>NC_080073.1:63341186-63654380 GCF_949987535.1 Balaenoptera acutorostrata | reverse complement strand
TCAGCACCACCAAACCATCTTTACAACAAATGCTAAAAGAACTTCTCTAGGCAAGAAACACAAGAGAAGGAAAAGACCCATGATAACAAACCCAAAACAATTGAGAGAACGGTAATAGGAACATACATATCGATAATTACCTTAAATGTAAATGGATTAAATGCTCCCACCAAAAGACGTCGACTGGCTGAATGGATACAAAAACAAGACCCGTATATATGCTGTCTACGAGAGACCCACTTCAGACCTAGGGACACATACAGACTGAAAGTGAGGGGATTGAAAAAGATATTCCATGCAAATACAAATCAAAAGAAAGCTGGAGTAGCAATTCTCATATCAGACAAAATGGACTTTAAAATAAAGACTATTACAAGAGACAAAGAAGGACACTACAAAATGATCAAGGGAGCAATACAAGAAGAAGCTATAACAATTGTAAATATTTATGCACTCAACATAGGAGCACCTCAATATATAAGGCAAATACTAACAGCTATCAAAGGGGAAATCGACAGTAACATGATCATAGTAGGGGACTTTAACACTCCACTTTCACCAATGGGCAGATCATCCAAAATGAAAATAAATAAGGAAACACAAGCTTTAAATGATACATTAAACAGGATGGACTTAATTGATATTTATAGGACATTCCATCCAAAAACAACAGAATGCACATTCTTCTCAAGTGCTCATGGAACATTCTCTAGGATAGATCATATCTTAGGTCACAGATCAAGCCTTGGTAAATTTGAGAAAATTGAAATTGTATCAAGTATCTTTTCTGACCACAATGCTATGAGACTAGATATCAATTACAGGAAAAGATCTGTAAAAAATACAAACACATGGAGGCTAAACAATACACAACTTAATAACCAAGAGATCACTGAAGAAATCAAAGAGGAAATCAAAAAATACCTAGAAACAAATGACAGTGAAAACACGATGACCCAAAACCTATGGGATGCAGCAAAAGCAGTTCTAAGAACGAAGTTTATAGCAATACAATCCTACCTTAAGAAACAAAAAACATCACAAATAAACAACCTAACCTTACACCTGAGGCAATTAGAGGAGGAAGAAGAAAAAAACCCCAAAATTAGCAGGAGGAAAGAAATCATAAAGATCAGATCAGAAATAAATGAAAAAGAAATGAAGGAAAGATAGCAAAGATCAATAAAACTAAAAGCTGGTTCTATGAGAAAATAAAGAAAATTGATAAACCATTAGCCAGACTCATCAAGAGAAAAAGGGAGAGAACTCAAATCAATAAAATTAGAAATGAAAAAGGAGAAGTTACAACTGGCACTGCAGAAATACAAAGGTCATGAGAGATTATTACAAGTAACTCTACACCAATAAAATGGACAACCTGGAAGAAATGGACAGATTCTTAGAAATGCACAACCTTCTGAGACTGAACCAGGAAGAAATAGAAAATATGAACAATCCAATCAGAAGCACTGAAGTTGAAACTGTGATTAAAAATCTTCCAACAAACAAAAGCCCAGGACCAGATGGATTCACAGGTGAATTCTAAGAAACATTTAGAGAAGAGCTAACACCTATCCTTCTCAAACTCTTCCAAAATATAGCAGAGGGAGGAACACTCCCAAACTCATTCTATGAGGCCACCATCACCCTGATACCAAACCCAGACAAAGATGTCACAAAGAAGGAAAACTACAAGCCAATATCGCTGATGAACATAGATGCAAAAATCCTCAACAAAATACTAGCAAACAGAATCCAACAGCACATTAAAAGGATCATACACCATGATCAAGTGGGGTTTATCCCAGGAATGCAAGGATTATTCAATATATGCAAATCAATCAATGTGATACACCTATTAACAAATTGAAGGAGAAAATCCATATGATCATCTCAATAGATGCAGAGAAAGCTTTCGACAAAATTCAACACCCATTTATGATAAAAACCCTCCAGAAAGTAGGCATAGAGGGAACTTTCCTCAACATAATAAAGGTCATATACGACATACCCACAGCCAACATCATCTTCAATGGTGAAAGACTGAAAACATTTACACTAAGATCAGGAACAAGACAAGGTTGCCCACTCTCACCACTATTATTCAACATAGTTTTGGCAGTTTTAGCCACAACAGTTAGAGAAGAAAAAGAAATAAATGGAATCCAAATTGGAAAAGAAGAAGTAAAGCTGTCACTGTTTGCTGATGACATGATACTATACATAGAGAATCCTAAAGATGCTACCAGAAAACTACTAGAGCTAATCAATGAATTTGGTAAAGTAGCAGGATACAAAATTAATGCACAGACATCTCTGACATTGCTATACACTAATGATGAAAAATCTGAAAGTGAAATTAAGGAAACACTCCCATTTACCATTGCAACAAAAAGAATAAAATATCTAGGAATAGACCTACCTAAGGAGGCAAAAGACCTGTATGCAGAAAATTATAAGACACTGATGAAAGAAATTAAGGATGATACAAATAGATGGAGAGATATACCATGTTCTTGGATTGGAAGAATCAACACTGTGAAAATGACTCTACTACCCAAAGCAATCTACAGATTCAATGCAATCCCTATCAAACTATCTCTGGCATTTTTCACAGAACTAGAACAAAAAATTTCACAATTTGTATGGAAACACAAAAGACCCCGAATAGCCAAAGCAATCTTGAGAAAGAAAAACGGAGCTGGAGGAATCAGGCTCCCTGACTTCAGACTATACTACAAAGATACCGTAATCAAGACAGTATGGTACTGGCACAAAAACAGACATATAGATCAATGGAACAGGATAGCAAGCCCAGAGATAAACGCACGTACATATGGTCACCTTATCTTTGATAAAGGAGGCAAGAATATACAGTGGAGAAAAGACAGCCTCTTCAATAAGTGGTGGTGGCAAAACTGGACAGCTACAGGTAAAAGAATGAAATTAGAACACTCCCTAGCACCATACACAAAAATAAACTCAAAATGGATTAAAGACCTAAATGTAAGGCCAGACACCATCAAACTCTTAGAGGAAAACATAGGCAGAACACTCTATGACATAAATCACAGCAAGATCCTTTTTGACCCACCTCCTAGAGAAATGGAAATAAAAACAAAAGTAAACAAATGGGACCTAATGAAACTTCAAAGCTTTTGCACAGCAAAGGAAACTATAAACAAGACCAAAAGACAACCCTCAGAATGGGAGAAAATATTTGCAAATGAAGCAACTGACAAAGGATTCATCTCCAAAATTTACAAGCAGCTCATGCAGTTCAATATCAAAAAAACAAACAACCCAATCCAAAAATGGGCAGAAGACCTAAATAGACATTTCTCCAAAGAAGATATACAGATTGCCAACAAACACATGAAAGAATGCTCAACATCATCAATCATTAGAGAAATGCAAATCAAAACTACAATGAGATATCATCTCACACCAGTCAGAATGGCCATCATCAAAAAGTCTACAAACAATAAATGCTGGAGAGGGTGTGGAGAATGCACTGTTGGTGGGAATGTAAATTGATACAGCCATGATGGAGAACTGTATGGAGGTTCCTTAGAAAACTACAAATAGAACTACCATACGACCCAGCAATCCCACTACTGGTCATATACCCTGAGAAAACCATAATTCAAAAAGAGGCATGTACCAAAATGTTCATTGCAGCTCTATTTACAATAACCAGGACATGGAAGCAACCTAAGTGTCCATCAACAGATGAATGGATAAAGAAGATGTGGCACATATATACAATGGAATATCACTCAGCCATAAAAATAAACGAAATTGAGTTATTTGTCGTGAGGTGGATGGACCTATAATCTGTCATAAAGAGTGAAGTAAGTCAGAAAGAGAAAAACAAATACCGTATGCTAACACATATATATGGAATCTAAGAAAAAAAAATGGTCATGAAGAACCTAGGGGCAAGACAGGAATAAAGACACAGACCTACTAGAGAATGGACTTGAGGATATGGGGAGGGGGAAGGGTAAGCTGTGACAAAGTGAGAGAGTGGCATGGACATATATACACTACCAAACGTAAAGTAGATAGCTAGTGGGAAGCAGCCGCATAGCACAGGGAGATCAGCTCAGTGCTTTGTGACCACCTAGAGGGGTGGGATAGGGAGGGTGGGAGGGAGGGAGACGCAAGAGGGAAGAGATATGGGAACATATGTATATGTATAACTGATTCACTTTGTTATAAAGCAGAAACTAACACACCATTGTAAAGCAATTATACTGCAATAAAGATGTTTAAAAAAAAAACCCAAAACAATGCAGTTTCCTGTGATTCAGTCCCTGATTCTGACTCATTAAGATGGGGATGGTCCCAGGAAACTGAATTTTAATAGCCATCTCTGGTGATTGTGGCTAAAGTTCTCTGGATCACAGTACTCTCTATTTTTTTTAAGACTCTCTTGAAAATTATTTGTGTTGAGGGTTAAGCTAGGATAGTTATCAAGGGGTTTTCTTGTTTGATTTATAATTTTCTACCAATTGAATTTTCATATAATTTACATATGCCTCTGGTTAAAAACTACTACAGTTCATTTTCCTACCAATCTTTAAACCTTCATCAAAAATCTTAGTAGTCTGACTTTCATGATTAACTTCACTTGTCTTTAATGGCTTTTAAGAGTCTTAATCCACTGTAGGAATTTGATATACACCTCTGTACAGTACGTTTCTTGAGTGAATTTTCTACTTCCCTAACTGGAGAATAAATGTCCCATCCAAAACCACCTGGTACAATGTTGTACATTCTGTGATTGTTCAGCAAATATTAGCACCTGACTACACATCTCAATAAGAATCTGCAACAATTTTAAAGCTCCCTACTGGCGGTTTCAATCCGTTTTTTGAGATACATTGTTCAGAAGTTCTTCACATTTCACCTAAATCCACCAAGTAAGTGCCTTCTTTTTATGTAGACAGCAGAAAGGAAGAAAATTCTATCACAACAAAGAAATTATTCGTAGTTCTTAGAACAAATAAATCATCATTCAACTCCTTTCCCCTGGTTTAATTTTAATTTTAGTTCATCAAATTACTCTTTATACTTCATTTGCCAGAAATATTTTCATTGAAAAATTCTAGTGCCTATGTTCTAATTAGTTACTAAAAGAAATTTATATTCTAATATCTCGTGTTGATAATTTCTGTTGGATTAAATTCATTGTGAACCATTAGAGTACTACAGGACTTCTGGAATGTATTCATAAATACTAGTCTACTCATGATTAATATAATCTTTTGTTAAAACGTACCATGTTTTTTTTTTCTACAACCCCCAAAGTATGTATCTTTGCCAAAAGCATTTCAAAGCCATAATCTTTTAAAGAAACAAAATTAAAACCGAGTAACACACCTAACTATGACTTAACTATTTCTACTTCAAACAGTGGAACACTTCAGTTCAGTATTCAAACTTACAAAAATCATTTTATAGATATCTAAGTATCTAGAACTATTGGCAATCAGTTACCTAATTATTAGATGCTTCCCTGATTCTCAGAAATAAAAATGTATTTTGATATAAGCAAAAATTTTCAAGTGCTCTTTCCCAGAAATTCCCCATCTGTGTTTTAACATCACTTAAACACACCTAGAACATCAGTGATTTTCTGGTGTCAACTTTCAAAGGCATCAAACATTTGTGTAGTGTTCAGAGTGGTACACACTGAAGCATTTTGAAAATATTTTTTAAACTTAAAAACCAAGAAAGAGATCTTTAGAATGAAACAATCTAGTTACCAAAGGGTACATTAATCAAATCACATAAAAAAACATAATTTCCACACTCATGAAAGTAGACTGAGTGCAAAACTTTCTCATTTCACCTGCTAACACAGCCATCTATATGGATCATGAACCGAGTATTAAAATAAAGTATGCCTTGTCTTGAAAAACACTGTTTTGTTAATTCTGTATTTTCATGTTTTGAAAATTAGAAAGTATTTGGACTAATTCAAGAATATCGTATAAGGACCTTATACCAAAGGTTTTTAATGAAAGTGTGCAAAACCACCCCTGGCCCCCATATGACTACAGAACATAATTTTAAAGTCGAAGTCCTAAAAGCTTGAAATCTAGACTCAATATCTTGTACCAATTTTCCTCTCACCCACTCTCTTCAAAACAGAGATGGGCGTCATCAATCCCCACGCCAACGGGAACACAGAGCCCCTGGAAGCAGCAATGACATTCTATTGACTTGGAGGATATGTCACCCGTTCTGAGAATTAATCATGCATCATTTCATACGTTTGATTGAATTAATTCCTCTTGTCATTTCAAGGTTCAATAAAGCCTCTTTCAAATAACAAAGAAATGAATAAAGAAGATTCATATAAGTATTCTTTTGATGCTTATTAATGGTCTTACAATGATCACAGATAAAAAGATTTCTTCAGAACAACAGTAAAAAAATGATCAGTACCATAGTCACAGAGCTTCTAAATTTAAAATCCATGATGTTGCTTTTTAAAGTCATTTGATGGTGGTCTGGTTTTACTGTATCAATAAAATCATTCATGGTATAAAAGAAACATCCATAAGTAAACCTAGTGGGACTTGATTAATTTGTACAGATAATGGGCCAACAGTTGCTTAGTAAGGTTAAGGAAAAAGATATAATATTTTTGCAGTCATGACAATGCCAAATGCCAAGCTTTAGGAGACCAAAAAGTTGTAGATATTGCTTACAAATGTAGTCACTCCTGTAGATAAACTGGACATTTACGTTGTTTAATTCAAAATGCATTCTAAGAGTTATTCTCAATCAGGTTTTAAAACATAACCCTGGAACTAGCATTATTACAAAAATAAATACAATTGAATTTTCCAAATTTTCTTAGTTGTTAAATGTGGGCTGGCTTCACACTAAGTGCCATATGAAATTCCTAATGGCAGATATCAGGTTAAGGTTCTTTCACTCAACATATACAGAGGATGTGCCCCTCTTGGTTCCTGAAAGAGAAGTGGGAAAAAAAATCTTACAAACATGTACCGACTTTAAAAAGCTTGCCATACAATTGCAAATCAAATAAGAACAGCATCACAACTAGTGGGGCTTTTTCCTCCTACCTTTCTCCTCAATCGAAATAAAAAAGTACAGTGAAGTGGGTAAATAAAGACACCTCCACAAAGCTAGTATAACAAAGTGGATTATTCTACGTGGGAAACCACCACAGCAAGTCAACATTAACTTCCCCCGAGGATTTTATGCCTTTGACCCCTATGCATAACATGGCATGTCACATAATCGATCCATAGAAAAGGTGATTAAACAAAAGATCTACTTGTCTCTTAACTAAATGACGACTTGAACTGCCTTAGCAGCTAACACACACCATAAAGACAAGCGTAAGATGTGGTTTAGAAAGGCATGCCTTTCTAAAGAATTTGAAAGAATTTGAAAGGCATGAGGAAAAGAAAACAAAAGCCTCTATGAGCCAATGTCCTCAAATACAGTACAGTGATCCTCACATCTGCATCCCTGGAAAAATGATACAGCAAAAGTGTCCAAAATAAAATGACTTAAGGCATCCTTAACTAAGAAAGATGTGCTCACCTCTGTAGGTCCAGGAAATGTGGCATCCTTTCTCTCTTCATGGGGCTCCAGGGATCTCAGCTCCAAGAGTAGAACCCAAGTCCTGCCTACAAGTCTTCACCATGAGTCATCATGCCCTGTGCACAGTGGGCAGGCTGGTGATCAGAAAACTAGGGATCTGATGGATCAGACGCCTGAGAAGAAATGCTACACTAAACACAGGACGTCATCGGGCTTGGACCAGCATAGAACAGCTATGATGAACATCAGGGGAAATGATGACAGTTCAGGTAACTTGGTCAACAACCACTGGCCAAAGCCAAGTAGCTGTTCAATATGATAATTTGGTCGAAAAGCTGATTTGGTCAAAAATGAATGTGTGCAGTTATTGTTTTTCAACTATGAGTAAATTTGGTGTGCTGCTGCTCCTGTATTGCCCTGTCTCCCCATCCACCTAACTGCACAAGGTAAAATCAGAATGATTTTGCAAGTTAGGAACACATTTCCAATAACTGAGCATTCCTTGGAGCAATCTGATGGTTCTCCATTCCTTGGCACAAAAATGGAAATGCAGTCTGCCAAGCTTAATATGTTTGAAAAACAAAGAAACACTGCACAACACTCAAAAGCCAGGTCTTAATTTTTAAATAATGTATTACAAAAACAATAACATGCTCACAGGAGAAAATAAAACACAGACAAGCAAAAAATGGCACGTAACAGACATCAAAAAGCAACATAGCTGGAAATAAGCAAAGTAACCAAAACATGATTAAACCACATGTTTGCCATGTAGATCCTTCCTTATTTATGTATATTCATAGAGTATTATATTTTTACATGACGGTTTACATACATAATACATTAAGTATCAGACATTTAAGTTGTTCCAATTTTGCAATATGATGAGAAGACATATGGGCTAAAAGTTTCTAAATAGAATAATGCAAAGATGTAGAAAAATATGAAGTGGACAAAAGAAGTTTTGCAAAACATATGACAGTTTAACAAACTGATGAATCAGAAAATATTAGTGATTGAGGAGTCTCACTTTTAACCAAATTGTCATTTAAACCTGCTTATCTACTTGCTTTAAGCCCAAATATTTTTGATCAACACATGTGCTACAAAGAGTTTGATATGTATCAGTAGGACTCACAGGCTTTTTACATAGATTCATTACATAAATGATTGTTAAAGATTAGACTAGATGAGAAGCCCAGTGTACTCATCTACCATGGCTTCTGTAAAAAATTTACCAGAAACTTGGTAGCTTAAAGCAACAGAATGTTATTCTCTCACAGTTCTGGAGGATGGAAATCTGTACTCCCCCCAGAAGCTCTAGGGGAGAATCCATCCCTTGCCTTTTCTGCCTTCTGCCAGCATTCCTTGACTTGCGGCCACATCACTCCAATTTCACTGCCTCCTCTGAGAAACCTCAGTTCTACTCTTAAGGACTTTCAACTGATTAGATCAGCCTCCCTTCAGACGAGCCAGGATAATCTCCCCAAGACCCTTAATTTAATCACACCTGCAAATACCCTTTGTTCAAATATGATAACATTTATCAGTTTTAGTTATTAGGATCTGATATCCTGGTGGGGGAACACTTTTCAACCTACTACACCTAGTATTCACAGAAATTCTTCTAAAACTGTCTTGAATCTGACCCACTATTTCTTATTGGAACTATATTAGTCCCCATGTTTCCATGTCTACTCTAAGGATGCAAAGTATAGGCCTCTTATTTGAATGCCTTTGCTACTGTCCCATGTGAAGATATCATAGGATCACCTCCCCAGACGAAATTAATTCTTCTTGCTCTATTTCTTGTTTATTGCTTGGTCTTCCTGTGCCTCCATCCACACAGCAAGACTTTGAGAGTCATCCTTTTTCATGTTACCCACATCCAATCGATCCCTGAGCTCTGCTGATGCTTTTTTAGTTCATTTCAGATCAGTCCCACTCTCCCTCTCCCAACTCTGAATATTCTTGCCTTAGCTGGAGTTGGAGGTGGCAGGGCTCAGCTGACCTGCTGCTGGGCTCTGCCCTCCACCTCTGTCCCCCTTTACCCATTCTCCTTTCTGCTGTCAAGTGACCTCTCTAAAACTTTCTAAATCTGAACACCTCACTTCCCTACTTAGAACCTTTGAATGCCTCCGATTACTCTCAGATTTAAGTCCAAATAGCACAGACATACAAGGCCTTTCTTGATTTGGCCTCTCCCTACCCCTGCAACCTCATCTAGTATTTCTATCTCATCCCCTCCATCTATCCTAAGCAATTTGAACTAATTTCAGTTTTCCCAAAGTATCACGATTTCTTTCATTTCTATATGTTGGAACATGTTACAGGTTCCTGCCTTAGGGGGCAAACAAAAAGACAACTCCTATTTATACTCCACAATTTGGCTAAGAGAACATCTTGTTTAAGAATGTATCCTTATACTTTTTAAATAGGTAAATTTTATACAGTAGTATGTGAATCATATCTCAATAAATGGTTATTAAACAAGAAGAATGCATCCTTTTCAATGATGTCCCAAAACTCATTTAGCATCATATACATCTCCTACAACTTTGCAAGCCTCCCCCACCCCCATCCCGCACCTCCCTCTATAACATTTATATGATGTTTGCATCTATTGGCTCATCTGACTCCTGAGGGCAGGACCATGACAAATTCATCTACATTTTCTCCTCAATTAATATAATGTCTGGCACAAAGCAGACAGTAAATGCTTGTTGAATGAATGACTAAAAGATTATAATCCTTAAACGCAGTGATACACAGTTGAAACAAATTCTAATAAATCCAGCAAGTGTTAGAACTGAGTTTGTCACCTGGATTGAAGTCAACTGGGTATCATTTGTCACTTAGAATGTAAATTACCCTAAGGACTAAATTACTCTTAGGATTGACCAACACCAGCCTTTAAATTTCAAAGCACAGGCATGTACATGTAATTGTACTTTAAAGCAATGTAATCATTTCCCAATGAAATACATCCTTTGTCCTCAATTTGAATTCTAAGAGTTAGTGTTCATATTTATCAATCTGCATGCAGGAATGAATCACCATCTGGCTACTATAAGCTGTGTTTAATTAGCTTTAAAGCATTTTTCTAAGAGTGTTGATCCTTCCAACTTAAGCACCACTAATTTTCTTGGCTGCCACATTATAGAACAAATAAATATATCCTTTTTAGTGGGGCCAAACATTCATTACAAACACTTAAAACCAGCATGCACACACAACACAAGAGTCTTCATTTCTTTGCATCACCAAATATATAAATTTTCTTTTTTTTTTTTTCCTGTTTTCAAAGCTTTTTCACAAATGGTAAAGATCAATCTTCATGAGATATATTACTAAAAACCACGTTTTCATTAATTGTCAAAATAACAGAATAACATAATGCTATATGTTCTGAATTGGAAGAGAGTGCAGCCCAGAACAATTATATACAGATAACATGGGCAAACTTTAGACACATAATCTACTAATTACTTTCCTAACAGAGTACATCTCCTGGCACAGCAAACCTGGCTTCCTCTCCACCATTCAGCAGGAAAGACAGAGGAGTCAGAGAAAAAGGAATAAGGGATCCTTTCTTGCCTTCTCTGAGCTGATGGGGTGGGGTGGGAGAGGGGATAAAGTCTCACTCAGTAACTCCCAGTTTTCTATCTGCTGGTTTAGGAGGAGAGATTGTATCTAAATAACCTCCACTATCCTACTGCCATGATTCCTTGCCTCAGCACCGTGCTTGTCTTTTTTTAGAACTTTGTGATTTAGACTTATCACATAAATTTCCTGCTAGCAAAACTCTTCCCAGTTTGTAAAAGAGGATTGAATATTTTAATATTTTACAGTATTCCACAAAGAGCTTCTACAATCCTAGTCTGGAAGTCACTGAACAAGCATAGGGCATCTGGGAGGAGAACTTAAATAGTCAAAGGATTTCATGACAAGAGAAGGACGTCATCCTTTAGAACTGAATTGAGAAGGTACTCACAGGCTCACCCCGTGATCCATCCTGCCCTGGAGCACCTGGAGGTCCTGCTTCTCCCTTTTAATGATAAAAAGAAAGAGAGAATTCCATTTGCACATATGCTCACTAAAATAATAATATGTGACATTACATACTAAAGCATATTAAATATAAACAAAAACAAAAATTACTTCTGTATTATTTTCTTTTCTTTCCTTTCTTTTTTTAAAAATTGAAGTATAGTTGATTTACAATGTTGTGTTAGTTTCAGGTGTACAGCAAAGTGATTCAGTTATACATATATATTCAGTTTTATGTATATTTTTTTCAGGTTCTTTTCCATTATAGTTTATTACAAGATATTGAATATAGTTCCCTGTGCTATGCAGTAGGTCCTTGTTGTCTGGATTATTGATATCAACTTTTCCTGACATCAGATAACTCATTCTGAAATTCATAAGGTGACTATATAAATATCAAATCTATACATGACAGCAGATAATTGAGTTGTTATAAAATAACTGGGGTACTTGTATACTCCTTCTTATGAGAATAGGATTATGCTTCTCTTCAAAGTAAATGTGACTTATATCACATTTATATCAGTCTCTTTCATATCTATTTTTATTTTTACTTTAAAATTTTTCACCTGTCGGACATAATGTGACCTTGCCTCTCAAGAGTTGCATTTTAAAATCAAAAGAAAACTTTCATTAAGAATGCAGCTATTTATAGGTTATTACTTGAAATTATTTGGCACTGTAATCCAGTATCTATTTAAAATAAACATCTAAAATGTGTATTTTAAGTAGCTGTTCAAATTATAATAGTTTTCTGTTATATATCTTTAAATTACTCTTCTCAAATTATTTATGCACCTTATTTTACACCCACTTTCTGGAACGCTATAAGTTTTTCCCAAATGAATCAATTGCTAGCATGTAAAAACGTATCTGACACTATGACTACTAAAACAATAAGTATTAGCTGAATTTAATCCTAAAATGTATAATATCCACAGATCAATACAGCTATTAAAATGCCTGGACGAAAATAAAGAGCAGTTGGGGAGAGTCCCTTGAAATAGACACAGACACACACCACACACACATCCTCAAACATTTAGACTTTTTGAAACCTATCAGTCATCAAGAGCCTTGATGCTGTGTGTCTTCTCAGCAAAGTACTACATCTTAAGAAGCAAAGTTCTCTGCAAACAATTGTGCCACACTTGGCATTGTACCAGAGAGAACATTTCATCCTACATGAGAGCAAGAGAGAAAGTAAAACAAAAATGAAAATATTTTTCTTGTAAATAACTCAAATACCTGAGTCAAAATAAGTTTAAGGGGGAAAAAGTCTCAGAATACATGTGCTGAAGCATATGCCAACACCATTTTCCATAGTTTCATATTCTAATGAACTCCCCAAATTGTACAAAATTAACCACAGAGGGAAGAATCAATAATACTTGACTAACAAAATCAGCCCTTAGAAAAAAAAATCCAGCCATATCACATTATATAAACACTGCTTCCCCCACTTTTATGAATTCTTGCAATTCATTGGCACAGTGAAATACCAGCTAAAGCCAAATATTTCATCTGTTCCAATTTTATTTACAAACACTAGATGACAGTTGAGGATAGAAGGGGAAAAGGATAATGTTTTCCTGTAAATCAACCAAACTAGAGGGCAGGGAGGTCCTCCCTACCCAACGGTTCTACAGAAAATCTTATGAAAATATCAGAGAAACAGAGATGGATGTTAGATTCACAAAAGCCACAAGTTAAAAAGCCTAAACGATTAGAGAAAAGGGCTATGGCAGGTTCTAATGCCAGAGGGAAATTATACAATAACAATCCTGAACTTGACACTCACAGCAATAGTCAGTGTAAGCAGCTTTGGGCAGGAAAAAACTCTTTGCAGGAAAGAGCTTTCTGCAGGGGGCACCCCTTGGTCTTGACACTAACCTTACACCAGGCACCCCTGTGCTCTACTCATCTCTGGCCCTAGCACACCTTTCAAATCTTTAGATCACATAATACTTTGCCTAACTTGTTGGTTCTTTCCTTAGATCAAAGAAGTAGAAATGAAGAATAAGTAATTAACAGATGACCAGAACTTTTCCCTAGCTTCCCATTCAGTAATCTCACACACTGTGTGAACAAGATAGGATCTAAAGAAAGATCATGAGGAGTTGACAAGTCTGCACTCAAGCTGGCATACAGTGGGGGCTGGCAACCACTCTGACCCCCTAGCCCAATGATTAACTGAGATTACTTCCTGTTTCCCTTTAAAAGCTTTCATGGCTGAGCAGAATCTTCGGAGGTGGTTTTTGGGAGGACACTGAGTGCATCATCTCCCCAAATTGCTGGCATTCTGATTAAAGGCAACTTTCTTCTCTACCAACATTTTATGAGTATTGACTTTGTAAGTGGTGAACAGCGGGACCAATTTGATAACATCAGGTGGAATCACCCGTGTCAATGGTTCTCAAGGATGGTCCCCACCCCAGCCAGATCAGCTTCGCCTCACTTGGGAACTTCAAAATGCAAACTTTCAGGCCTTGCTGCAGACCTACTGAGTCAGAAACTCTGGATGGCGGGGCCCAGAAATTTATGTGAACAGCTAATTCTGATGATTTGAGAACGATGGCAGAGTTGTAAGTCATTAGGTCGCTTAACTTCTCTCACCTCCAGGTACTGTCATATGTGACTGTCATACTTAAGCAGATCTGTAGTTTAGATCATCTGTATATAAATTAAAGGCGGGAGGAGACTTGTCCAACAGCAGAAACAACTAATTTGGGATTACATAGCTACTTTGGTTGGTAAAGATCTCTCCTTTTACTTTTGTGACCAGTAACCCAGTCTTAATATTTTATTCTAATTAGGAGATTTTTTTTAAAAAAGTAACCATCAGCAACATATATCAATAATGGAGTTCCACAATTATTTGAGAATTTAATTTCTTCTTATTCTTTCTGCTTCTTGTTAGGACAGATAATCAGAATGCTACAGAATCGTATGAATAAAACAGCATCTACTCTTTATAATATACGGCAGTGATTCTCCAACTCTAGCTGCATCAGAATCACCTGGAGTGTTTGGTAAACTGCAGATGGCGGACCCCATTTCAGACTTTCTAATTCAGTATTCTGGGGTGAATTCCAAGAATATTCATTTCTAACAAGTTTCCAGGAGGTGCTGATACTGCTGGTCTTGCAACGACACTTTGAGAACCACTGATCTAGCCCAGATCTTAAGAAAGAGACTCCACACCCTTTCTGCCCTCACCCACCCCTTTCTGTAGAACCACAGTGGCTTTGTATGGCTTTACACTTGGTACTGAGTTTTACAATGGCCAGATTGTTCAGCAGGTGTCTCTATGTAGGAACTGTTTTCCTGGCTTGCACATTCTTTAAAGGCAAGAAACACATCCTATATGAGGTTTGTTTGTTTGTTTGTTTTTTAATCTCCCAGAATACTTAGAATAGTGCTGAACACAATATACGACTATAGATAAGACTATGTTCCCTGCTTTACAACCATTGGAGCACATCAAGGAGGGAGGAATGGATGATTTATTCTTAAATACTCGATTTTGAGAAGATAAAGGAAATGGGAAAAACATTTGCGGATAGGGCTAACACATATGCTGTTGGAAGATTATGCAGTGTAATTACGACAAGATGATGGCCAGTAATTTTTACCTCGGAATGTTCTCTTCATTCTTTTAATAATGTTTCATTGGGACATGAAAGGATGATTTCTGCTTAGTCATTTTCCACAAAATTGTCCAGTGTGATACACAACTAGTATATGAAATTCAATACTGTAACCAGAACTTAATCTGATCACTTGATTGCTTCTATGTCCTGGAGATCCTGGTATAAACCAATATGTTTGGCTGGTGGAAAAAAGGGCATATAGCATGTCTCTACCTCTAATTTATCATTTTGCTATTCTATTATTAATTCGTGCTTGATATAAGATAATTGAGAAAATGTCATGCTAACATTATTCCTCAATCCAGTCTCTGCAGCTAATGTCAAAGATGATTTATTCCACAAGAAACCAGTTATTTTTAAAAAGCAAATTTAACCCGAAACAGAGATGTGAAACTTGCATTGCTTGTGTATTTCCTTTCATGTGGTGGTCTTTGGTACTCACCCACAAAAAAATAAAAGAATGGGGATTAATTTAGTTTGTGGCCATTGCAATCCTCAAAATCTGGTGGAAGGTGTGTAACCATTAAAATATAATTTAATTTGGAAGAAGATCCTTACTTTTTTATTAAATACTTTAATTTGACTTTGCTCTTATTGCATGGTTTATTCTTAGTATGTAAACACATCTCTAGCATGCCAGAGAATATATTGAAGATGTAAGACTGGGGAAGCTTCTCCTGGCTGACCAAATAAACAGACAAGAAGTTTGGAAAGCATCATGCATAAAGGGAATCACACAAACCAGGCCCGGAATTCAGGCTCTGCCATGTAACTGACTGTGCACTTTGGGGTAAATTCTTTAATTGCTCTTAATCTGATCTTAATGTAAAAATGACATTGATATTCCCAACTTCATAGATTTCTTTTTTAGGAAAATAAAATAAGAGCCTTTGTGAAAGTGCCTTGCACAGCTCTAGAAACAGAAGGAGAGATCCAGAAAAGTTAGCTAGTCTGCTGCCACCAAAGAATGGGAGTTTTAATGGTTCTTTACTCTTACGATTTGTTTCAGGATACACTATTTTCAAATAATGTTATTTTTTAATTTGTACTGCTATGGTTTGGCATTATAATTTAGGCAGAGTGAATTATTTTTTAACTGCTTGAAACAACACATATTGATTATTTCATAATTTCTGGGGCCAGAAGTCTGGGCATGGCTTTACTGAGTTCTCTGTGTAGGGTCTTATAAGGTGCTAATTGGGAGGTCTGCTGGGCTGTGTTCTCATCTAGAGGCTTGACTGCAGGAGTATCTTCGTCCACATTCACTCACTTTGTTGGCAGAATTTGTTTCATTGCCACCAATGGCTACTTACTTCATCAAGACAGCAAGGAAATTCCCCAGAGCAAGCAGGCTCTAAGTGGAGCTTTTCATAATGTAACATCATTACAGGAGTGACATCTGTTGACTAGAAGCAAGTCATAGGTCCTGGGCACACTCAAAGGTAGGGGTTTATGAAAAAGCTGGAGCACCAGGAGGTGGTGGCCACTTTCAGTTCTGCCTGGCACAATTATTGTCACATATCCCTGTAAGGGTTGTACTATTTTGCTTTGCTTCCAGCAATGTATGAAAATGCCTGTTTACTCACAGCCTTGCCAAGCAGACTGTACTATCAAGCTTTTGAACTTTTGCCAACCTAATGGGTAGGTAATTGTATCTTGGCATGGTTTCAATTTGTATTTCTCTTATTATGAGTGAAGTTGAACATCTTCATACATTCAAGAGCCATTTTACATCTTTCTGATTTTGAGAATTATATATTCATGTCTTTTTCCTTCTCATCTATGTATTTATTTTTATTGAAATATAGTTGATTTACAGTATTATATTAGTTTCAAGTGTACAGCATAGTGATTCAATATTTTTATAGTTTATACTCTCTTTAAAGTTATTACAAAATAACAGCTATATTTTCCTGTGCTGTACAATATATCCTTGTTGCTTGTCTACTTTACACAGAGTACTTTGCATCTATTAATCCCTTACCCCTATCTTGCCCCTCCTCTCTTCCTTCTTCCCACTGGTAACCACTAGTTTGTTCTCTATGTCTGTGAGTCTGTTTCTGTTTTGTTATATAAATGCTTTTATTTTATTTTTTTAGATTCCACATAAAAGTGATAACATATAGTGTTTATCTTCCTCTGTCTGACTTATTTCACTAAGCATAATGCACTCTAGGTCCACCTACATTGTTGCAAATGGCAGAATTTCATTCTTTTTTATGACTGAGTAATATTCCATCATGTATATACACCACATCTTCTTTATCCGTTCATCTGTTGATGGACACTTGGGTTGCTTCTATATCTTAGCTATTGTAAATAGTGCTGCTATGAACACCGGCATGCATGTATCTTTTTGAATTAGTGTTTTAATTTATTCAGATATATACCCAGGAGTAGAACTGCTGGGTCACATGGTAGTTTTATTTTTAGTTTTTTGAGAAGCCTCCGTACTGTTTTCCAAAGTGGCTGCATCAATTTACATTCCCACCAACAGTGTACAAGTGTTCCTTTTTCTCCACATCCTCTCCAACATTTGTTATTTCTGTTCTTTTTGATGATAGCCATTCTGACAGATATGAGGTGATATCTCATTGTGATTTTGATCTGCATTTGTCTAACAGTGATGTTGAGCATTTTTCATGTGTCTGCTGTCCATCTGTATGTCTTCTTTGGAAAAATGTCTATTCAGATCTTCTGTCCATTTTTTAATTGGGGTTTTTTTTTGATATTGAGTTGTATGAGCTATTTATATATTTGAGATATTAATGCCTTGTACATCATATTATTTATAAATATTTTCTCACTCAATAGGTTGTCTTTTTGTTTTGTTGAGGGTTTCCTGTGCTGTGCAATAGCTTTTAAGTTTAATTAGTTCCCATTTGTTTATTTTTGTTTTTGTTTTTTTTTTGCCTTAGAAGACAGATCCAAAAAATATTGCTATGATTTATGTCAAAGAGAGTTCTGCCTATGTTCTCTTCTAGAAGTTTTATGGTTTCAGGTCTTACATTTAGGTCTTTAATTCATTCTGAGTTAATTTTGTATATGGTGTTAGAGAGTGGTCTAATTATATTCTGTTACATGTAGCTGTCTAGTTATCCCAGCACCATTTATTGAAGAGACTCTCTTTTCTCCATTGTAAATTCTTGATTCCTTTGACCATAGGAGTGTGGGTTTATTTATGGGCTCTCAGTTCTGTTCCATTGATCTGTATGTCTGTTTTTGCGGCAGTGTTGATTACAGTAGCTTTGTAGTGTAGTCTGAAGTCAGGGAGTGTGATACCTCCAGCTTTGTTCTTTTTTCTCAAGGTAACCTTGGCAATTCAAGGAACTTTGTGGTTCCATATAAATTTTAGGATTATTTGTTCTGCTTCTGTGAAAAATCTCATGGGTATTTTGATAGGGATTGCATTAAATTTGTAGATTGCTTTGTGTAGTATGGGTATTTTAATAATATTCACACTTCCAATCCAAGAACATGGAACATCTTTCCATTTCTTTGTGTTATCTTCAATTTCTTTCATCAGTGTTTTATAGTTTTTGGAGTATAGTTCTTTCACCTCCTTGGATAAGTTTACTCCTAGGTATTTTATTCTTTTTGGTATAACTTTAAATGGGATTTTTGTTTGGTTTCTCTTTCTGCTAGTTCATTATTAGTACATAGAAAAGCAACAGACTTCTTATGTATCAATCCTGAATCCTGCAACTTTACTGAATTTATTAGTTCTAATAGCTTTTTGGTGGAGACTTGTGGGTTTTCTCTATATAGTATCATGTCATCTGGAAATAGTGACAGTTTTACTTCTTCCCTTCCAATTTGGATGACTTTTCTTTCTTTTTTTTTTTTTTTTTTTTTTTTTCTGATTGCTGTGGCTAGGACTTCCAATACTATGTTGAATAGAAGTGGTGTGAGTGGGTATCCTTGTCTTGTTTCTGATTTTAGTGTGAAGGCTTTCAGCTTTCCACTGTTAGTATTATTTTGGCTGTGGGTTTGTCATAATTGTCCTTTATTATGTTGAGATATATTCCCTCTATATTCATGTTGATGAGGGGTTTTTTTATTATGAATGGATGTTGAATTTTGTCAAATGCTTTTTCTGCATCTATTGAGATGATCATATGATTTTTGTCTTCCCTTTTGTTAAGGTGATATATCATATTGATTGATATGTATATGTTGAAGCTTCCTGTGACCCTGGAATACATCCAACTTGACCATAGTGTATGATCCTTTTTATGTATTGTTGAATACAGTTTACTAATATTTTGTTGAGGATATGTGCATCTACATTCATCAAAGATATTAGCCTGTAATTTTTTTTTTTTTTTTTTTGTAGTGACTTTGTCTGATTTTAGCATCAGGGTAATGGTGGCCTCATAGAATGAATTTGGGAATGTTACCTCCTCTTCAATTTTCTGGAATAGTTTGAGAAGGATAGGTATAAATTCTTCTGTATATGTTTGCTAAAATTCCCTAGGGAAGTCATCCAGTCCTAGGCTTTTGTTTACTGGAAGTTTCTTTTTTTTTATTACAGATTCAATTTCACTTCTAGTGATCAGTCTGTTCAAATCATTTGCTTCTTCTGACTCAGTCTTGAGAGACTGTACGTTTTAGAAATTTATCCATTTCTTCTATGTTGTCCAATTTATTGGTGTGTAATTGTTCATAGTATTGTATTATGATTTTTTCTCTCTCTGCGGTATCAGTTGTTATTTCTCCTTTCCTTTCTTATTTTGTTTATTTGGATCCTCTCCTTGTTGGTGAGGCTGGCTGAAGATTTATCAATTTTCTTTATCTTGTTTCCATTGATGTTTTCTGGGATTTTCTCTTTCTTTCTTCTTCTTCTTCTTTTTTTTTGTCTCTATTTTATTTGTTTCCTCTTGATCTTTTTTATTTCCTTCTTTTTGCTGACTTTGGGCTTTATTTGTCTTTCTTTTTCTTATCCTCTAGGTGGTAGATTAGGTTGCTTACTTGAGATTTTTCTTGCTTATTGAGGAAGGCCTATATAGCTATGAACTTCCCTCTCAGCTGCTTTTGCTGCATCCCATATTTTTTGGAAAGTTTTGTTTCCATTTTCATTTGTCTCAAGGTAAATATTTTCTGATTTTCTCTTTGATTTATTCATTGATCCATTGGTTTTTTAGTAGAAAGTTTAGTCTCTCTGTGTTTGTGTTTTGCCCATTTTCTTTCTGTAATTGATTTCTCATTTCATACTATTGTGGACAGAAAAATTGCTTGATGCAATTACTATCCTCTTAAATTTGTTGAGATTTGTTCTGTGGCCTAGCATGTGATCTACCCTAGAGAACATTCCATGTGCACTTGAAAACAGTGTGTATTCTGATGTTTTTAGATGGAATGTCCTATAGATATCTATTAAGTATAAGTGGTTTATGGTGTACTTAAGAACAGTGTTGTCTTATTGATTTTCTGTCTGAATGATCTTACATTGATGCAATTGGTGTGTTAAAGTCCCCTAATATTACTGTATTATTGTCACTTTCTCCCTTAGAAGACATTCAAAGAAGTCTTAACATGTCTATAATTGGAGTTCTTAGATATAAACAAAAACAATGTAATAGAATGTCTATTTAAAACTATAATCCAAGAGAATAGTCCAGAATTAATAGTCCTGAATCTACTTATTGACAGGATTTGGGATAACTGAAATTCTTAATTCTGAGACACAACTTATACTATTAAACTTTAAACATAAAGTATTTTTTTAACACTGTGGGCTTTCATACAAAAAGACAAAGCCACTTACAAGGGAAAGACAATTACATTGGTCTCAGCAACACACAGGACAGCAATGAAGCAACATTTCAAAGAAATTCAGAGAAAAGCAGTAAAAATCAGCAGATAAGGGTTTAAAAGGATAATGGCAATGGCAAAACAGTGACAGTCAGGCTGTTATTAAAGTAACAAGAATATAGAAAAACATGTTAAAATACAAGAATTCAGAGAATACTGTATTCACAAGCCCTTCTTAAGGAACATACCAGAGGAGAAGTTTCATCCAGCCCAAATGATGACTATGGGATATTGGTGAAGGGGCTGGTGATGAACACTGAATATATTAATTGCAAATTTGAAACAAAAGTGGGGAAAGAGTGGAAAAATAGTTTATAGTATTGTATGATCTGACAAAGTAAAAGTATGATTAAACAATTAAGAAGAAAAGGAAAAGGGAAAGAAGAAAATAGAATAAATTGATTAATTGCCACATAGATGATAGGGTATCATTTAAAGTTAACAAAACAAATAATATATGCCTAAGTAAGGCAAAGGGGGCATAAAGGAACTCTAAAATGTATTTTTTATAGACTGCTAAAGGTATTGGTATAAAGATCATTAGTAGTTAACACTGCTATATAGTATATTTGAAAGTTGTTGAGAGTAGATCTTAAGAGTTCTCCTCACAAGGAAAAAAAATTTTCTATATTTTTGTATCTATATGAGTTGATGCATGTTCACCAAACTTATTGTGGTAAACATCTCACAATATGTAACTTAGACAGTGCTGCATGTCAATTATCTCAATAAAACTGGATTAGACAGTGCTGCATGTCAATTATCTCAATAAAACTGGAAGAAAAAAAAGACCACTGAGAAAAATATACAAATTTTCCTAAATCCCAAAGAAAATAAAAGCAAAAAGGAAAATATAACAGATCACATTAAGAAAGAAGTATAGTAAATACAGCATAATGCACATAGTAAGTATAATAAAATTATAACATAATCATTATGACAGAGATAAGACCAATCCTATCAGTCAATAATAAAAATATTTCAGATTGCTTTAGAAAGGAAAGACCAATTCTATGCTTGATAGAAGAGAAACAACTAGAACAAAGTGATTCAAAAAGCTTAAAGCTACACAACTGCAGGACGGACAAAGTTTCTGCAAACAATACAAATAATCAGAAAGGATGAATGTAATCCTGGTAAAGACAAGGCAGAATTCAAGCTAAAAATTATTAAAGGAGACAAAAATGACATTTTATAATGCTAAAGCCACAATTCAAAATGAAGTTCTAACAGTTGCGAATAACTATGCAACAAACAACATAAAAACCACCTTCATGAAACAGAAGATGGAAGGAGAAGTTGATGGAAATGCATTAAGAGGGACACTAACAAATCACACTCTGTCCAAAGCACGTCAAACAAACCAGAAATTAAGTATATAGATGATCTCAAAAAGATAGTCAGTGAAATAGATCTAATGAATGGATACTGAGTTTCACATCTCAAAATAGAGATTCACCTTCTCATATTCACAGGGAACACTCCTGAAAACTGAACATATAATAGTTCAAAGACTAAAATTCAATAAATCCCATAAAGAAGAAATTATACAAATAATATTCTCTGATGCAGTGTAAGAAGACCAGAAACTGATAACAGAATCAAAATTAAACACCTCTCAACCTAAAAAAAAACTTTTTTTTAACTTTTAAATAACTCTTGGAAAAACAAAAATAAAACCAAAATTGCAAAAATTCTAAAAAACAATATTAATGACAACATTACACATTAAAATCAAGGGGGTTTAATTGGAGAATGATCAGAAAAAAAATTTATAATTTAAATACTAAGAGCAAAAAATAGTGAAAGAATGATAATAAATAAATTTAATTCCCAATTATGAAATATAGAAAAATATAAGAAAAAAAGATAGAAAGAATATAGATTAACAAGTTTAAAAAACTGGAAATATCAATGAAGTTAATAATTAAATTACAATGTTAGATCTTTAAATAAAAACCAACATAGTAGAGAAACCAAAAGCTTACATAATCTCACAAAAGAGAGTAGAAAGGGAAAGTATAAATATTCAAAGAAACAACAGAATAATCATTGAAACAGAAAACTTTTTAAAAATCATGAGAGGAATTTGCATAATTTGATAGAAGTCACTTGAAAAATCTGGATGGAATGGTTAATTTTCTAAGAAAATGAAGTTTACTATCATTGCTTAAGCCAAGCAATTTTCATGTAAGAAATAAGAGGAAGTTATCAAGGAAAAAACTCAACAAAAAAGCACCAGGCCCAGATGAAGGAAAAACCCTGTGGTGTTTGATTTCAACTGTAACTACCAATAATAAGTCATTATTATAAAATATATAATATCAGGAATGAAAGATAGGACATTACAAATCTTACATCAAAAGGACAAGAATAATGCAATGTTATAAACAAAATATGTCAACAAATTTGAAAACTGAATGAAATGGACTATATCCTTGAAAGGTACAAATTACCAAAACTTAATTGAGAAGAAAGAGAAACTCTAAATAGCCCAATATTTAGCAATGGAATTGAATTAGTAATTAAAATCTTCCTCACACCCACAAAGCCCGGGTCCAAATGGCTTCACTAATGAACTGTACCAAATAAGGAAGAAATGATACCAATTCTATAAAAACTCTTTCAGAAAAAAGAAGACAGTATTATTTTGATATCAAAGCCATACAAAAATATGACAAGAAAACTACTGACCATATATCTCATGAACATAGACACAAAAGTCTTTTAAAACAATATTTCCAAATTGAATCCAACAATATGTAAGAATAATAATATAAGATGAACAATTGGGGTTTATCCCAATAATGAAAGTTTGACATAACATACAAAAATCCATGTTATACATCATATTAAGGAAATAAGGGAGGAAAACAATATAATCAACTCAATAAATGTAAACAAGGTTTTTGATGAATTTCAACACCTAGTCATAATTAAAAAGAGAAAAAATGCTCAAGAGAGTAGTAATAAAAAGGAATTTCAACTTGATGTAGGGTTTCTATGTAAAACCAGCAAGTAACACTGGTGAAAGACTGAAGGTTCTCCACCTTGTCAGAAACCAAGGCAAGAAAGTACATTCTCACCACTTCTACTCAATATTGTATTGGAGGGCTGGGTCAGTGCAATAAAACTATTAAAATAGAGTCATATCAATATAAATTGGTATAGTAGAAGAAAACTGTCTTGATTTGCAGACAGTATGATCATCTATGCAGAAAAGCATAAGGAATTTACAAAGAAAGTTGCAGGAACTGATAAACACATTTAGCAATATTGCAGGATATATGATCAATATGCCAAAACAAATTGTATTTTCATATGCTAGCAACAAACAAAAATAAATTAAAAATAAACTATTCGTAAGAGTATAAAAAATAAAATACTCGGGTATTAATTTAACAAAAGACATACAAGACATGTACACTGAAAATCACATAACATTGCTGAGATAAATTAAAGAAAACCAACATAAGCGGAATGATATGCTGTGTTGATACTTCCCCATCTTGAATAGGGGCTGGATTTGTGGACTCGCTTCCAAATGGAATGTGGAAAGGAAAAAGCAGTAACTTCACAGTGGAGAAACCTGACAAATATATTTGGCCCTTGAACAACACAGGTTTGAACTACAGGGGTCCACTTATATGCGTTTTTTTTTTCAACAATAAATAGTATAGTACTGCGTGATCCCTGGTTGGTTGAATCCACGGATTCGGATCCATGGATACAGAGGAACCACATATACAGAGGGCCAACTTTAAATTATACTAGGATTTTCAACTGTGGGGAGGGTCAGTGGCCCTGACCCCCACGTTGATCATGGGTAAACTGAACATGGATAATACCATAACCAAGGGACCAAGGTTAACATACCAATGATCAGACATGTGGATAGTATTTACTCTCTAATATGATGAGAAGGGCACTGACCTTTGTGTTATCCTTCTCTGCCACTCCCAAAATAATTCCAGTCTAATCAGACAAACCTAAATTGAGTGACATTCTACAGAACACCTAACTAACGCTCTGCAAAACTAAGTCATAAAAAGTAAGAAAAGACTGATAAATCATCACGGATTAGAGGAGACTAAGGAGGCATGACAAAAATAAATGTGATGTGGTATATCCTGGATTGGATCCTGGAACTGCAAAAGGGCATTAGAGGAAAAACTGATGAAATCCAAATAAAGTATGGAGTTCCATTAACAGCAATTTGACAATACTGATTTCTTACTCTTGACAAATGCATCATAGTAATATAAGATGTTAACATCAGGAGAAACTGGGTAAGGTGTATAAGGAAACGTCTCTGTACTATTTACAACTTTATTTATCTACAACTTTTCAGTAAATCTAAAAGTATTCCAAACTAAAAAGTTTCTTTAACAAGTTTCAGACGGCTTTTTTTGTAAGAAAATTTCAAGCTGATACTAAAGCTTATATGAAATTTATATCGACCTAGACTATTACAATTTTAAAAAGAAAAACAAATTTAGATGCTTATACTAACTAATTCCCAGACTTAATTTAAAGTTATGATAATCAAGACAGCGTGTTGTTGACAAAACGATAGAGGTATAGATGAGTAGAACAAAATCAAGAGTCCAAAAATAGGTTCACACGTATATTGATTAATTGATACTTGGCAAAAATGCTCATGTAATTCAATGGGAAATGATACTCTCTTCAATAAATTGTGCTGGAAAAACCAGGTCTCCAAATGGGGAAAAAAAAGAACCTTAACTTTTACCTCACACCATACATAGAAATTAAAATCATCAAAATGGATCATAGAGCTAAATTTGTAAGCTAAGATGATACAGTTTTAGAAAATATGATGTTCTATATGTGCGTTTAGAAAATTTGATAATATTTTCTTTTAGAAGAAAAGATACGAGCAAATCTCTGCCCCTAAGTTAGGTAAAGATTAAATAGAACACAAAAGGCATGAACCGAAAAATATTTTAAGAAGTTAGACTTCATCCAGAGGAAACACTTCTTCCCATCAAAAGACACCATTAAGGAAGAAAGGCAATCCAAAGGTCAGGAGATAATATTCACAAATACATATCTGATAAAGGACCAATATCCAGAATATACAGAGAACTCTTACAATTCATCAATAAGAAAACAAACCACCCAAAGTTTTTTTAAATGGTCAAATGTTTTGAATAGATACTTCACAAAAGAAGATATACAAATGGCCAACAAGCCCATAAGATGTCAACACTGTCAGTCATCAGAAAAATGCAAACTAAAACCACATGAGATGCCATGATGTACCAACTAAAATAACTAAAATACAAAATATTAAGTGTTGGCAGGATGTGGTAAAACTGGAATTCTCTTGAATTGCTGATGGCAATAGAGAAGAATGAAACCACTTTGGAAAATAGTTAGGAATTTTCTTAGGAAGTTAAATATACACTCACCATACAATCCAGCAATTCTACTAGGTATCAACCCAAGAGAAATGAAAACTTGTTCAACTCAGATGTGCATAAGAATATTCATATCAACATTATTCATAAGTGCCAAATATAGGAAACAATTCAAATGTTCATCAGCTGATAGATGAAGAAACCAAATGTCATATATCCATACGACTAAATACAGTATGATTATATTTAACTGACATTGTGAGAATGGTAAAACTATAGTGACAGAAAGCAGAGTCCCCAAAATTGCATGAGATAATTCCTTTGAATGAATGAATAAATTAGTCAATCCCCATCCCTCCCTGTCCCTCGCCCTTTCCCTCAACAACACCCCCTTACCCTTCTCTCTCTCTATAAAATATATATATATATACACACATGAAAAGATATTTATTTTGATATATATGGTATAAAAATATACATTTATATATTGACAAATACATTATAAATAATGTAAATACACACACACATACACACATCCTATCGGTTTTGTTTCTCTGGAGCAACCCTGACTAATACACAACCAAATGCAAGGCACAAATCTTGATTGCATCAGGTGAAAAAAATAGCTATTTAGAACAATTTTTAAACAATTAGAAAAATTTGAATATGGGCTCATATTAGAAAATAGTATTGTATTGATATTAAATCTCTTGGGCATCATAATGGAATTAAAGTATTCTTAGGAGATATAAGCTAAAGTGTTTAGGAGAGAAATGCACGGTGTCTCATTTACTTTCCAGTGGCTCAATAAAAAAAAATTATAGAAATAAATGTTCATATATTTATGAGGTTCAATTTTCTGTAGGACTGAAAAATTCCAAAACAAAAATCTGGGTGGGAGGAAGAAAATAGATATTAATACGGTCAGAGAAAATTAGGTATGATTCATTATCCAAAGATTCCAAAAAGGAAATATAAACTGTGGACTATCCAGACAAGAATATTACTCAGTACTAAGAAATGAGCTATCAAGTCATGAAAAGACATGGAGAAGGCTTCCCTGGTGGCACAGTGGTTAAGAATCTGCCTGCCAACACAGGGGACACGGGTTCGAGCCCTGGTCCGGGAAGATCCCACATGCAGCGGAGCAACTAAGCCCGTGCGCCACAACTACTGAGCCCACGTGCCACAACTACTAAAGCCTGCACACCTAGAGCCCATGCTCCACAACAAGAGAAGCTACCGCATTGAGAAGCCAGTGCACCGCAACGAAGAGTAGCCCCCACTCGACACAACTAGAGAAAGCCCGCACACAGCAACAAAGACCCAACACAGACAAAAATAAATAAATAAATAAATTTATTTTTTGTAAATATAATAATAATAATAATAAGAGGGAGGAAGGAAATTTTTGGAGATGACAGATATGTTTATGGCATTGATTGCAGTGATGGCTCACTGCGTATACTTACATACAAACTCACCAAATTGCCTACATTAAATATGTACAGGTTTTTGTATGTCAATCATACCTCAATAAAGTGTTTTTTTTTAAAAAGCTCAAAAAGGCACCTTAAGGCTATGTTCAAATCAAAAAATAGGCAGTAAATGAATTCCTTATTGAACACTTATTCCTTTATCTTACTCTCTCTCTACCATACCATTCTAAGTAGGTAACATTTACTCTATTTTTGAAATGGAGAAAACTGAAGGTCAAAGAATTTGACATACGACATACAGCTAGTTAGAAAAAGTCATTGAGAGGTGGAACTCCAACTCGCTTCTATTCTCTAAACTCTACCACCCCCAAAAAAGTATAATCTCATTTCTTGGGGCACAGGGCCTTTTGATAACAGAAGACAAAGAAAAATTAAATTAGATGAATCCCTAATCTGCAGGTAAGGAGAAGAATCTGTGTTCTCTAACCTAGAGAAACTAGATTATAAACTCCATAAGAGTTTTGTTTTCTTCTATATGTCCAGCACCTAATAAATATCAATAAATATCTGTTTAATCAACAAACAAGTGGGAAATAAAATACAAAACCAGTGAAATATAATTAACAACACATGACTGAGCTCTTGAAAATGGGCCCCCATATTTTACATTCAGGAAGTACTATCTATAATCTTTAAGGGATCATTGATATTTGGAGAACTTTCATAACCTTTAAGTGAAAAAATGGACAATGTTTCCAAAGGAAGGGAAAATATCTATAGACCAAGAAAATTTGGACTGAATTTCTGAGCAAGTTTGGCCTTCAAAGTGCTGACCATTAGGAAAAATGATGACATCTCTAAATCCAACGCTTGATCAAGTGGTCTCGGTGGTTGATGGATTTACACAAATTCTCTCCTTAGGGATCAAAATAAACAAAAACAAAAACAAAACAATGTACAGTAGGACAATGAGGTGGATTGTTGGCTCATTCCAGATACACTGACTTGAATACATTTACCTACCTGATGTCTTTTTATTTAATAAGCCACACTATAGAAAGCCTGTTTCTATTTGATAATTGACCCAGAGAAGTTTTTTATGTAAGAATAAGATGATGTTAACCCACCATTGTAAGGGCACGTGCCTTTGAGTTTTTTCAGGACTGGTGAGTGATTGGCACTTTTGCTGTTCTTCTTGCTCTAATTCTCCCATATTCATACCACACAAGTTGTCAGGGTTAAGGTTGAAATTGTTAGGGTTAAGGGTCCCGTCCCTACTCTCTGAAAAAAATTGAATCCCTTGGGAGACACAGCTAAGTACTTCTGCCTCTAATCCACCAAACAAACCCATCTGAATGACTCATCAAAGAAGCTCAACCTTTTAATATCCTGGGATTTTATTTCCAACACAGAAGAATTCATGATAGACTCAAAATAAATTTAGAATCATTTTAAAATTACACTAAAACAACTTTTAGTTCATTCATTTTATACCAATGTCATACATAAAAAAAGTCTAATATCTGTACATTTTTCTCATATTCACTCACAAGTTACAGAAATCTTTTTTTTTTTTTGTAAATACCTTGTAACCAGGGCTACCCATTAATCCATCCTTTCCATGTCTTCCTGGTTCTCCCTGAAAAAATAAATGCAAGTATTTTAATATATTTTTTGCGCTAATTTTTCTTTTTAAAAGAAGATAGTAGAGGTTACATTTTATTTAAAGTAAAATACTTAAGAACTTTTTCTGTCAAACTCACAGCACGTCCAGGAAGGCCAGGAAAACCAGCATTCCCCTTTTCACCTTTTGCACCCTGTATTAAAAATAAACACTTAAAAACAATCCTTACAATAAGGCTTTAAAATTCCAACTCGAACTTAAATAGGAAAGTAAGCTAACTTCCTTATGGAGTGACAGAATTCATGGAACCACAGCTTGTGTTGGCCCTGCAGCTTTCAGCAAAGCACTATTTTACCAGGACACAACATGACATTGAGGATAAGATGGATGCAGAATTACAAGCATCTAAACACAGAAACCACTACTTGGTAAAAGTAAAAAGCAATGAGCATCTTAAATATAAAGAGACTAAACATTTCCTCCAATGTGAAAAAATAGGATTCTCAATGGACACTGTTAAACAGCTATCACTTCCAAGGAATCTCTCTGTAAATATTTTTAAAGTTCAGAAGGCTCAATAACACAAAGTATTCTTATAGAATACCATGCATAACAGTCAACAGTTATTTCTCCATTGTTCTGAATAAATCCCCTGAGAAAGGTGAACAAAGCTAATTGCTACAACAGTGGGCTGGGACTGAAATTCAAATTTTCTATTTCCATTGTATTGAAAGTTCAATATGGATACTTTGTTTTGGGATCTATACTTCCCTTTTTGCCATAAAATCCAGGTGATCCTTTATCTCCTTTGGGACCCATTTCACCCTAAAAGATAAAAATATAAATCCTGAATTTTAGAGAAATATTAATATTTCGCTTATATATTAAAGAAAAAACAATTCCAATTATAAACAACAGAGTTTAATATGTCCACATCAAAATAAAATAGAAATAAATTATTTAAAGTTTGTTTACAAAAGTCCTATTTCCCAGGCTTTATAACCAAAAACAAGGAAAACTCAGGGCATTTGTTACTATAACAGGGCCTTATAGTAAAAGGTTTATAGTTAAGAGAATTTCTATGTAATGAAAACTACTCATCAATTTTTAAATACTATAAAATGTATGGCTGAAAATTTTAAAGGAAATTTGTAAAAGCTTTATGTAAACTATGATTATTAATCTTAACCCAGTCATTTACTTTAATATATTTTAATTTATATATCAACATTTATTTATAACCCATTTATAACATAAAGTACTTTCAATTTGAAATAAAATATGGCATTGCTTAATTTTAAGAAGAACAGATTTCTTCAACCTTTGATCCTGGCATTCCATGAAGCCCAGGAAAACCAGGAAGTCCACGGTCACCCTGAAAATAAAACAAATTAATTAAAGAAAACACATTTCAGCCTAAAAGAAATCAACATATATTCTTCCACCTCATTCTTGTCAAAATTCATTGGAAATAAATCTGCAAACTGTTCAGTGCACATCTACATTAAAACCCTATCTCTACGAAAGACCAATCCTCATTTATCAGGGTTTCATTTATAATCAGAGAAGGAAAGTATTTGGGGCCAGGGGAATCTCATCAGCAATGCTGACTCCACCCTTAGAGAGTAGCCACCTATTCTAAAAATATTTAGGCTCTTACAGTGGCAAGGCCTAGGAGTTAATAGAAATGATCAAGTACCAAGACTCTGTGGAGAGAGCCAGCCTCTGAGGTCCCAGCTCAGTGAGGACAAACCCTGAGCCAAAGGTCTCAAAACACTCTAGGATTCTGTGGAATTTTTTTCCAATTGCTGATCTTAGAAAATTGTTCATAGTAGGTATCTATCCAGATGAGTTTATGAAGAGGAAAGGCCATCTCTCCAAAGGAGGAGAGATGGAGAAAATCACAACAGCTTGATATTTAGTGGACATCGTTTTAAGACTTATTTCTGTGGGACATACTGGGTGCTATTGCCCTAGCTTCAAAAATCTTAATTGTCAAGACACAGTTAAGAGAAGCCCAATGGCTGGCACAGCAAGATTTGGGTCAATTCACTTTTTATTTATTTATTTATTTATTTATGGCTGTGTTGGGTCTTTGTTTCTATGCGAGGGCTTTCTCTAGTTGCGGCGAGTGGGGGCCACTCTTCATCGCGGTGCATGGGCCTCTCACTATCGCGGCCTCTCTCGTTGCAGAGCACAGGCTCCAGACGCGCAGGCTGAGTAATTGTGGCTCACGGGCCCAGTTGCTCTGCGACATGTGGGATCTTCCCAGACCAGGGCTCAAACCCATGTCCCCTGCATTGGCAGGCAGATTCTCAACCACTGCGCCACCAGGGAAGCCCCTCAATTCACTTTTATTTAGGCAAATTAAGATAATTGCCTACAAACAATTCATGATCTTCTTAGCTTGTCTGGTAGGGAGAGAAGAGGATGTGACCAGTTATCTATGATGGATGTAATTCTTAGAAATCTTAATTTAATGAAGGTTATTTATCCCCATGTTTTAAAGAGTGACACAGTTATTCAAGGCATAGAACCCTTCAAAGGCAATATTACTACTCCATTTTCACTTTCCAGCACTATCTAATAAATTAATGGTGAGAGAACCACCTGCGCTAACTCAGGCTGAAATGAGATGAGCAGTTGAAGGCCAGGTAGACTAAGATACACTCTTGATAAGATGGAACTTAGCTGGGCAATGAGTACTTAATAAAAGTACAGAAGAAAGGGGCAAAGCAGGATTCCCTTTAAGGATGAACCAAGTCCCAGCTAAGACTTCCCTTCTCTGGCTACAGTTTATAGAAGACACCATCTTCCAACTTTATTTTCCTGGAGATAAGACAAACTCATCTCAGATGAACTGAAAAGACCAGGAGCATTAACCCACGTTGGAACCAAAAAAATATATAATCTGGACAAAGCTACCCACATGGGCATAAGCAAGACTTTTAAGTAAAATAAAAGGCAGAGCATCCATGTTAACATACAGCAATGAAATGGGGGAAGGGCAGAGAAATTTAGCAAAATGCTTGGGGAATACTAAGACAATACCTACAAAATACAAAACATGAGAAAAAGTGACCCAAACACAATATACTCAGTCAAGTTGTGTCCAAGGTTTAAAAGTAATGGGTAGCAATAAGTGGTAAGAAAAGATACTGAGCTTTATCTGTAAAAATAAACATGTAAGAATAGCCAGGAAAATTTTGATCATAAAGAATAATGAGGAAGGACTAGGCCTGCCAGTATTAAATCATATTATGAAGAAACAATAATTAAAACTGTTTGGCAGTGGAGAAGGTGTAGACAGGTAAATGGAACAGAATGGAAAGCCAAAAACAGCAGACCCAAATGAGAAAGGAAATTCAGTGATAATGATGGTTTTACAAATAAATGAGAAAAAAAGTGAAATTTCAAAAATACTGTTTAGCAACTGGCTATCCTTTTAGGAAAAGAAAGGGGAAAATATGAATACTCATCTAATTTTACTCCAAATATCGAAAATTTTAAGATTAAAATATAAAATAATAAAAATTCCAAAAATCAAAGCAGGAGTAATTATATTCAAAACGTTAGAATGCTGAACCTTTCTATACAGATATAAACATAGGAGAAAAGAAGTAAAACTTTATATATATAAATAGTTAAAATTTCTGTATGTCTAAAATTCCAAAACCCAAATCAAAACACATAAGCCAGAAAAAATATTTTCACACAATTTATGACATGCATATAAAAATCAATTTTTAAAAAGATGAACAGCCCAGTAGGAAAAAATAAAGGCTATAAATACAAAGCAAATTACAGAGAAGTAACAATATGTCCAAAAATCATATGACAGGTACTTTACCTTATTCACTAATAAAGGATTGCAAATCAAATCAATACTATTTTTAACATATATTGATGAAAATCAGAAATTTAATGAAATTCAGTGCTGATAAGGGTGTGAAGAAAGATATTTCAAACACTTGTTGGGGGAGTACACATTTTCTGGAAGGTAAATAGGCAATTTGTCTCAAAATTTAATTATGAACTTAACCCTTTGATTCTCTAATCAGTTCCACTTCTGGGAAATTTTCCTATGGATACACTCAGAAAAAGTTACTGAGAAATATATACAAAGATGTTCATACAGTCTTGTTGATAATACACACACACACACGCACACACACACACACGCACACACAAAGTACAGTAAGGAACCACAGTCTCCCTAAGTTAGAGGTTTCTTAAATTGGGTAAGAACAGCCCCTATAAGTCTGTATCTATGATTAACCTTCGGTTTACAGTTTCTTTCACGAAGCCTTTTTGAATTTTCAACTTTCCTCTCAACTCCTAGAGTTTTATTCAACTCTCATCTCTGGCACTTAACATTTACTCTCTTAAAATAGTTACTTTGTATGTGTTGTGTGCTTTATTAGACACCAATCTCTTTGAAAATAATCCGTTCTTGATGCATTCTTATTTCATCTTAGTAGACATGATTATTATTTATCAATATTCAGATTCTCTCTACTTCTAAGCATATGGGGGGGGGCGGAAATCACACTTTCCTGACTCTTGAAGTTGGTGTGGTTTACAAAATTTGCTCTAGCTAATTAAAGATGAATGGAAGTGGTTTATGAGCCACTCTTTGATTCTCTAGGGACCTGCTACTGTAATTAGTTATAATCTAGAGGGTGAAACTTTTGTTAGCCTGAGTCTGCTAATAAGTGTACAGTTTGATGAGCAATAAACCTTTTTTGTTTTAAGGCATTGGCATTTGGCATTTGTGTGTTATTGCAACATAACCTACTCTATCCTAGCTAATGTCTTGCTTGTGATTAATGATAATTTACTGAATATGCAAATACTTTCATTTTCTAAAATATAGTAAGCACTCTTGAGTCCTCCAAGAAAATTCCAATAAAAAAAATTATTTTGAGGAGTCACACTCTTGATTCCCACTGAGTTTACAAGAGATTAGAATCAAAGAGAATCCAAGATTTGCAGTAAGTTGGTTCCATTTTCCCCAGGTTGCCTCGAAGCTTCCTGACTGATAACAAGCCTTTGATAAGCCTGCCAATCTCACAGGTTGATCTAGAGTCTCAGTCTCCAAAGTTACGTCAAGATTATTTATTTGAGTAGCAAGAGAATATGTAAACTAATATTTTAAAAATCTCATTCTTTCAAAATTTCTCAGTGTGTCTGTTTTCAATACACATAATCCTTTATTCAATAGCATAGCATATAATTCATACATATATATGGGACTACATGCCCCAAAGACTTTCACTGCAAAGATTTTGCAGTTTAAAAGTTTGATGATATACAATCTACAGGGAACTATCCCTCCTCCCTTGAGAGAGTATTTTTTCTTTCTTAAAGCCTTTATTTTTGAGACATGGAGGAAACATCTCACAGGTACACATGCAAAAGTAAGACCATGAATCCACTGTCATGGCACAATCAGTGCAAACTATCACTCATCTAGCCAACCTCCTCCTCCCTCCCCTCCTCCCCCGCCTTCTTCCCCCCTCTCCTCCCCCTCCTCAGCTACTCACAGGCATTGGGCCTTCTCATGCTGCAGGCATAGAGCAAAAGAGGAAGAAATCACATTGTTAAAAACAATTCTGGCCAAAGCAGAAAAATATGGTGAAAAGAAAAGAAAAGAAAGCCAGACTGAGATCCAGACATTTTATTTCAACCCCTGATCCTTGAGTAACTTCAGGCAGATGATTGAAGTTCCTCATTTCTCAGTTTCAAAACTGTACAATAGGGTTCATTTACTTTACAAGTAATGTAAAACAGGCAGAGCATGACTTACTCTACTAACCTCATAGGACTTTTTGCGAGGACAGCATGTGATAGGCAATGCATGTGGATAATATCCACACAAGACATGTCTAAAAATAAAACAGAAAAATGTACACACAACAGGAAACACCTTCAGCACCCAACATGTCAAAAGCCTTACACATCTTCCTGTTCCTTCTCTTCTCAGTTAAAAACCACTAAGTGTCACACAGGACCAGGACAAATAATGATTTCCTGAGAAGTGTTTAAATCTACTAAAATGTTCCCTCTCTAACGTGCGATGGGCCTTCCCCTTGGGTTTGGGCATCACCATTGGACTACTCAGGTCTAGGAAAAAAGTAGATTCCTAAGCTCCTAATATACGATCCCTGCCACAGTTTATCAATGACCATAAAACAGAGCACACCCAAAATGAAGATGAGAAATAAGAGTTTAGAACCAAGATGAAGCATCCTGTAAAAATTCAAAAAAAGTTGTAAGTTTCCCAATGATGCCAGTGGAGAAAAAGGAAACAGGACAGAAAGCAGCAGAGCAGCCAAGAAATGAGGCAGGACATAGAATGAATGGTTCATCACCATAAACTGAGATGCTGAATCCATTATAGGGCCCTAAAAGAAAAGAGGCTGAAAGGTCAGGAAACAATCAAAACTTTGCAAAAACGTCCACAGAAGTAGTGAAAACCTGAGCACACACAGGTCAGCACCACATGGACAGACGGAGGGATGCTCAACCAAGCCTGACTTTAGAGAACATTTTGGGAGGCCCTGCTGCTTTGGAAGAAAAGCCTCTGAGGAAAGGAGGTAGGAAAGAAGGAAAATGTGGTACCACTCCTTCCATAAGAAGGAGGGAAAGTTTTCTGAAAAATCCCTGCTTGTAACAATTTCACAATTTCTCCAGATTCTGATGAAACAAAATATTTTATTAGAAAAAAAGAGTGTATAGATATGTATTTAATAATATTTTATTATTTATTATGTGAATTATACCATTAATTATACCAATATATCAATTATTGCTATGCTTATCACAAATATGTATATATATTTGACACATACATTTAAACTCATATACATTATATTTAATAATATTACAATAAAAAACTCTATTAAGGGAGGAGAGGAAGATGTGGTACATATACAATGGAATACTACTTAGCCATAAAAAAGAATGAAATAATGCCATTTGCAGCAACACTAGAGATGATCATACTAAGTGAAGTAAGAAAGAGAAAGACAGATATCATATGATATCACTTATATGTGGAATCTAAAATATGACACAAATGAACTTATCTATGAAACAGAAACAGACTCGCAGACAGAGCGCAGACTTGTGGTTGCCAAGGGGGGTGGGGCAGGAAGGGGTTGGGAGTTTGGGATTAGCAGATGCAAACTATTAAGCAGAGAATGGATAAACAACAAGATCCTACTGTAGAGCATAGGGAACTATATTGAATATCTTGTGATAAATCATAATGGAAAAGAATATGAGAAAGACTATGTGTGTATATATGTGTGTGTGTGTGTGTGTGTGTGTGTATAACTGAGTCACTTTGCTGTACAGCAAAAATTAACACATTGTAAATCAACTATATTTCAATAAAATAAAAATTTTAACATCTTTATTAGAGTATAATTGCTTTACCATGGTGTGTTAGTTTCTGCTGTATAACAAAGTGAGTCAGCTATATGTATACATATATCCCCGTATCTCCTCCCTCTTGTGTCTCCCTCCCATTCTCCCTATCCCACCCCTCTAGGTGGTCACAAAGCACCGAGCTGATCTCCCTGTGCTATGTGGATGCTTCCCACTAGCTATCTATTTTACATTGGTAGTGTATATATGTCCATGCCACTCTCTCACTTCATCCCAGCTTACCCTTCCCCCTCCCCATGTCCTCAAGTCCATTCTCTACATCTGCATCTTTAGGACAGGAATAAAATAAATTTTTTAAAAAAGAAAGAAAGAGAGGGGGAGAAGATGGCGGAAGAGTAAGACGTGGAGATCACCTTCCTTCCCACAGATACAGTAGAAATACATCTACACGTGGAACTGCTCCTACAGAACACCCACTGAACGCTGGCAGAAAATGTCCGACCTCCAAAAAGGCAAGAAACTCCCCCCGTACTTGGGTAGGGCAAAAGAAAAAAGAAATAACAGAGACAAAAGAATAGGGACGGCACCTGCACCAGTGGGAGGGAGCTGTGAAGGAGGAAAGGTTTCCACGCACTAGGAAGCCCCTTCGCGGGCAGAGACTGCGGGTGGCAGAGGGGGGAAGCCTTGGAGCCACGGAGGAGAGCGCAGCCACAGAGGTGCGGAGGGCAAAGCGGAGAGGTTCCCGCACGGAGGAGCAGTGCCGACCAGCACTCACCAGCCCGAGAGGCTTGTCTGCTCACCCGCCGGGGTGGGCGGGGCTGGGAGCTGAGGCTCGGCTTCGGTCGGATCGCAGGGAGAGGACTGGGGCTGGCGGCGTGAACACAGCCTGAAGGGGTTAGCGCACCACAGCTAGCCGGGAGGGAGTCTGGGGAAAAAGTCTGCAGCTGCCGAAGAGGCAAGAGACTTTTTCTTCCCTCTGTGTTTCCTCGTGCGCGAGGAGAGGGGATTCAGAGCGCCGCCTAAACGAACTCCAGAGACTGGCGCGAGCCGCAGCTATCAGCGCGGACCCCACAGCAACAGGGGCGCAGAGGAAAAAACGGAGAGATTCCCGCACAGAGGCTCGGCGCCGAGTAGCACTCAGCAGCCCGAGAGGCTTGTCTGCTCACCCGCCGGGGCAGGCGGGGCTGGGAGCTGAGGCTCGGCTTCGGTCGGATCGCAGGGAGAGGACGGGGATTGTCGGCGTGAACACAGCCTGAAGGGGTTGGTGCAACACAGCTAGCCCGGAGGGAGTCCGGGAAAAGGTCTGCAGCTGCCGAAGAGGCAAGAGACTTTTTCTTGCCTCTTTGTTTCCCGGCGGGCAAGGAGAGGGGATTCAGAGCGCCGCCTAAACGAACTCCAGAGAAGGGCGCGAGCCGCGGCGATCAGAGCGGACCCCAGAGACAGGCGTGAGACGCTGGGGCTGCTGCTGCCGCCTCCAAAAAGCCTGTGTGTGAGCACAGGTCACTCTCCACACCGCCCCTCCCGGTAGCCTGTGCAGCCCGCCACTGCCAGGGTCCCGGGATCCGGGGACAACATCCCCGGGAGAACGCACTGCGCGCCTCGGGCTGGTGCAACGTCACGCCGGCCTCGGCCGCTGCAGGCTCGCCCCGCCTCCTCTGTAGCCCTCCCTCCCCGCGGCCTGGGTGAGCCAGAGCCCCCGAAGCAGCTGCTCGTTTAACCCCGTCCTCTCTGGGCGGGGAACAGACGCCCTCAGGCGACCTACACGCAGAGGCGGGTCCAAATCCAAAGCTGAACCCCAGGAGCTGTGCGAACAGGGAAGAGAAGGGGAAATCTCTCCCAGCAGCCTCAGAAGCAGCGGATTAAAACTCCACAAACAACTTGATGTGCCTGCATCTGTTGAATACCTGAATAGACAACGAATCATCCCAAATTCAGGAGGTGGACTCTGGGAGCAGGAGATATTAATTTTTCCCCTTTTCCTTCTTTTTTGTGAGTGTATATGTATATGCTTCTGGGTGAGATTTTGTCTGTATAGCTTTGCTTTACAATAGCTTTATTTTACTTCACTATATTATAGCCTCTTTCTTTCTTTCTTTCTATTTTTTCTCCCTTTTACTCTGAGCCGTGTGGACGAAAGGCTCTTGGTGCTCCAGCCAGGCATCAGGGCCGTGCCTCTGAGGTGGGAGAGCCAACTTCAGAACACTGGTCCACAAGAGACCTCCCAGCTCCACGTAATACCAAACGGCAAAAATCTCCCAGAGATCTCCATCTCAACATCAAGACCCAGCTTCACTCAATGACCAGCAAGCTACAGTGCTGGACACCCTATGCCAAACAACTAGCTAGACAGGAACACAACCCCATCCATTAGCAGAGAGGCTGCCTAAAATCATAATAAGGCCACTGACACCCCAAAATACACCACCAGACGTGGACGTGCCCACCAGAAAGACAAGATCTAGCCTCATCCACCAGAACTCAGGCACTAGTTCCCTCCACCAGGAAGCCTACACAACCCACTGAACCAACCTTAGCCACTGGGGACAGATACCAAAAACAACGGGAACTACGAACCTGCAGCCTGTGAAAAGGAGACCCCAAACACAGTAAGATAGGCAAAATGAGACGACAGAAAAACACACAGCAGATGAAGGAGCAGGCTCAGAACACACTGGACTTAACAAATGAAGAGGAAATAGGTAGTCTACCTGAAAAAGAATTCAGAATAATGATAGTAAGGATGATCCAAAATCTTGGAAATAGAATAGACAAAATGCAAGAAACATTTAACAAGGATGTAGAAGAACTAAAGAGGAACCAAGCAATGATGAAAAACACAATAAATGAAATTAAAAATACTCTAGATGGGATCAATAGTAGAATAACTGAGGCAGAAGAAAGGATAAGTGACCTGGAGGATAAAATGGTGGAAATAACTACTACAGAGCAGGATAAAGAAAAAAGAATGAAAAGAACTGAGGACAGTCTCAGGGACCTCTGGGACAACATTAAATGCGCCAACATTCAAATTATAGGGGTACCAGAAGAAGAAGAGAAAAAGAAAGGGACTGAGAAAATTTTTGAAGAGATTATAGTTGAAAACTTCCCTAATATGGGAAAGGAAATAGTTAATCAAGTCCTGGAAGCACAGAGAGTCCCATACAGGATAAACCCAAGGAGGAACACGCCAAGACACATATTAATCAAACTGTCAAAAATTAAATATAAGGAAAACATATTAAAGGCAGCAAGGGAAAAAAAAACAAATAACACACAAGGGAATCCCCATAAGGTTAACATCTGATCTCTCAGCAGAAACTCTGCAAGCCAGAAGGGAGTGGCAGGATATACTTAAAGTGATGAAGGAGAAAAACCTACAACCAAGATTACTCTACCCAGCAAGGATCTCATTCAGATTCGATGGAGAAATTAAAACCTTTACAGACAAGCAAAAGCTGAGAGAGTTCAGCACCACCAAACCAGCTTTACAACAAATGCTAAAGGAAATTCTCTAGGCAAGAAACACAAGAGAAGGAAAACACCTACAATAACAAACCCAATACATTTAAGAAAATGGGAATAGGAACATACATATCGATAATTACCTTGAATGTAAATGGATTAAATGCTCCCACCAAAAGACACAGGCTGGCTGAATGGATACAAAAACAAGACCCATATATATGCTGTCTACAAGAGACCCACTTCAGACCTAGAGACACATACAGACTGAAAGTGAGGGGATGGAAAAAGATATTCCATGCAAATGGAAATCAAAAGAAAGCTGGAGTAGCAATTCTCATATCAGACAAAATAGACTTTAAAATAAAGACTATTACAAGAGACAAACAAGGACACTATATAATGATCAAGGGATCGATCCAAGAGGAAGGTATAACAATTGTAAATATTTATGCACCCAACATAGGAGCACCTCAATACATAAGGCAAATACTAACAGCCATAAAAGGGGAAATTGACAGCAACACAATCATAGTAGGGGACTTTAACACTCCACTTTCACCAATGGACAGATCATCCAAAATGAAAATAAATAAGGAAACACAAGCTTTAAATGATACATTAAACAATATGGACTTAATTGATATTTATAGGACATTCCACCCAAAAACAACAGAATACACATTTTTCTCAAGTGCTCATGGAACATTCTCCAGGATAGATCATATCTTGGGTCACAAATCAAGCCTTGGTAAATTTAAGAAAATTGAAATCGTATCAAGTATCTTTTCCGACCACAACGCTATGAGACTAGCTATCAATTACAGGAAAAGATCTGTAAAAAATACAAACACATGGAGGCTACACAATACATTACTTAATAACGAAGTGATTACTGAAGAAATCAAAGGGGAAATCAAAAAATATCTAGAAACAAATGACAATGGAGACACGACGACCCAAAACCTATGGGACACAGCAAAAGCAGTGCTAAGAGGGAAGTTTATAGCAATACAAGCCTACCTCAAGAAACAGGAAACATCTCGAATAAACAACCTAATCTTGCACCTAAAGCAATTAGAGAAAGAAGAACAAAAAAACCCCAAAGCCAGCAGAAGGAAAGAAATTATAAAGATCAGGTCAGAAATAAATGAAAAAGAAATGAAGGAAACAATAGCAAAAATCAATGAAACTAAAAGCTGGTTCTTTGAGAAGATAAACAAAATTGATAAACCATTAGCCAGACTCATCAAGAGAAAAAGGGAGAAGACTCAGATCAATAGAATTAGAAATGAAAAAGGAGAAGTAACCACTGACACTGCAGAAATACAAAAGATCATGAGAGATTACTACAAGCAACTATATGCCAATAAAATGGACAACCTGGAAGAAATGGACAGATTCTTAGAAATGCACAAACTGCCGAGACTGAACCAGGAAGAAATAGAAAATATGAACAGGCCAATCACAAGCACTGAAATTGAAACTGTGATTAAAAACCTTCCAACAAAAAAAAAAAAAAAAAAAAAAAACCTTCCAACAAACAAAAGCCCAGGACCAGATGGCTTCACAGGCGAATTGTATCAAACATTTAGAGAAGAGCTAACACCTATCCTTCTCAAACTCTTCCAAAATATTGCAGAGGGAGGAACACTCCCAAACTCATTCTACGAGGCCACCATCACCCTGATACCAAAACCAGACAAAGATGTCACAAAGAAAGAAAACTACAGGCCAATATCACTGATGAACATAGATGCAAAAATCCTCAACAAAATACTAGCAAACAGAATCCAACAGCACATTAAAAGGATCATACACCATGATCAAGTGGGGTTCATCCCAGGAATGCAAGGATTCTTCAATATACGCAAATCAATCAATGTGATACACCATATTAACAAATTGAAGGAGAAAAACCATATGATCATCTCAATAGATGCAGAGAAAGCTTTTGACAAAATTCAACACCCATTTATGATAAAAGCCCTGCAGAAAGTAGGCATAGAGGGAACTTTCCTCAACATAATAAAGGCCATATATGACAAACCCACAGCCAACATTGTCCTCAATGGTGAAAAACTGAAACCATTTCCACTAAGATCAGGAACAAGACAAGGTTGCCCACTCTCACCACTATTATTCAACATAGTTTTGGAAGTGTTAACCACAGCAATCAGAGAAGACAAAGAAATAAAAGGAATCCAAATCGGAAAAGAAGAAGTAAAGCTGTCACTATTTGCAGATGACATGATACTATACATAGAGAATCCTAAAGATGCTACCAGAAAACTCCTAGAGCTAATCAATGAATTTGGTAAAGTAGCAGGATACAAAATTAATGCACAGAAATCTCTTGCATTTCTATACACTAATGACGAAAAATCTGAAAGTGAAATTAAGAAAACACTCCCATTTACCATTGCAACAAAAAGAATAAAATATCTAGGAATAAACCTACCTAAGGAGACAAAAGACCTGTATGCAGAAAATTATAAGACACTGATGAAAGAAATTAAAGATGATACAAATAGATGGAGAGATATACCATGTTCTTGGATTGGAAGAATCAACATTGTGAAAATGACTCTACTACCCAAAGCAATCTACAGATTCAATGCAATCCCTATAAAACTACCACTGGCATTTTTCACAGAACTAGAACAAAAAATTTCACAATTTGTATGGAAACACAAAAGACCCCGAATAGCCAAAGCAATCTTGAGAACGAAATATGGAGCTGGAGGAATCAGGCTCCCTGACTTCAGACTATATTACAAAGCTTCAGTAATCAAGACAGTTTGGTACTGGCACAAAAACAGAAATATAGATCAATGGAACAGGATAGAAAGCCCAGAGATAAACCCACACACATATGGTCAACTTATCTTTGATAAAGGAGGCAAGCATATACAGTGGAGAAAAGACAGCCTCTTCAATAAGTGGTGCTGGGAAAATTGGACAGGAACATGTAAAAGTATGAAATTAGAACACTCCCTGACACCATGCACAAAAATAAACTCAAAATGGATTAAAGACCTAAGTGTAAGCGCAGACACTATCAAACTCTTAGAGGAAAACATAGGCAGAACACTCTATGACATACATCACAGCAAGATTCTTTTTGACCCAGCTCCCAGAGAAATGGAAATAAGAACACAAATAAACAAATGGGACCTAATGAAACTTAAAAGCTTTTGCCCAGCAAAGGAAACCATAAACAAGACCAAAAGACAACCCTCAGAATGGGAGAAAATATTTGCAAATGAAGCAACTGACAAAGGATTAATCTCCAAGATTTACAAGCAGCTCATGCAGCTCAATAACAAAAAAACGAACAACCCAATCCAAAAATGGGCAGAAGATCTAAATAGACATTTCTCCAAAGAAGATATACAGATGGCCTACAGACACATGAAAGAATGCTCAACATCATTAATCATTAGAGAAATGCAAATCAAAACTACAATGAGATATCATCTCACACCGGTCAGAATGGCCATCATCAAAAAATCTAGAAACAATAAATGCTGGAGAGGGTGTGGAGGAAAGGGAACACTCTTGCACTGTTGGTGGGAATGTAAATTGATACAGCCACTATGGAGAACAGTATGGAGGTTCCTTAAAAAACTACAAATAGAACTACCATACGACCCAGCAATCCCACTACTGGGCATATACCCTGAGAAAACCATAGGTCAAAAAGAGTCATGTACCAAAATGTTCATTGCAGCTCTATTTACAATAGCCAGGACATGGAAGCAACCTAAATGTCCATCGACAGATGAATGGATAAAGAAGATGTGGCACATATATACAATGGAATATTACTCAGCCATCAAAAGAAATGAAATGGAGGTATTTGTAATGACGTGGATGGAGTTAGAGTCTGTCATACAGAGTGAAGTAAGTCAGAAAGAGAAAAACAAATACAGTATGCTAACACATATATACGGAATCTAAGGGGAAAAAAAAAAAAAGGCCATGAAGAACCTAGTGGCAAGACGGGAATAAAGACACAGACCTACTAGAGAATGGACTTGAGGATATGGGGAGGGGGTGGGGTGAGATGTGACAGGGTAAGAGAGTGTCATGGACATATATACACTACCAAATGTAAAATAGATAACTAGTGGGAAGCAGCCGCATAGCACAGGGAGATCAGCTCGGTGCTTTGTGACCACCTAGAGGGGTGGGATGGGGAGGGTGGGAGGGAGGGAGATGCTAGAGGGAAGAGAAATGGGAACATATTGTATATGTATAACTGATTCACTTTGTTATAAAGCAGAAGCTAACACACTATTGTAAGGCAATTATACTTCAATAAAGATGTTAAAAAAAAAAAAAGAAAAAACTAGTGACACAGAAGAGAGGGGCTAATGAATAACACAAAGTAATGGAGAAGGATGAGACCCAGAGCACAGAGGAGGGCTGGACATTATACATGGACAGTTCATCCATATTAACAGAAGAGAGGGTGGAATATAGGTACACACACAGCAAAGAGGGTAAGTGGGGTGGGAAGAGGTTTAGGGAATTCCTGTCTGATTGCTTCATAAGGGGCACTTCAACACTGTGAGAAACAATAAGGGATAAACTAAAGATATTTTCGGAAACATTTACAAATCGCCATCATCATCATCGTCATCATCACTAACAGGGTTTAATTTTGGCTAGGTACATGCATGATTTTATTTAGTCTTTACAGCAAGGCTATGAAGAAATACTTAGAGTCCCACTCTCTAGATCTGGGAAACCAGGTTTAAAGAGATTAAGAAGTATAACTAGGAAGGTGAAGCAGTCTGAAATCAGGGCACAGCCTGGAACCTGTCACTGCATTAAGCCTCTCCATCCTGCAAAACACACACACATAACCCCGTGTTTGGGTCATGGTGCTATCAGAAAGCTACACGGGTAGATTACTCTCCCTATTCGAGAAATAAGAGAAAGATGGCCACTTCCCTAAGTTAGTTCTGTTTCTCCCTCTTATGTCATTACTGGCTTTGTTTTAATTTTTTAAACTTTTTTTTTTTGTCTTCAGGAACTCTGCAAGAAATAAAGGCACTAGCATGTTAAATTTTTTACATATTATTCTCTAATAACTCTTTTCAGCTTGGTCCTTTATTACTGTTCTCTTAACATATATATTGGAGTTCCTTGATTATGACCAACTATGTAATAGATATCACTATAACATCACTTCAGCTTTTGCCTTTCAAAGTGCAGATAATGGGGTTTATTCATGTAAGAAAGGCTCGCTCATTACATGATACTCTGTTCTGGATGCTGAGAGCAACGGGACAGTGAGATCTTGAAAGGACAATTCAAATGTTTAACACTGTAATGAAGAAACTAAACAAAATGTATCTTAGATAGAATTAATATATTTTATTTCTTAAACCCAGAGAAACCAAGTGATGAGTTGGTACAAATCTGGCTAGATTAAAAAAATTATTAATACTTCCTGTGTCTCCAGAATTGCATTGCCATAGAAAGTTTCATACTCAATTACAAAACCTATATAACCAATTAGAAATACTCAATTAGAAAACCCATAAAACCCAACCAACCCACCTTAATGTAAGTTTTAACAAAATATATTTCTCCACACGATTTAAATATATTAGGTTTCCTTAAAGCTGAGGAAGTTCTTTGAAGTACTTAAAGTATTTCTTAGAGTGCAAGGAATATCTTTAAAGCATGTTATAAAATGAGTTACCAGTTGAAGACAATTTGGTGGATAAAGGGCCCTTTCAATTTTGTAAATTCAGGAGAAATAACCCCATGCAAAATCTATACACATTCTATTTCCTGATATGTGAGGAACAAATGTTACAGTCAGCAAGAAAGTGCATATAATTTTAATTATCTTAAGTGGAAACTCCTATGGGAGTTTCAGTGGAAATCCACAAAATGGAAATTATTCTGGGAAAATATCTTAACAGAGAACATTACCGTGTGGAACAATCCCCTAAAGGCCATGGGTGATGCCTGGAAAAAAATGCCCTGAGCGATCACAAGTCAAGGCCATCTCCAGGGTATGTTTTCAACCTTCCCATTTCTGAAAGTTAACAAATTGTATTCTAGAGGAACACCCAAGGAAACGCCTTTAACTAACTCACTAAATTATTGTAGCTCTAAATAAAGAAATCCCTGCATCCAGAAGGAATGTAAGGAGGGAATTTAGAGGCAGCACGTGGTGATTTTAGGCCCACAATGACCATGTCAATCAGAGCTGACACCCAAACAATGAACTTCAGAGAACAACACCGAATGAAATCACTACTGGACTGAAAACAAAGAACTTTACATAAACATACGTCTTATTCATCTTATCTTCTTTAATAGAATGTGTGGCTTTGTAAAAGTCACCCACTTCTATTTTAAACACAGTGCAATGACCCAAAACGATAGAGCAGTTACCTTAAGATGTGACTAATAGAAGTATTGTTCTTTTTAAAAAATGTTTGTTTTATTGAAGTATAGTTGATTTACAATGTTGTGTTAGTTTCTGGTGTATGTCAAAGTGATTTTATATATATATATATATACATAATTCTTTTTCATATTCTTTTCAGTTTGGTTTATCACAGGATATTGAATATAGTTCCCTGTGCTATTCAGTAGGACCTTGTTGTTTATCCATCCTATATATAATAGTTTGCATCTGCTAATCCCAAACTCCCAATCCATCCCTCTCTCCCTTGGCAACCACAAGTCTGTTCTCTATGTCTATGAGTCTGCTTCTATTTCATAGATTATTGTTCTTTACTTTTAAATAAGGTATTTTACTCCAATTCTTTTAAGATAAATGAATAAAAAGCCTCCTTTTTTATTTTGGGTCTCTAAAACCCAAGTCAACACAAAAACAAATAAATGTATTCATCCATCCATTCCTAAATACACTTATTCATACAAGCATGCTTTTATATATTCCCCACATCCCCAAATCAGGCTACTTGTGAGAACGTTAAAGCAACAGCAACAATCTTGTAGACTAGAATGTGGGTGAGGTGCCTGACATGTGGTCTCCTAGGAACAGGTATCCACACCTTCCTAGTGGAATCCCCCATTCTCCTAGAGGAGGTTGGAGGTCTCTCATGATACCCCCAGAGCATAAAAATATAAGACTTCTCCATTCCTGTGGGCCTGGCCTGCTCTCCAGCACCTCTTAAGATGCACCTCCATCATTTTAAATAGGCAGAGATTGCCAGTGGCTAAAAAGATTCATAGAGGCCCAGGGCCACTGAGGAGACAAGAGGATTTAGTACCACTTCTTCCAGAGTTCTATCAATTATTGCTGTTGTTCTGCCTTCCCTGGCTCTCCCCACATTACAGAGCTGTCCTGACCTATTCCATCTTCTCTGTTTCTTTTCCAGACACTAACCCTTCTGTTTGCTCTAACATTTCTTGCCCATGACACATGCCAGCCCACCCCATGTGACATACCAACCACAACCTCGCTCCTTGATAAGCAAAACAGAACAAAACAACAGGCATTTATTTAAGGAAAACCCTGTGCCAGGGACCACACTAAGTATTTTTCATATATTATCGCATTTAATCCTTACAACAAAGCTATAAAGAAATCCCCACTGAGTTAATGTAGAAAATAAGATTCAAAGCCATCAAGTCACGTGCCAAGATCAAACAGTTTGAAAGCAGCAGACCCATCATGAGATCTGCCAGGGGTCCATCCAGAGATGGTACCTGAGCAGCTACAATTTTCTATAACCAGCATAAGTAACCATAAAAACATAAAATAGACGGAGTCAAGATCAGTGTTTCTCAGGTGTGAATGCTGTGCACACTATTTTTAAAAGGCAATCATTTTGCAAGGATTGGAGCTAGAAAATTAGTACAGGTTTTTATCAAGAGCAAACAGAAGGTCTTCAAAGAACGTAGAAATAAGACTGTGCTTTAGGAATTAAGCTAACAAATCATCATGGGGATTCGAGCAAATTCCAATGGGCATCTTGGACGTGGACCAGCTACCTGGATGCAGGACTAGATCCCTGGGGAGGTACTAAAATATTGAACATATTTCAAGAACATGGCAAATCTCAGAGCTGTAAAAAAGGAAATCAGACAAATGTTGTCTGTACCCACTGAATCCCTACAAGAGAAAGAAGTCCAGTAAGGCTAAGATAGATTTCTGCTGTGGAGATGGACACATGGCTGTCTGCGGCTGACATGGGAACACACTCCATTCACATAATGCTCTTCCCTCTAAGAAGGTAGCTCCCTACAGAGCTTAATCACAGAGAAAGAGCATGGTACCAGGGCAATGCCAATACCTGTGCCATCTGACAGTGGTCATCTAGTGATAACCACTTTGATCTAGTGATAAAAGCCTCCTGTGAGCTTGATCAGCCAACGGCCACTGACACATTTCTGAGCTGACATCTTGGAATTCACCAAGATGAACACTATTGAATGGGAGTCATCACAGATTGCATCCTTTGTCTTTGAGTGACTAAAGCAACTGAACACACCTTTGCTTGTATGTATTTACCTTTTCTCCATCTCTCCCCAATTCTCCTTTATAACCTGGCAGTCCTCGTGCTCCCTAAATTAACCACAAAATAAAATTCTGTTAGTTAGGTGTTTTGGTTCACTAGAAATGGTATTTCTAAAATATGTATATACAGATCACATACTTGTACTCCTGGGGATCCTGGAACACCTGGTGATCCTGCCATTCCCTGATATCCCTGAAGAAGAGGAAACAAGAAGTAATTAATATTTCATCATATTTACACAGAGCAGCCCTCCATTTCAGAATTCATTCCTTCTCACATTTCTCACACCTTACGACTTCACTTCGTGACTGTTTAAGAAACCAAAATAACAAAGTGGCAAAATGCTTAATAAGGAATTCACATCCTTCAGTCTTTAGGAAAAAAGGTCTGAAATATCTCTAGCTCAATAAAATTATCCAGAAATGCTTTGATTAAAAGGAAGGCTCTGGGAGGGAAATAGAGAGCCAATGTTCACAGTTCCTGGAGAAATGTTCTGCACATTAGAAACATATTCAATGTATTCAAAAGAAAAACATCTAGGATTGGAGGATTAAACAAATGTAATACATTTTTAAACTACCTTATGGCCATCCAAGTTAACCTCTGGAATAAACTACATCTGGATGAATATTATTCTTCAAGGTAAGTCTATAACAGCCTTTGGTTTGCCCATTTTAGAAAGTTTACCCCCCGAACATGGCTGTGACATGTCCCCACACCTTCCAAGGCTGAACCATCTGCTGAGGTCACTTTCATCTCCACTTCTTCCTACACATCCCTCCAGAATCTGGAGCTTTGGTAAAACAGCACAACTTTTTCAGACAGAGGCAAAGTATTCAATCTTCACTCAGCACACAGCAACTAAACTCCAAAACAAACTTGCAGTCCCTCAACATTTATCTAGGTTTACCAGGGTCAATGTCAGGTTGACTTGGACCACTTGGCACTGGCAAACATTTACCTATCTTATTCACATCCCATCTTCCTCGGATCTTACTGTTTGGGTACAGTATTCTGTTGTCAAGAGTTATTTACACAAATCTCATTAATGTTTCCAATAACATCTTCATTCTTGAATCTAAAACCTTCGTTTCCATGTGGCTATTCATGGGTGTCTGCATGGATCTTTGTATTCACCCACTCACTTGTCAGTACATTTTTAGCTGTAATTTCAGAAACATCAGAATTCCTTGCTTTTCCAGTCCCATTTTCAAATATTCCTCTTACTATTCTTTGCTAGCTGTACTAACAATAATAGCAATACTAATGGTTGTCCCAAAAAGATTAGTCTTAGATTATTGTTTTTCTCCTTTTATATGCACTTGCATTTCTCATTTTGTAAAATGCTTTCAGCTACTCCCAGAATGAGGATGACTATATAATTTCCATAACCAACCATCAGCCTTTCCCCATTCAGTTGTTCACAGAATTATTTTTTCTCCTGTATTCCTCAAACTCAAATATTTCTCGAGTCCATTGGTCCCATCCTTAAACATTTTACTTCACTGTGAACGAGTCTCATAATCAACCTCTTCATACTCCATACAAAACAACCTGCAATTTTCAAACTCATCATCTGCTCTCTGGGCTGGCACTGTCTCTGTGTCACTGGATTATGTTCCCTTGAGATTAGGGACCAGGTAGCATTTATTTCTATATCTCTATAGAGATATAGAGAGCATTGAACAGAGCATCTGCTACATATTTTGTTAATCAAACGTTGGAAGAATTCACTTCTAAGTCATCCATGTTGCACTCAAGTGTGAAAAAACTCTCCCCAAGGAACCACGTTTGCTTGAGCTGCTTCCAGTGGCAAATTGAAACTGTTAGTAATACCACGTGGCTCACGTTCTCAAGATCAGTGAGGAGAAAGAAGAAAGTCAAGCTACACAGTTTGTTCAGCCTGGTATCTCTGCCAGTCTGGTTATCACTGAATCTCCTTCACTCTGGAATCAGATAGGCCTAGAATTGTATTTCAGCTGTCACTGCTAGCAGATGCCTACACAGAACCAGGTTACCTATAAATGCCACCTCCTAGGATGTTCTTTAGATCCTTCAAAACCCATGTGCACTCTCTGGATAGTCTGACATGACTTGCAACATGCTATTGTAACTGGAATAAATAATAGTAACAATGATTTATATAGTATTTATCATGTTCCAGACTACGTATTTCATATATGTTAATTCACCTAATCCTCATAGCCACCCTTTAATGTAGGTTCTACATTATCCCAATTTTCAGATGAGGAAACTGAGAACTTGCCAAAAGTTGCATAACAAGTAAGTTGACAGAGCAGGTGGAAATACCCTCTTATCAGAAAATGCATCATGGCACATCCAATCTTAGGATTCTAGAACAATTCATTGTATTCAAGGGAGTCCGTTTGCCAGACTAGTTTTAAATTGGTTAGAATTCTGAAGACCCAGAGGAAAGGAATGTTCATAAAATTACTCAAAAGAAAGTTACTATGTATCAAAATGGTTGGTCATCAGAAAAGTTCACATTTAATGAATTAACTGCTTTCACATTTTTTTCAAAAGTTAAGCCAAATGTCATATCTGCTTTATTAATTTTTTTTCAGAAAGTTAATCTTTTGTAGAGGATCAAAAGCTGCCATGCCATCTCTCCCCTTCGAAGAAGAAATAAGTGAACGTGTTGCATTTGTTAGAGAGGACACATCATATTTTAATGGATTAAAGCAATGTGGAGATGCCCCAAACAATGTTCCCAGCTCACCTCTGACTTATAATGTGACCTCAGGCAGACTCATCACATCCCCAAATCCTGGGAGGCAACACAGTGAAGTGGAAAGGCAATGAATTTTGAAATTGGAAAAGACCTGGGGCTGAATTTTTCCTCCTCCCTTGACTTTCTGTGGGACTTGGGCTAAGTCATTTTGCCTAGCTAAGCCTCAGTTTCTCACCATAAACTAGGATAATAATACCCACTTTGCTTCTGAAAAGAAACAAATGGACTCACAGGTGAAAAAGTCTGGCAGGCGTAAGGAACTCAGTAAAGGTGAGCTTCTTTCTTGTCTTCAGACTCAGTGACTATTGTGCAAAGCCATGAGAACACTTCTGCAGAATGTTATTTTGGAGTCTTAATGGCCACCATTAGAGCATGAAGAATGGCATGGCTGGGCATCACATCATGACAACCTTTCTTCAGCATGCATACAGATCTAATGCTGAACGTGTGAACAAGGTCTCTGTGTATTTTTTAATGGCCCTGTTTACTTTGTCTTTAGAAGAACTGCAATACAGGAATAATCAATGCTTCCCACACTATAAGAACCAGCTTGTTGTTGTTTTCTTAACTACAATGAGATGCATTCTTGAAAACTTAGTTGTATCAAGATATTCAATGATTATTTTAGAAGCTAGAGGAAGCGTGATTAGCAACAAAATAAAGAAAAACCAAAACCACGTTCAAGCTGGGAGATCCCAGGGCAAATCACCAGAAGAAATTGGATGAAATTCAGAACAACAAATTTTGGACTAAAAATCAGGAAAATAAAGGTTAATGGGGAGGAATATTACAACACAGAACACTTTCCGAGAGGAGCAAAAAATAAAACATTGGTTGACTCATAGCAGGGTACATTAAAACAAGAAAAATGCCCTGAAACAGGAAAAATGATAAGCTTTTTATATAGCTTACTGAGTTTTTCTTTTTCTGAATATACAAGTGTCTGTCTTTTCTTGTAGAACTGTAACTTTCACATGATCATTGACCAACTAATACTGTTCAACATTAATTTTGCCATTTAGCAATTATTAGCAGGCCCAAATACCCACCCTACCCCCAACTGCAAGATTTCTGAGAGTATGTAAGTCTTTTCCATGTTCACACAAAGTCTCTTTGTAAATGAGTCATTTTTAGGAAAAAAATATTCTCGCTGCCAAATTGTAGGGTTGAAGAATACAGAATCAATTTACTTTCTTCCATGATTCAGAGTTCCGATGCTCCAGGAAAGATGTATAGCTTTGAAAAGGAAATTAAGAAAATAAAATCATCAAATGTGCAAGGGTCACAATCTCTTCTGAGCCCAGTTCTAACCATACCATAAAATATTCTGCCAATCTAAATGTACAGATTTGTTTCAGTAGTGAGGATAGAGTCGTTGGTTTCCTTTAAATATTCTAAACTTAAAAACGAGAATGAAATCTAGAGAAATCTCTTTGGACGTCACTCTCCTTTTTAAAATATAAGAAGGTGATTTAAATTTTATACTATTACATAATTTTCTTCAATGTTTCCCAGAGTTCCAACAGAGGCTCTTATGTACCCAGCCAGGGTAATTAGGTAACCAAAATTAAGTGTATGCTTTTAATGTGCACTGTGGATTCCTCTAGGCATTGGCAGAGTTTATAACTCTACACAACTAAATTCTACGAATATTCATAAATCTGTCTTTCCAGGTATATCTACTATAGAAACTAGTTTGTTTGTCACCTAACCCAACTATGAGTCAAGGAGTTTATAGGCTTTAACTGATTGCTCAAATTACTTGAGTAATAGATCACATGAATATCTGTAAAATATCACCTGCGCTGAGATCTAAGGAAGAACTGTGATGCCATAAGGGTCAAAGGGTAGCAGTCAGGGGAAGCTTCCAGAAGACACAGGCTCAAAGGAACAGTCAAGGAAGCACAGTGCAGCAGAGGGAGCCCTTCAACGTGTCCTGCGGTGTGACGGGATGAGACACATTCATGGAGAAGAAAGAAGAGAGAGAGCATGAGGAAGCAGCCTGCAAAACAGGACCAAAATGGGAGGATGGAGGCTATGCACACAGCATTGTGGGTCTGATGAAGGACTTTGATCTCTATCCAAGCCACTCAATCAGGGGGTCACACAATCAGACTTGAGCTTTGCACATGAAAGGAAAACATTGCCTGCCTTTGACAAATAATCTCTGCAGATACGGTTCTGTTCTTAGATTCACAGATGCAATTAAACTTAGCTAAACTGCCTCATTCCCTGAGTGAGGTTACACTTAAAGTTATACTAAGCTTATTTCAAAAGGAGAATGCACAGCTTTTTAAGGTAACTGATACCTTCTTAGTAATTCTTATTTCCCACCCTAAATCTCTATAGTTATGACTTATGTTCAAAGGACGATGACCAATAGCTAAACCTCATTCCCTCTCTTGCTGTCCTATCTTTTTCATAGTATTTCCCACCATCTGATATTATTTACGTATTTATTATTTTATAATTATGAATTTATTACTTGTCTCTCCCCAGTGGAATGTGATATTCAAAACAGCAGGATATTTTTTCTGTTTTCTTCACTGCTATATTCCCTTAGCCTAGAAGAACACCCAACAAATATCTAGTATGTGAGTGGATGAATGAAATAATAGATAAATAAGCAAATATATAAATATTGAGTCCAACCAGTCACCAGTACCTAGGGCTCTAAAAATAATAGTAGAAACAGCCCTGCATTCATATAGATTACAATCAAAAGAAGACACAATGGGGCTTCCCTGGTGGCGCAGTGGTTGAGAATCTGCCTGCCAATGCAGGGGACGCGGGTTCGAGCCCTGGTCTGGGAAGATCCCATATGCCGCGGAGCAACTCGGCCCATGAGCCACAATTACTGAGCCTGCGCGTCTGGAGCCTGTGCTCGGCAACGAGAGGCCGCGATAGTGAGAGGCCCGTGCACCGCGATGAAAAGTGGCCCCCGCACCGCGATGAAGAGTGGCCCCCGCTTGCCACAACTAGAGAAAGCCCTCACACAGAAACGAAGACCCAACAAAGCCATACATACATACATACATACATAAATAAAAAGAATGTAAGCAGACAAGAATAGAATTAAAAAAAAAAAAAAAAGACACAATGTCGGCATGAATTGACCTTTAAAATCACAAGTGCTAGATGTGCCACCAAACAATTCCTTGAATAATTTAATTAAATATACAGATAGCATTCATATACATGTAATGATTATGCACATATTATTATTATTGTATATACTACCTATATAAAATATAATGTAATCAAGAGACGCATGACATAAACATGGAAAGATCCATATATGAGATTTACATAAGGGATGTGTTGAAGGAAAATGAAGTAGCTAATCCACTAAGCTTCGTCTAGGAAAACTTTATAGAAGAGATGAGTTTTAAATAACGTTTTATTAGAAAAAAGGAAGATAAACTGCCCAAGCAGTGGATGCAAATGGTCCACATTTTAATCTATCAGTGAGACGTTCAGAAGGTGTGTGTGGCGGGGGGGGGGGGGTTGTTTAATGGCAGCGGGGGACAGGGAGACCATAAGCAGTTTTGGTAAGGAACCAAGACTGAAGGGAAGTGAGTTCAGGTGGAAACTGTTCTCTCTAGAAGGATGTTTCATATACTTCATAATGAGGCCACTTCCTGTTATTCTTTATTCCAAGCTACATCATAGCCATTTCTTTGGCCTGTATCCTAATGTATCCCATTTTCCAGGTCCTTCATCTTCATGGCACTTGGCCCCCAAACCCCCACAGCTCTTAAAAGATTGAGTCCACAGTTGCTACCATGTTCAATTCAGAGTCTGAAAAGAGGAAAGCATAAGAAGCTTGTCTGCTGGGTCCTATTGTTCTATTACTAATTATCCACCCCCCGTCAAACTTACTCTGCAAGCCTAGTTCTCCTCCCTTTCCTCCTTCTCTCTACCACCATTCTGGAGGATTTTAGAATTTGAGAAGAGCATCTTTGCTGGGATAACACCTGAAGCTCAGTAACTGCGCCCCCCCACCCCACCCGGCTGTTTTCTGAGTTTACTCTCTTCTTCTGAATGAATTCCAGATCCTACATACTCCTAAAGTGTAGTATCCCAAACCAAATCCAACACTGCAAAAGCAGGACTGTAGTCTTCCATAATACATACATCACATATTACTAAGAAGACCAAAAATTGCATTAGCCTTTGAGGCCACACATTACATATGTTAATTCCTCTTTCGACAAGGTTAAATTTAAATACTGTCTCACAGACAAATATTCTGGTTGAATTTCAGTTTGTTAGAATGGCCATTCTCCAAGTTGACCAGAGCTTTTTGGATCGTCATGTCACCCCAAATGCCAAAATAAATTCCCAAAATGAAATCAAGAATCAAAAATTCTTGAAAATCATATTAAATCAATGAACATAGAGTATCGAATGCTCAAAAAAAGAACACTGGAAGAAACAGCAAGAGAAAATATTTAATTGTGGGGAAATTTTACTTTTCTAAAAATTAAAACCAAATTTGTAAACCAAATAAAGAGAAGAACTATTGACAACATCTATAGCAAAAGATTCATTATCTTAATGTATAAGAAGTGCATTAATTGAGATGCAAAATACAAGAAAGGACAGTTCACAAAGAGAACTCCCTCTGAATGCCAGACTTCTATCCTCAATCACCCACTTACAATTTCTACTTGAACATCTAACATAAAATTCTGATCTATCCAAAGGCAAACTCCTGACTCCCCTTCCCCGATTTTCTCTACCACATCTCACTGGAGTCACCCTTGACTGCTCTCTTGCAAACTCACATCTGATACATCAGTAAATCCTGGGGGCTCTAACTTGAAAATATCCCCAGAGTGTAGGCAATTCCCTTCCCCTCGCTCCTACCATCCTGACGCCAGTCACCTTCATCTCATTCCTGGATTATTTCAAGAGCCTCCTGTCCTCATCTCCCTGTTTTTGCCCTCATTGCCCTAACATCTATTTTCAACTCAGAAGTCAGAGTCATTTCTTTTACAAATAAGTTATGTCACATCACAGCTTTATTCAATACCCTCCCATGGCTCCTGAGTTCACTCCAATTGAAACCAAAGTCAAGTGGTCACAAGGGCCTGAAGGCTCTAGGAGGCCCCTCCTTCCTCCCACCTACCTTACACCTTCATCTCAAGTACCTGCCCCACCCCTCTATGTGTGGTTTGAGAAGGCCCTGTAACTTTGAAATTCCCCACCTGTGCTGACTACCACTTCTACAAGGTTTAATCCCACAGAGAAAGCGGGCCCCTTCTGGCATCTCTGGACCATCCAGGGGCACGCTGATGGGTGTGGGGATGGAGGGGGGCACTGCATCACTGAGGTTGACCTGTTGACCAGTGCACTCTTGTCTATTGGAAGTAGACATGAGTCAGTCTTCAGTCTTCAGCATGGTCAGTCTTCCTGAGTCAGTTCTTAAGGCCAATAAGGAAAATCATCTCCAAAATGCTGAAGCTTGGTCTAGCCCACCTTTCTCTCTTAACAAATATGACTTTAATGAAATCTTAGAAAATCAGCATTGGAGAGAACCTTCTTATTTTCCAGATGAAAAAACTGAGGCCCATAAAAGCAAACCAACTTTCAAAAGCAAAGAAGAGGGCAAAACAGCCCCAGATCTCTCCAACAACTAGCTGGGGCTTTGGGTTCAGGGAAGTACTTTCCTTCATGAAGAGTAATTAATGACGACAGAAAACAGAAAGAAATGAGCACCATAAAAATACAAACTTCTACAAAATCATAAAATAGTCCTATTATGTTTCCATAAATGGCCTTCTTTAAAAAAAAAAAATCAGTGTCATAGCAGTGCAGTGCCTTTAATAGCTGTACTACTCTGAAGTACCTAACAGGATATATAAATATTTCCTCTGCCTCTTTTTTGATAATGATAAAATAGTAAAATAGTAATATGCTCAGACACTGTGCTGAGAGAAGTTATTTAACTGATAGAGAAATTAGAAAGCAGTGGAAGGATTTGAAAATAGTTCTTTAATTTTGGTTGAAGGCATTTTCCTTATGAAAATTAGTATTTCTCCAGAGTGGAATAATTTCCTATTTAAAGCTTCAGTTGACTTGGCCTGGTCATGTGAAAAAGATTCAAATTACTGATTGAGGGGGGTTGCACAGAGCCAAATCCAAACAAAGCAGAATTCCCTTAGAATTGTTCCATCCAAGTTTCCTTGGCCAGATGGCTTCAATCACCAGCCAGAGGCCCCACCCACACTGCCCCACTCCTGCTGCACTGGCCCTGGACACACACTAATGACCCTCAGCTGTTCTGGCTCCCAGGCTCACTTTCTCTTCCTGCCTGGTCACCTAACCTCTTATCTCCTGCAGAGGGAAAAAGACAGGGGAAAGGGGAGATATTTAGGAGAAAAGTCATTCCTTTAGGTAAACAGGATTGGGGTAGTGTATCAGTTGCCCACTGCTGATGTAACAAATTACCTCAAACAGAGTGGCTTAACACAGCACATACTTATGTTTCCAGAGGTCAGAAGTTCATAATGGGTCTTAGGGAGCTAAATTCTTGGTGTCACTGGGAGGTTGAATTCCTTCCAGAGGCTCCAGGGGAGAATCTGTCCCTTCCCTTTCCCAGCTTCTAGAAGCTGCTTGCATTCCTTGGCTCGCAGCTGCTTCCCTCTCATCTCTGCTTCCATCACCTACCACATCTCCTTCTCTGACTGATACTACTGCCTCCCTCTGATCTCTGCTTCCATCACCCACCACACCTCCTTCTTTGACTGATACTCCTGCCTCCCTCTTATAAGAACCCTTGTGATGACACTGGGCCACTCAGATTAACCAAGAAAATGTCTTCATCTCAAAGTACCTTTTGCCATGTAAGGTACCATACATATTCACAGGGCTTGGAGTTAGGATGTGGACATTATTCTGTCTACTACAGTAGGTTTCTTCTTTCTCTAACATCAGATATTACCTAATAGCATCTAACATCTAATGTCAGATACTACAGAGCTATATCTATACATACACACACACAAAAACACAAATATGCATGTACTGAATGAGATGAGACAATGAGCCTACTATAGCTTAAATGAGAGTCACAGAGTATAATATCCATGATTATTGTATCAAGCTAATTATAACTAATTTCCAGTACTTCATTCGTGGCAAAAAGGGCAAACTAGAGCTGATAGCCTGTGGAAGGCACTCACCTCTCAATATTGCCTAGGACTTTGCACCACTAGAAAGACAAAAGCCTAAATAATTTGGCAGTGCTGTCAGGGGAGCTCCATGTCATCACCAGAGGCCAGCAGGTGACAAGTCGAAATGTGAAGTGTCTCTGCTTTGGAGTTGAGACAGCACTGCAGCTGCCAACAACAGAGAGAGCATGTCCCATGGAAGGGGTCTCCAGGCAGAGGGCTCATCTTCATAAAACCCATCCCCCTCAGTATGATCAGGGCAGAACTCCCCCAGGCCCTCAGGCAGTATCTTCAGCGGGATGAAGGGGTTGCAGTGAGGGAATTCACCAAGGTCACATGACACCTGCAGTTATCGCAAGAAAGGGATGGGTTATAAGAGAAACGACAAGGCAAGTGTTGGCACATAATGGGAGTTGAGGATAAAGGCAAAAGGGGGAGATGCTAGGTTTGGAATCTATTCATTTCATTCAACTCAAATAGAATCAATCTGATGATAAACTTCTTATCCTTGCACCTAACAATTTCTGTACTTTTTGGCTTGGCCCTCTAACCCCCATTTGAAGCTTTAACTGCCTAGACTCTTATCCAGGCCACAGTTTTCCTCTTGTGACTGGAACCAATGCCCTCTTACCTATCCAAGGATTTTCTTCCTGTAAATATCCCTTATCTCCCAAATCACCGAATTTTCCCCTTCTGCCTCATTTTCGTCATCATAAAAACATGTTCTAACATCTCCTATTGTTTCAAAAACCCCTTTATCCCACACTCTCCCCATGCTACTGCTCCAGTTCTCTGTTCCCCGTTACACCCCTCAGAAGTATCTATGTTCACTGTTACCATTTTATCTCCCACTGTCTCTCTTGAACCCATTGTTTCATCCTGCTTTTCCCTGAAACCCCATTTATCAAGGTCCCTAATGACCTCTATCAAGGAAATCCAATGGTCTAGGCACAGAGCTCATTTTTATCAACCTCATGGCAGCAGTGACACAATGAATGGCTCCCTTCTTCAAATGCATTCTGCACTTGGCTTCTGGGATTCCACACCCTCCCTGTGGTCCTCCTACTTCACTGACTATTCTTTCCCAAATTCCTCAGCTGGATCCTCCTCCTATTTTTCTCTGTAACAGAGCTCTAAGCTCAACTCCCTGCCCCCTTCTCTTCTCCTGTTATCTGTACTTACTCCCTGAATGATCTCATCGGCTCTGGCAGGCTTACATACATCCACATGCTACAGAGTCCTAACTGTGTGTTTTCATTCTCCAACACATTCCTGACTCAAGATTCCTGTTTCTAATATCCTAGGAGACACCTTCAGCAGATCCACAAATGCATTCTCGATGTCTCCCCAAAATACTTACATCTCTGCCAGTGTCGCCCAGCTCAGGAAATGGCACCACAATTCACTCGGCTGCCCAAGCTAAGATCCTCTGAGGCTTCCTTGGCACTTTCTCTCATGCCTCACATCTAACTTGACAGTGATTCTTCTCAGCTTCACATTAAAAAATACTCCAGACTCTGACCACTTCTCCCCTCTTCCAGCACATCGCCCTAATCCAGGCCACCCTTACTTCTCACTCAGAATGTTGAAATAACCTCCTCCATGGTCTCCTGCTCCCACTCTTGCCCCATGTGAATGAAAAATGCCACCTGCCCTATCAGTAAACAAAGGATGTTGCAGCCATCAAGCCGTCACATTACAACCACCCAGACTGTAATCCCTGAAGGAACTCAGGATAGAAACAGGATGCCCACCATCAAGCCCTCAGCCACTGCAGCCACCCCCAATGATGTACCCTGAGGAGACTCAGGGTGGGAAAACACAGGACACTGACCCCAGATAGCTGAGGGGCATATCAAAGGAATGATTTCAATGAGCCTGGACTCTTGCATTTTCCCATACATAGAAAAGCACTAAATCCCTTAACTTGAGATGTCTGGTTTTCTTTAATTAATGGTAATCTTTTGATGTTTGGACTCCCTGATCTTTGTTGCAAAAACCCCTATATATCCTGGCCCCTCCCTCACCTCTTCAGAGCAGTCCCTTAGAGCTCTCTGAGAGGCTGCCTTCCAGGCTTGAAGTCCTCAGAAAGTCCTCCAAATAAAACATAATTCTCAACTTTTAGGTTGTGCATTTTTTCAGTTGACACATATAATCTGCTGTCCACAGAATATTCATATTTATCTTTCTAAATAGTAAATCAGACCACGTCACTTCCTTTCTGCAGGCCCCCTCATGGATCCATCACATTTGGAGTGAATCCCACTGAGTCGGCTCAACAGCACCATCCCCATCTCCTGGCAGCTCCTCAGCTCCAAGCTGGCCACCACTTTGTCACCTCTTCAGACTCCTTTCTTTGACATCTCTCTCAGAGAGGCTCACCTGTATGTATATTTAACCCCTTTCCCATGCAACACGGGTGTGAAAGGCGCCAACACACTGTCACTTCGAAAGTTGGCTGTATTTTTTGTATTAAATTTGTCAGCAAACCTCTCTCAGGGACTGAACAAGCTCCCTTCTATCCTGATGGTTGGGGTGTTGGTGGTTTAACATGAGGCCTGTGGTTCTTTCGTGCCTTGAAAATTATTGACACACAGTATATAAACCTTCCCGTGCTTCATGGAAAGAGTTAACATGTTGTGATAAAGTCTCCCAGGAGATACCTTTTTTTGGCGACAATTATTTAACATTCAAAAGCTATTACCTCATGTTTATTTACTGTGATAAACAAGCTGACTTACCTGTAAAAATTTGCCTACGTTGCTTTAAAGTGGTTTTACTTTGTTTCCTTAATTCATAAATATCCCTAAAATTCTCTTGAACCTTAGAGGATATTTGTTTAAGTCAGATTATAAGTATACTCCAGTGCATATATTCTTAGGAAAATAACACCACCGTTGGAAAGATTTTTAACTTGAACACTTTAGGACACAAAGGGAAAAAAATCAAAGGATTTCTGAGCCCGTATATTCATTGATATTGAGAACTCACTGGGCAATTTTTTAATGTAGCAAAGATGTATGCAGTTGTGAAGATACCTAAAAGGAGACTAGAACACTACTTCCATTGACCAAGCTAGCCTTAACGTGGCCCTCAGCTTGACTAAACTTTAGCGGCCTTCATCCCAAGTCTACACCCCTGATCTCCCTTTTCCTACAGCATTTACTTTAGAAAACTGAAAATCAATCGTAAATTCTTTATCTGCCCCTTTGAGATGTAAATCTTTTAAAAAGCTTCTTGCCAGTTTTACAACCCAGGTCTTTCTCCAGGACCTGAGAGCCATCCCGTTGAAATGGAACCATTAAGGAAACAGCACCACAACACCCATTAAGGAAACAGAGGAGATGACCCTAACTTGGACAGGTGCCAAGTAGCAAACACAGATGGCCTAACCTTGAGGAAGACATTTGTCATGCTCAGGAATAACTCCATTTGCTCATCCCATTGATCAATCTCCCCTCAAAGTCCTCCAGTACTTTTCTCCCAGCTCACCCAGCCCTCAGGAGCCCTCCCTCCCCCTGTTTCAGCTGCGTGGAGTTAAGCCTCTCTCCCCTATTACAATAGTCTTGAGTAAAGTCTTCCCTGCCTGTTGAATTTCGCCCAGTGCAATGTTACATTGACCCTATAATCCCAGTACTGGAGATGACTAAGCTTTCAGTACTCACAGGCTTACCATCTTGACCAGGTTGTCCAGGGTATCCAGGGTTCCCAGGCTGTCCAGGGTCACCCTAGAGAGGAAAAAAAGTTCTCAGTCCAAAACAACCAACCACACTGATTCAGTCAGAGCCCATCAAGGTTCAAAGCCAATTCCATTATTTGCAGCTTTTTGTATATTGAAAAACAAACAAACAAAAAATAAACAAACAAAGATGGAAATCCCAAAATAGGGTTAGAAAAATGATATCATATCTACCTTAAAAATTAAAGGCTTTTTATTATGTAAAACTTTCAGGGATTTAATTCTGTGAGCACAACAGGTATAACAAGGGAAGTACTTTTCACTGATGTAAAACATCAGTATTTACAGCAAGAGACATTTTTAGAATTCTGAACAAACTGTGCAATGTCAGAACAACTATGGTTTCAACGACAGTAGTATTTCACTCAGAAATCTATAGATTTAATTCTATTCTAGATGTTACACTACAGATATCCATGACCTATGATATAATAATTCAATTGATAATTATTTTTTAATATGATATCGCTTATAGGTGGAATCTAAAATATGACACCAATGAACTTATCTATGAAACAGAAACAAACTCACAGATATAGATAGAGGACAGACTTGTGGTTGACAAGGGGAAAGGGGGTGGGGGAGGGATGGATTGGGAGTTTGGAATTAGCAGATGCAAACTATTAGATATAGAATGGATAAACAACAAGGTCCTACTGTATAGCACAGGGAACTATATTCAATATCTTGTAATAAACCATAATGGAAAAGAATATGAGTAAGAATGTGTATATATATGTGTGTGTATGTATATATATATGTTTAATTGAATCAGTTTGCTGTACAGCAGTAATTAACACAAAATTATAAATCAGCTATACTTCAATAAAAAACAAGAATCTCTACCTTAAAAAAAAAGGATTTTTTAAAAAAAACAGCCCATAGGCTATGTGATCTTCCATGTGGGACTCAAGTTTACAGCTGCACAACAGTTATTTCTTTTAGTCCAGTCAGTGTGTCTCTGCCTACATTTATAATCTCATTTTAACATAATGATAAACTTCTAGATTTGAATATTTTCATGAAAGCGAGGCCCAAGCCAAAGAACTCTGCACAACCCCCAGAGTCCCTGAGTACATTTCACACCTAAAAAAGGACCTTTGCCCTCACAAACCAGAGACCTTCAAGGCACATTATTCCATACAGCCTGGCAATGAGCCCAGGCCCAACGGTCAGTACTGATCAGTCAGATGGTCACCACCCATGAAAAAAGGCAATGAAAGCAACATTTTTTGTGAAGTGAGGGTGTTTTATCATTTAATTCTAAGAAATACTTCAAAAAATAATATGAGGGAATTCCCTGGTGGTCCAGTGGTTAGGATTCTGTGCTTTCACTGCCGAGGGTGCAGGTTCGATCCCTGGTCGGGGAACTAAGATCCCACAAGCTGTGGGGTGTAGCCAAAATAATAATAATAGTAGTAGTAACAATAAAAATAATAATAATATCATATCCATGTATTATGGAGTCCATGAGGTCCACATGGGTTATTTCCCCAAAAAACATCATGTCTCGGCCATCAGTATTGGTAAACTACTACAGACAGACAACTGATTTCAATTCAACAGTGCTTCATATCTACATCAAGAAATCATTCACACGTACCACAGTGATTATACATTAACTGAACACCAGTGCTAAGGGTATTTGCACAGAGCCAAATATGCTGATCTGAAATTCTACTTCAGGCTACTGGCGAGGGAGGTTTGTTCCTGAAACATAACAGGAAAAATGGAAAGAACTGTGTGAACTCTATCAAGGAACCAATGAAGAAAGGATGGGTTTTTCACCTACGATTGCCCAAGAGGTTTAGCCTGTGGAAAGGCTGAGAAGAAGGGAAATGCCATTTTTAAAAGAGATAGAAAAAGAATAGCTGTAAATCCAGGGAGAAAAATAACGCAGGAACATGTAATTTCTTGCTGAAGAGGTACAATTTGTAATTCTAATCCAAAGGCACCCAGTGTCAGCCAGACATTAAGGGAGCAGCATTCCTGTTCTCTAGGGTGTTAGATTTTTTTCTTCTTATTTTGAGAGGTTCCACACTAATTTCTGGCCTCCCTGCCATCTCTCTTTAAACATGTTCAGATTGGCCTCACTGCCTTTCAACAGATTCGATCTTTTTTTTTCTCCTGGGAAGACTCTTCCTTTTGCATTTGAGTTAATATAACAAAATTTCCAATCACTGCACCTTCCTTGTTACTGTATTTTCTCCTGATGTCTTTATCTACTGAAATGCTACAGCAGCTCCCATATCACTGATCATTTATTCATAACAAGAGTTTTCTCAAAATTTTCCCTTGATGGGTCTTCATTTATCATTTGGATTGAGACTCCTTGAAAACATGGTCAATATTTTCTCCTTTTTTGGACAATGCTGGGTACCAAGTAGAAGTTCAATAACTATTTGTTGACTATTTCCAATCAGATCCAACCTCCTGTTAATGACCTCTTTACTTGCAGAATATTAATTATCAGCAAAATCTAGGACATCAAAAGGATCTGAGAGGCTTTAACTTCTACGATGATGAGGCTGAAATAAAGTTTTGGCATGAGAAGAAACGGGATTTGTGTTTTTATGCTGCATAAAAGTACAAAATATACTTAACAATAATATTTTAAATGAATCAAAACTAAGTTTCCAAGAGAAAAAAATCACCCACAAGATAAATCCAATGTGACTTCTTAAGGAACAGGTCAACAGCCCCAAGAGGGAAAATAATCTCTTTTGCAGGTTCTATTATTTCTGGTAGGTTTTACTGGTTATTTTGACTATTGTCTTACTGGTTTATTTGCAAAAACTCGGGTAGGTTTGCCGTGGCTTCCATAAAATTGGAAGAATAAAGTAAAACCCTAACTGATTTTCGAAGAGAAGCCCAATTAGAATAAAAATTCAATTTTATTACTGTAATAAAATCTGACACCCAACTTTTACTGACTGTTTATTATATCCTAAGCACTGCTCTAAGAGATTTACATGTATTAAATTACTTAATCCTCACAATAACCCCACGAAGCAGGTAATTTTTACTGTTCCCATTTTACATATAAGAAAACTGAGACCCAGGAAGGTTAGGTAACTTGCCCAAGGTCACAAAGCAGCAGTAGAGATGAGAACTCAGCCAATTCAGCTCCAGATTCCATGCTCCTAAACACTGCTCTCTCTGCCCAAATCAAAATGCATACACTGATCAGAACCCAACCCAGGGAGAGCTAGAAAATTTAACATGGAAAAAATTTTCCAAATACATCAAATTAGACATATGACCTATAATTATATAACTGTGACTAAATTCTCAATCTGCTTTCTTCTAATTTAGTTCAAACATTTGCAATTTTAAAAAATAAGTATTCAGCTGAAAAGCAGTTCTTACTTATGATGAATTGATTTTGTGCCACAGGATTTCTGAGTTGCTGACAGGAATGGAAACATCATGGACTAAGTTAAAACATCCCTGCACATGGCCTTGCAAGTGTGCAAATATGAATAATTAAAGTGAGAAACAGTAATGCTTGCAAAAGTAAGCTAATATTTTAAGTTGCTCATCTAAAACAAATGTCTCCTAGGTCCAAATCCCATGTTTCCAAGCTCTCTTCTCAAAACCCTTGTGCCTTCAGACTAACTACTGGCCTCCACAAAAGTATCTGACCTAAGACCTATTCCTTTCTCGAAAACCAACCTCTTCCCTCCCTCAAAACTCAAACATTCTCTTCAGCTAGAAGGAATCCACTTGGTCTGGGAAAATTAACATAAAAATGTGAATGCCCAGTGGCTCCTGAAATTTCCCAAATGCTTTTGTATTTTAGACAGAGGCTACTTTGATAAGCCAAAGGAGTCTCTAATCAGAAGAATTATCAGGGTGAAACAAAGGGCATCAATACAGTTGTAGAAAGAATGGTATTTCAGAGAAAATAAGTTATTAAAAAATTGCTCCTTCCTAAAAAAGGGGGAAAAAATGCTTTCTTTCCACTTCTGCACTCATAGATCTAACATTTAAGATTAGATCAAATGTGGGGAGTTTGTCCCCATAAATGTTCCTCCAGCTATGAAGTGGGAGAAGAAGCTGCCATTTGCATGGATAGGTCTTTTGGAAGGGAGCTGTTTGTAAATTGGGAATTGCCTGGATCTTTCTCATAGAACAAAGGCATTCCACATAGGTTAATCAGGAGGAGGGGTGAATCTTATTTTTTCAATGTTAAATAAAAAAAAACATTATTATTAAGCACTGTGCTAGACAGTGGAATTCCAAAGGAGAATTTAGTTTGTATTAACCTTCATTGTGAAGTGTTTGCATATAAAAATCATTCCCAGAGAGTCATTAATTTAATCACTCCCTTTGACATTAAGGACACAGAATAAATAAGCCAGCCTCATACAGGGGCTCACAGCCCCGTGACAAATATATTTTTCTATGAATACTGAAGAGTTATAATGCCATGAAAAGTCCAAGTATGGGATACCATAGTTAATTTAACCTGGTTTTGCAATAGGCATGTCATATTTGTTGGAAATTGAGAGAACTTGAAGCAGATGACCGACTTTATCTTAGAATAAGCACTTACCCACCTATCCACACACAAATTTCTCCTCTGTTTCAGTTTTATAACCAAACTCTCAGCTCCAAGAACCCGATTTCTGGCTAATGGGAAGACTAGATTCTCCTGCACAGGTAGGTCTGCTTGATGGAAATCTGTAAAACTTTCCAAAGAGCATCTCACAAAAACAGCCAATACGTCTCAGTTGGATCTATAGTAAAATCGATTCATCTGTTTTAGTTCTGATTCCGTTGAACTAATTAAAACTCCATCAATTTCCCAGGCCAGAAATTCTCTAAAGGAAGAACAATTCAGGGTGTTGCTAGGGATTCTGTTTTTCACTTGCAGGTCCCTGATGTGAATAAGGAACCACCTCCAGGGGAAAGAGCCCTAAAAGGATGGAAGAGTGTGTGTGTGTCCTGTCCTCCTGCCAGATTTTCTGAAGAAAATGGAAAGCAGATTCAGAAGACACGCCAACTGGAAGATCTGTGGAAAACTGCAATTTCACTTAAAGTAGTAGGTGGCAGTGGGGCTAGATGATGACTAAGAAAAGAGAATGAAAATGAGGAACACATGAAACTTGGAAATACTGAAAATCAGAGGCTTTCCCAGATAAGACAAAGGGTGTGCTAAAAATTTGCTATAGAAACATACAGGCATGAAAATTGGTGTCACTTCAAGATGCCTAATGGACCACTAATGATGAATCAGGAAACATGAAAGGCATCAGGTGCCCCCCACCCAGAAGTGGACAGCCCCTTAGAGCCCCTGGGGGTGGCCTGAGGGGCTGGAAGGTCCTCTGGGCTTAGAGAAGTCAGATGTCATGGGATTCTGATCTCTTGTAGATCAAATCATTTCTATGTATAACAACCCAAGTTGAATAAGCTGTATAACTATGTTTCAAAAGATAGTCTGCTGGTAGGTCACACCATGCTGCCTTGCAAGGTAAATTCTCCCAGAAACATCTTATAGGTATTTTTCCTTTGTATCAGGCATCCTAAATAACACGGTTACTTTAACAGAAGAACCCTTGGATTAACTTTCCTAAAGGCAATCTAAAAATTGTTCACGGTAGTAAATTGATTATAATGGAATGAAGTCAAGTTCCAAGCCAGACAGATTTACTTTGAATGAAGTATTGAATGTATTCTTTTATTTCTTTTTTTTTTTTTTAAGATTTGTTTTTTGATGTGGACCATTTTTTTTTTTTTGAAGTCTTTATTGAATTTGTTACAATAGTGCTTCTGTTTTATGTTTTTGGTTTTTTGGCCCCAAGGCATATGGGATCTTCGCTCCCTGACCAGGGATCAAACCTACACCCCTATATTGGAAGGCGAAGTCTCAACCACTGGACCGCCAGGGAAATCCCATTCTTTTATTTCTTAAATTGCATTTCTTTCTTGATTTTAACAGCTAGGTTTGAAGTAGGTCATGAACTATCACCTGAAAATAGATGGAGAAACATGCACAAAAGTCAGGAAGAATCCCACTCTCAGATTATCAGTCTAAAAACTATACATTTTTAGTTGTGATGATTAAAACTCTGAGAAAATTCCATCTAAATGAACATTACAACTCATATTTAACAAAATTTATTATGGTCACTTCAAGTAATAGATGATCAATACACGAAACATTCTTTCTGGCTAGGAAGTCATACTTGCTTTCAAGTTAGACATTATTTTTATCTAGATGATATTTTTAAATAATATTAAATAAACAAGATTTATCTATAGTGGACAAACCACTTAACATCTCAGTATCTTAGGCTGTGTCTAAGTGATGCCACGATTAGTATCAACATACTTTAAAAATATTAGTCATTCATATTTAATAACACAGAAACATACTCAGAGTATTTGTTATGTTAAAAAGTGACTAGTTATAAAATAGTATGCACATCATGGTGACAATCATATACAAATGTGTACACAGATGAATATGTAAGTTTTCTTATATATACACACACAAATAACACATATACACACAAATAATATATATACAGATACACACACAAATAAATATGTAAATGTAACTGGGAGATATGCATGTATGAATATGACTAAAAGTAATTATTACATGATTAAGTAAAATAAATCAATACACATGTACACACATATACACACTTGCCTCTCTTTGTAGAACTGGACATCAAACACAACATTCAAACCAATTTAAAATTGTTTACTTCATTTTTCTATCTGAAAATCATTTTGACAGAATAAGCATTTAGACATTTAAGAATTTAGAACATATTTTAACAAATGACCTTTCTTCATTTTTTACCAGGTTGTAAGGAGGTATCATTCTTGGGATACAGTAGTGGTATTAGGGGAAAAAACAAACAGACAAACAAGCAAACAAACTAATAACACTCCCTCACTTTACGTGATATCAGTTTTAGGTTCAAAGGCAATTACAGATTAGAATCACTTTTTTAAAAAATCACTAAAACTCACATTTTAAACTATTCTAAGGTATTAGGCAGAAATTTCACAACAGAGACAATGGTGATTAGGAATTCGGTGCCTACTCAGCTCTTATTTGTGTATTTTATCAAAAGTAGCATGTTAGGTATTACTCACTTTGGGGCCTTGTAGTCCTGGTTTTCCTGGAGGACAAATACAGGGAGCTGCCGTTGAACCTACATCACTGGGACCATTGAGGCACTAAAAGACAAAAATGGAGATAAAGGCACACGGCAAGACACATACATATGTGCACATGAGCCTGTGTATGTCTGTATGTGTGTGTGAAATGATAAAGATATCTTATATTTACTGTCCAATTTTATTTAGCCCAATCCAATAAGAAATTCAGAATCACAAAAAAGCTATGAATACTAGATACATTCAAACTACATAAAAATGGGTTCTATTTATCTAACATACTTACAGTTGTTGGAAGGAAGCTAAACAGTCCCACAATGCAAATATTACCTTAAGGAGAATAATAGTATCCAAGCCTACCTCACCGTTCTGAAAGAAAAACAACAACAAATATGTTTTAAGACATGTTTCTAATTAAATTTCTAAATTATCTTCCTAATTTACAGATATTTCCTTGTCCAGGGTAGAGATAAATGAAGTATCAAAACCAGCAAGAGCTAAAACATTTGCTTGCAACGATCCTAAAAAATTACCTATTTATGCTATTCCTACATTTATGATAGGATAAAGGAAGGAAATTAGCAATGATGGAGAGTGTGCTTGGTATAACGGCCACACAGGAACAAAAATACCTCAAGGTGGGGTTTATACGCTCTCTTGAACTTTCTGGGAATCACTTAACCAGAGAGAAAGCCAAAACACATCTAAGCAAGTCACAAACTGCATGCATTCAATTTTATGCAATTTACTTTAGAAAAGCTTCTTACTAAGCAATCTATTTCTTACTGAATGACATACAATTTTAAAATAGGTTAATAATCTTTCCAAACAATAACAGATTAGATCAGAAAATGAGAAGGTGGGAATGAAGATGAAAAGGGTAAACAAGCCTGAAGAAGTCATACCTGAGAGTGAGGAAGGAGCCATAAAAACACAGAAAAGTGGATGTGAGAACACAGAATCTAGAATCTCACTCTGTGCTTCTATTATATGGGGGGTCATAGTCATGGCATAACATCAATGGAGAAATAGCAATAAATCAAGTATGTACAATGGACTCCCAAAATGAAATAACTTTTAATGCTTTTAGGAGAGATTTATATTCCAAGTTATAAGTATCTAAAATAAACATTATAGTGTTAAAAGAGATTTATTTTCCAAATTATAAGTATATAAAATAAAAGTTACAGTGTTTAAACAATTACTTAAGTAGAAAATCCAGAATGAATCATTTCTAGAAGCTTCCATCTTTGATTTTATTACAGATCCTTCAAATGTGCTGCTCTACATCCTCAAATTTTCAGAATATGGATCCATAATTTATTCAGTTTGATAGGAAATAAGAAAATGATGACAGCATGACTATACAAATGAAAAGAACCACGTAGGGCTCAAATATGACTGGAAATCCACATTGTCAAAAAGTTTTACAACATTTTACCTTATTTTCACTAGCAATAATATACTGTTTCTTGCCCAGGGGAAAAGGGATTGATCTCACACACACACACACACACACACACACACACACTCACACACGTATATGATCAGAGTCTATAACATTTTAGCTTATAATCTTTTTCTTCCTAACGCATTAATGAAGATAGCTAAATAAATAGAAATTTGCTTATATCCTAGAATTATTAGAAAATCCTGCTTGGGTGGCAACAACAACAAAAAGAAAAATTTATATTCATTATGGTTTGAGAAAACGTGCTAGTAAACAGGAAAATGAATAATTTTCCACTCTTCAGAATTGTGTCACATGAGGTATTTCACCCACACATTTAATAAAGTATAGAAATGTATTTTACATACTGGACATTCAGACAACGAATTCTATGTTTCTGTAGAGCAGGTCTATCCCTGCTTCACTTGCGTAGTGGAACAATCAATCTGAGATGAGAAAATATTTCCTGTGGTCTTCCATTTACACTTGTACAAGCATATATTATAATTTTATGTCAATTATGAACCTCAAAATATGTTTTAATCAGTGTCATTTTATTTTCATTGACAATGAAGAAACAAATTAACTCTATATGTTAAATTAAAGCTCGTATATTATTTGCGTTTTATTTCTTGCTTTGAAAGTACTGAAGCAACACTTAGGAAAAGATAACCCATCCTACTCACAAATCCAGGAATCTCACATGCTGTCTCCCGGTTGTTCTGCTCTGGGTCACAGTAGATTCGTAACTTCTGGACATCAAACTAGAAACATAAAACCAATCAAGTTAAAGTTGAGGCCCAAGCAAATTGTTTTATAAAAGCAACTCAGATACACAGAAGCAGCCAGTGTAGTTAGCAATCATGTAAGATATAGATCGAAACACTTAGCTTCGTTAACAATAAAAATACAATAAGCAATAAACATACAAAATTTAAATACTTAACATACAGTATAAAGACGTGAAGCAACAAAACTCCTAAGAAAAACTTCCCTAGCACCAAAAACAAACCTCTGACTTCTTTGGGAAACCCAGTGGGGCTTTTGTAGTATCCTTCTATTAAGAGCTCATCTAGACAGCATTTCCTAGACAACTTAAAAGCTTTCCCAGGCTTTCTGTGTTTACCCTACATCTCTTCACATCCCTGACTGCATAGAGTCAGCTCAAGAAACCATCTTTAGTTTCAGAGATTTAGTTCTTGGCACAGAGTATTGTGTGATGAGTAAGCCCAGCACCTGTCACTATTTAAATATTTACTACAATTTGACGTGTGACATTAATACATAGAGACCACATATGTAATCCTACATTTGAATATGACACGGTCTTCCCTTAATAGAAACAGAGTAGGAAAGACATACCTTTTCAAATAAAGGATTTTTCAAGAAATGGCTATCTTTTACATACACACTTCTCAACCCGCACACAGATACTCTAGTTTAAAGAGATACCAAAAAAGTCAACGTTTTGTTTATGAAGAACACTGACATGCATTAATCTAATTTTATCCTCACAGCTGCAAAGAAATTTTTATAACCCCCACTCACAGCCCTAATCCTTTCCCAAATTCATGATATATTCTATGCTTCTCCTGGGAAATATGAAATTGATGGTTCATAAGAACATAGAATTCTACCCTGCACCTAGGGGAACAAATTTCTAAGAATTATTATATTAAGTTTGATTTTTCATTTTCACACACACACACAAACACACAATTTCACTAATGAATTGACTACATTTTCATTAAGTCTCTTAAAGGAATTAAGTTAAATACAGTTAAATGGAGTAAATACTATCACCAAAGCTCCATTTTATATAATATGAAAAGCAGATCATTTTTATCCACCTGAACGGTTTCTTCTTTCCCAGAGTATTTTCCAATTTGGGTTTGCCCACTGATGAACATCCCTAAAACTGGATGTAAGGGCTTGCTTTCAATTTGTTGATCATCAATATACAGAGTTACATCTTGTTCGGTTACTAAGAGACGAATTTGATGCCAGCCTTCATCAAATAATGTCTGTAGGAAGAAAATACAGCAGATTCATAAATAGAGCTCCAAACAATCTTTTCGTTTCTTTGTTTCTATTCTGTTGTCATCAAGTGTAAATCCACACCACACAGATTGATCGTACCATATTCTAACTCACCCTGACCCAAGCTGGGTCTCAAAGGCCAACCAGCAATTATTTTAATCCCTAGCTGCATTTCCATTTCACATCCCAAAGTGGCTGTAGCAAAGTATTTACTGAAACAACTCCCTCAAGGTCACAGATAAGTTCCTAGTGTCCCAATCCAAGTGGTTTCTTTCATTCCCTCATTTTATTTACTTCATGGCAACTGTGGACCCTGTAACTAGTCCGTCCGCATTGATGGTCTCACTCAGCTTCCGTGATTCAAACCATCTTGGTCACCTTCATTCCTTCTTCTCCAACTGTCCATTCTCTATCTCTTTGAGGGCTCATCTTCCTCAACCTGCCTTTTAATGAGGGCATTCCCCACAGGCCTGTCCTTGACCTTTTCCATTCTCCCCTTGATGATCTCATTCATTCCGACAGTTCAGTTATAACTTTTATGGAATATCTCCCATATCCACATTGACAGCCTGGACCTCTTTCTCACATATGGTACCTATAATTCTAACATTGGCTAGAATAATTTTGCCAGGAGTTTCACAATCTGTCTGACAGAGTATGTAACAAAATGAACTTGAACTATCCCCCAAACTTTCTTCCTCTCCTGATTTCCCTAGGATAATAGTATCCTCAGCTTCTAAACCATACAAGTGCCTTTACCTCTTTCCCCTTCCCTCAGTTGCCATAACAAATAGATGCAAAATTCTATCAAGGATGTGTCTGAAACACGACTCAAATTCACTTCTCCATTGCCATTCTCATTGCCATAATTTAGGCTCATAGATGTCCTGCTTTATTTGAATAATGTTCAAACACATCTCAATCCCTACCACTTCCCTCTCCAAGCCAACCTTCTTACCTCTACTAGAATTAATATTATTAATTTCTGTATTCCTAGGACTTAGTCCAATTCCAGGAAAGAGTCAAAAGTATTCTTTACGAAAGAAGAAGGGAAAGAAGGAGAGGAGAGAGCTACTTTGACCATGACACGCCTGTGATCAAGACCTTTTGATGGAATCCCGTCATCCACTGATTAAAATGCAAAACCCTTTGTATGGTTCCCACATCCATGCAAACTGAGCTTATACCTTTCTAGCTTTTGCTTTCATGTATCTTATACTCCAAACACAGGGGGCACCACGTTCTATTCTCTAAATAAAAACCTGCATTTCACTACACATGACTACTCAATAATGAAACATTGACTTCCGTGTCCTTCTCTCTCTCCATCAAAATCCTGTACATCCTTCAAAGTCCATTCCAAAAACCATCTCATTTATGAAGACTGGCCCACATTTTGTATTAGAATCCACTTTTCCTTACACAGTCCACTAACTTTTCATACTTCTATTAGATACCAGAAGCACTGAATATCCCATTATAAATAAATTCCTTGAAGATTAGAAACATGCCTTATTCATTTGTCATTCCTTACACACAATGTGTCGTTTCTAGCACATTGCCTTTAATGAAAATGGTAGACAACAATTTTTTTTTAATTTATTCTGCTTACCAAATGAAGAAATTGAATAAATGCATAATTTCATGTACAGCCTTGTATATTTCCTAAATTATATAATGTATGATTTGACTATCATAATTACAGTAATAATCAAAATGTAACTGTTTTTATCATGGCATCTATATTCTGAACACATTTGACTTGAAAAATATACTTTTAGTTTATGAATTTTATTAAATATATGCTCCTTTTGGGAATATAAACTGTCCTCCAAATAAATGTGAATTCTGTACATATTTCCTACCTGTATTTAATGTTCTGACAAATATGAATTTATCTCAATATTCTGTAGGACATGGCAGTACAAAATAGACCAACACAGACCTTGAAAGTGACCAGACCTAAATTAAATTCCTGATGTCACCACTTACTAGCCATGTTACTTGGAAAGAGAATTTAATATCCTTGAACTTTGGTTTTTTGTCTTTGAAATGAGAGCAATAGCTTCTTCCCTGGGTGATTATTATAATTAAATGTTCCTGGCACCTAGAAGCAGGCACTCAAAAATGTTAGTTCCTGCACCCCTTAATCTCATATGAATTAAAAAACAAATTTTCACTAAAAATAGAGTTGCCATATATGATCCAGCAATCCCACTCCTGGACATATATCTGGACAAAACTATAATTCAAAAAGATACATGCAACCCTATGTTCCTAGCAGCACTATTTACAATAGCCAAGACATGGATGCAACCTAAATATCCATCGACAGATGAATGATAAAGAAGATATGGTACATATATACAATAGAATATTACTCAGCCATAAAAAAGAACAAAATAATGCCATTTGCAGCAACATGGATGGACCTAGAGATAGAGATTATCATACTAAGTGAACTAAATAAGACAGAAAAGGACAAATATCATACGATATCACTCATATGTGGAATCTAAAATATGACACAAATGAACTTATCTATGAAACAGAAACAGACTCACAGACACAGAACAGAACTGTGGTTGCCAAGGGGAAAGGGGGGTGGGAGAGGGATGGGCTGTGAGTTTGGGATTAGTAAATACAAACTATTATGTATAGAATGGATAAACAACAAGGTCCTACTGTATAGCACAGGGAACTGTATTCAATATCCTGTGATAAACCACAATGGAATAGAATATGAAAAAGAATACATATATATATATGTATAACTGAATCAGTTTTCTGTACAGCAGAAATTAACACCACATTGTAAATCAACTCTACTTCAATTAAAAAAGAAACAAATATTCTTCCTTTGTTCCTTTTAGTCAGTGAGGCAAAATTAAAATATGAAATAAATATTTTTTGTCAGGTTCAAATTATGGCTCTCCTCTTCCAAAACACACAAGCCTGATGGTCATTCCCCATGAATACCATAATCATACCCAAGCATCTTTACCTTAACTCGAGGGTCAGCAAAGTTGACCAGTTGTGAGCCATTAATGATGCTGGTTGTTGTAAATAATAAGGTTTTATCCACTCCATTTAAGGTAACTGCTATTTGTGGCCTTCCATCAATGGTTAAAATTCTCCATAAATCCCACACTTTCTTGACCTTAAATCTCTGAGTGGAGACAAATACATATGATGGAGGAAGACCTTCTGGGAAAACGTTGCTGGAAAAAGAAGAACATGTATGAGCTTAAAGAATTCTCAACATGTCTACAGAAACATCAAGAAAACGCTGTATCAACACATAACGTTTACCTTGTGAGTTCTGATAAATCAACTTTTGATGTCACTTCATATCCTTTTATCTTTGTTGGTGAAAGCTGAATTCTTTTCTTAGCCTTTTTCTTTACACCCAAGCCTAAAAGAATATCAAATCCCTTCTCATCACGAGCTGCCACTGGAATTCGTGTTGGACAGACAGATTCTATAAAGCAAAAGCAAAAGGGGTAGAAGTTGAATTATCATGTGTTACTTCAACAAAAAGAAAATCAAGGGAGGAATATTAAAGAACATAGAATTATAAAATTTCTATATGCACACAAATGTATGTAAATGTATTTCTGAGAAAACATGCGGGAGTGTATTTGGTATTTGAGAATGAAGTCTCAATTGCCTTCTTTCTCCCTAAAGGGGGATGAAAGAAAACAGAAATGTAAAAGGCACATTTGTTCATGGATTGTTTTAAGGGCAACACTATGCTGAAATTTACACTTCACTATTTTGAATATGAGGCAACCTAACACCTGGCCAGTAGGAGAGGGCTGGAGCAGGATTCGTGATTCTCATCCAAGATTTGCTGGTAGTCACGCACACTTGGATAATGCTCTTAAATTTCTTGGATCTAGGAGATGAATTCTGATTGCTTTCTTGCATTCCCAGGATTTGAGGGGTAAAAAATGTGTGTTGTTCCCAATATCCTTTCCAGTTCTAGCAGTTTATAATCCTACAGTTCAAATATCTTGGTTCTCTCACTCTGGAAAAAACTTAACTGTAGGTCTTTTCTGTTCGTGGAAATTCTTCAAATGAGCCTATTATCTCATCTATGATTAATCAGATTATATATTATATTAATCACATTTATAAATGAATAAAGACTTTTTCCTTAAGAAGAAGCATTAAGGTTTGCATTATACAGTCATTTTTTTAAATTTAATTTTATTTTTTTATACAGCAGGTTCTTATTAGTTATACAGTCATTTATATAAATTATAAAAATGTGATATTCTTTTCAATTCTCTGGGAAACCAGTGTCTCAAATTATGTGGAAAATTTTGTTTGGTTGCAATGCTATTAAACTGTTATACTGTAAGAATGTTGCAATATTTTCAGATTCTTCCAAAGCCGTCGTATAACATACACATTGAGCCTAACAGCTTATATTTTATAGAGCAGCTAAGAGAATAAAACAACAAACTCCACTAAATGTACTTTAAGATAATCACTCTCTTACAAAACGTTAAGAAAAGGGGAAAGTATCATATTTATAAAACAGTAAAAAGTAAGGAGATGAATTTTATTAGCCCAATAATACTGTCATAACTTGTACCATAGAATATTAGAAATTAAATAAAGGTTTGATATAAATAAAATTAGCTGTATTCCTGGGAAGGGAGGGGCATTTTCCTCTTCAGGTCTGAGGATGCTGAGTTTTTGTTTGTTTGTTTGTTTGTTTTTTAAGTAGCTTTACTGAGGTAAATTGATACTCAGGAAACTAAAGTTTACCATCTGATTAGTTTTGACATATGTATACACCTGTAAAACCATCACCACCGACAAGATAACGAACATATGCATCACTCCCAAAAGTTTCCTCATGTTCATTGCAATCTCTGTCTGTCACCATTCACTACCCCACTCCCATCCCCATTCTCAGGCACCACTGATATGCCTTCTGTCACTACAAATAAGTTTGAATTTTGTATAGTTCTATAAAAATGGACGCATATTGTATGTACTCCTTCTTGTCTGGCTTCTTTCATTCAGCATGATTATTTTAGATCCACTCTGGTTGTGTGTTTCAGTAGTTCATTCTTTTTTGCTGCTGATTGTAAGTCTATTGTATGAATACATCACAATTTATCTGCATACTTATTGATGGACATTTGGAACATTAATACTGGAAATAAAATAAAGGTTTGATATAAATAAAAGTAGATGTGTTCCTGGGAAAGGAGGGGTATTTTCATCTTCAGGTCTGAGGATGCTGAATTTTGAAGGGACCTTTTCAATCACATTCTTCTTCCTCTGGGAAGCTTAGAGCTAACTGATGGGAAGATACAGGAGCCAGGCAAACAGAAGATGCTGGTTAGAGGTGTGATCCAGTGAGTCTCATGAGACTGTACACTGTAATTAACCACCCCTGCCTGGCAGCCCAGCAGGGCTGATTCAATCCCCACCCACCTCAGGAGCAGGACTGCCTGTTAAGTTCACATATGATCTAAAGAGGAAACGGAACACCAGCTCCACAGACCTGCTGATCCAAAGGGAAGAACGTCTAAGGCACTTTGCCAGCTAGGACCAGCTTCTTTTATCAAACTCCCTTATCCGAAAATGCATCTTCTCATCAGTGGTAAAGAGTGAAAGAAGGTGGGGAGAGATCAGAAAAGTCAATCTACATACTCATTGCAGCATTGGTTTTAATTTTGAAGAATAAGAACCAAAAAGAAATTGCCTGAGTCAAGAAAAAAGCCAATTCAGGTGAATTTTGAGCAGAAGAGTGTCAAATCAGACTTCGCTATTAAACCATCTTTGCATTTTGAAATAATCCTTATTCTGACAAATATTATTCCTTTACTACATTACTGGACTAGTGTTTTATTTAGCAAACCTTTTCACCTCTACTTAAAACTGAGATTTGTTATAATTTTTAAACTTTTTAATATAAAATCAAGATGACTTATTTTAAAAAAGTCAGTCTGGCTGAAGTCCCTCCACATGAAAACATAAGAAGCAGGGAATAAGTGTCCCAATAATACTGTATGACTGAGTTGAAATCACAAATCAATAAACTAAATTAAATTTTTCCTGTCATTATGATGCAGGGTTTGTTTCTAGCAGGGGGCAGGGTAATATAGAACAATAGGAAGCCTCACTTCAAATGCACTTGACTTAAAACTGCAAAAGAAAGAAGTTCAGCTGAAAAGAAAATGTGTTAAACATTACATCATACGAATATTCAGATTTGAATTGCTCCTCTGATTTGCTTTACAAAAGAGAAGTTATAAGATGTTAAAGAGCTCCAACTGAAGACCAGAGCCTGAGGTTTAGACCTCAGCCTCTCTCTTAACCTCTCATGAACCTCTGGCTTCTCATCTGTGAAGTGAGAATAATGATCTCCTTCACAGGGTTTTTTTGGGATCAAATGGTGACGATGTATGTAAAAATGCTTTGTAACTTCAAAATAGCATGCAAGTGGAAGGGATAAAGCAAGTATTGTGTTCATCCTTTTTCTTTAATCAAATTTTTGCACGGTATTCTAATCCCCAGAATTGTATAGGAAACAGCGTGGCATGCTTCATGAAATCAGGAATGTAAATTAACAATCACGATACAGCCACATTTTCATTACCACCTAGCACATCTCATTAGGAGAAATGTATTTAGATAATTATATTTTCTTTTTTTTGGCTTTCAATTTTTTTTAATTGTAAAATATACGTAAAATAAAATTTACCATTTTGACTATTTTTAAGTGTACAATTCATTGCCATTAACTACATTCAAATGTTGTATAACCATCACCACTATTTCCAGAAAAGTTTTATTATTCAGAAATAGAAACTTTGTACCCATTAGACCATAACTCCCCATTCCTCTCTCCTCTCAGCCCCTGGTACACCCATATTTTTTTGAAGAAATAATTTTTCTTCCAAATTTGCTCACCTACAAGAATAATAAAATACCCTTACACATGGAAACTGAAAAGTAAAATGTAGATAAAATGCTCAAATACAGTTTGTATGTTTGCATATACCTAGCTATAGGAAACAGATAAAAGAAAGTTTCCATATATAAAAAGTTACTTTGATTGCCAACCAACAATTCTTCCACAAACTTCTGGGGAAACAGAGGTCAATAATTAACTTCCCTATTGTGTAGAAAAAAAGAAATCTATGTATAACTCTACAAACACATACAGAGAGGGGAATGGAAACTGGAATTAAAAACTGGAACTTGGAAGCTGTCATTTTAAGTACCAGGAAAATCAAATGCTAAGAGAGAGTCAGTTGGGACTTGCTATAACACATATAACAGGTAAGTAGAACAATCTAGGTAAAGCAAGTTAGTTTAAAGGAGTGCCTTCAGAAGCAAGAACCAAAAAAAACCCTCAAAGCCCTAAGTTCACAAATGGTTTCCTACACAGACTACACAGTTATAATTTTATTTGACTCTAATATGTTCAGAGAGTATTCAGAAAAGGAACACTTTCTGGGGTGGAGCACACATTAGTCCACTTATTTTAAACACTGGGGTCCAGTAATAATTTCCTTTCTGTTAAATCCCAGGGCTTAATAGTATAAGTAATTCAGTCTTATTAGGATCATAAAAATGTGTTTTATTTAAAATCCTGCCATGGAAAAGAACACAAAAACTGTGTATCTCTTGAGTCTAACCAGGGAAATCACATGTGTCTAGCTACAGCTTTCTACTTGTAAGTTAATATGATAGGGGGACTATCATATTAATTAATAATGAACACATTATTCCAGATCACACCTAGCCTAGTTTGTAAGTGCCTACTTAATCCAATTGCAAGATTGTTTGTAAGTCAGCCCTCTGCAGAAGTCACATATTTTACTGACAACTGGGAATTTTATAAGGAGATTTGTGGTCAGAGACCAAAAGTAATTTTAGTGATCCAGACCCGATAATCCAATAAAACATAGTTGTCTACGGTGCCCCTGGTACAGTTTAGGTCTGTGCAAGCCAGCTTCTTTAAACTTTCCTGGATTGAACTTGGTTTTAATGGTAAGGCAAACATGAGTATAGGTGCCAAAGATACACAACCCTCAATGGCGTGCAGTGGCAATTTAAAACATTTACCTTCCTGAAGGTCTATTATATCACCATGGGCTTTAACATCATGTACAAATTCATAAAAAAGGAGGCACATTCACCAAGATTATGATAACTTAGATTCCATCCCATCATATTGGAAATACACTAAAATAACAATAGCAAATCTGAAATAAATTATCCAAGCAGAAATTCTCTTACTAAAGCCCAACTTCACAAAGTTTCTTTTCTCATCACATGGCTGAATGATCTCATTCTCTTTTACCAGCAAGTAATCCCACTGTCTTGAAATATAGGTTGATTTAGAATCCTTCGTCAGAGGAAGATGGCTGCCAAACGCATGACTGACAGTAGGACATAGTAAGTGCAGATTTTTATAACACTCCTTTCAGTGGTGAGTCAATGGGATCAATAAACTTCAATTAGCCTTAAGTACAACTTATGCACAAACCAGAAAAGTCAAAATCTTTTTCACCAGTAAGTAGCCTCACCAACATAGAATATACTATTTTTCAACACTAAGAAAAAAATATAAGAAATGGAAACCCATCCTTGTCTTAAAAAATAGCTAAGGAGAATACAATTTTAAAGGCTTACAAAATTACAGAATAACTCATCTGGTTTTGCCATTTTTCATTGTAAAACCATTGATTATGTAATGAAATGCTTTTTTTTTTTTTTTTTTTTGGCTGCATTGGGTCTTTGTTGCTGCTCGTGGGCTTTCTCTAGTTGCAGTGAGCGAGGGCTACTCTTCATTGTGGTGTGCGGGCTTCTCATTGCAGTGGCTTCTCTTATTGTGGAGCACGGGCTCTAGGCACATGGGCTTCAGTAGTTGCAGCACGCGGGCTCAGTAGTGTGGCACACGGGCTTAGTTGCTCTGTGGCATGTGGGATCTTCACAGACTAGGGCTTGAACCCATGTCCTATGCACTGGCAGGTGGATTCTTAACCACTGTGCCACCAGGGAAGTCTGAAATGTTTCTAAGTTATTCTTTCCTCTGACTACATACTATAGATGGAGAAAGGTAGTGTGTCTTGCCTTTACACTTTTCCAGACAATAGTCTGTGTCCAATTCCTGAAACTCATTCTTTACTCCTTTTCTTTTCCATTTTTAATTTGAATGGGAAGAATTTTTGTCAGATATTACATTTATGCATCATTTTAACATACAAACTCTATTTTTTTAACAAACATCCATGCATCTTAACATGTCCCTCTGCTGCGCTAACATCTAGCATACTGATATTAACGTTCATGAGATGTGGTCTCTCTCACTGACAGGGCTGGCCCTCATAACCAATAGGATATTGTAGAAATGAAGGGGTGTGGCTTCCAAGTCTAGACCATGAAAGACGCTGCAGCTCCCCCTTGCTCTCTTGGACCACTCACTTCAGGGGAAGCCAGCTGCCATGTTGCAAGGATGCTCCAGCAGCTCCTTGGAGACGTCCATGTGACCAGGAACTGAAGTCTCCTGCCAATAGCCAGCACTGACTCGCCAATCTTGTGAGTGAGTCACCTTAAAAGCAGACCCTCTAGCCCCAGTCATGCCTTCAGCAGCCTGCCACCTCAACTGACATCTTGACTGCAATTCCTTGGGAGAACCTGAATCAGGACCATTCAGCCCAGCTTCACCCATGTCCCTGATCCACAGGAACTGTATGAGATAATAAATGTTACTATTATTTATACTGCAAAAAAATAAAATGAGATAAAATAAGGTCTCTATCACCAAGGTTGGAGTCAGCCACTTAGCCTAAGATTTCACTTCAAGAAAGTGACGTTGACAAAGTCAGGAACCAAACCCGGATCTCGTTCTGACTCCAGAGATTGGGCTGGGCCACCATATTCATATGGCCCCAGGTTTAAAGAAAAAACATTCACGTGCTTTACTTTAATAGACATTGTGCTTACTGAATTTTTTTAAACTTTTTTATTAAGATACAACCTACATTCAGTAAAATGACTTAATCTCAAGTATACAATAGTTCAATTGCCACACATGCCTACACTCACATAGCTAGCCCCAGACAAGACACAGAATCTGTCTAACACCTTGAAAGCAACCTCATGATCCTTCACAGAGGATAACCACCACCACCAGAAGCCACCACTGTTATGATTTCTGTCCCCATTGATTAATTTAGTTTTGTCTGTTCTTGAACTTAATATAAATGAACAATGCAGTATCTTTTTTAAAAATTTGACTTCTCTTGCTCAACATAATGCCTATGGATTTATCCATGGTTTTGCACATAAGAGTGATGTGGTTTTTGTTGATGGTATTGCTCTGTAGTATTCTACTATATGAATTATACTATGATGTACTTATATCCATTTTTCTGTGGGCAATCATTTGAGTTGTTTCCAGTTTGGGGTTATTTTAAATAAAGCTGCTATGAACATTCTTGAATAGTCTTTTGGTGAACATATGAACTTATTTCTCGTAGTTAAATATCTAGGATAGAATTACTGTTTCATAAAATAGCAGTACATTTGCCCTAATAGATAATGTCAAAGACTTTCACAAAGTGGTTGTACCAATTTTCACTCCTACTGGCATGCCAACTGTCACTTAAAAAGGATGAAGCTCTTATGAGCATAAAATAGGTAATTAGGTGATAGCTATTATACATCATATTTTAGAGAGAGAGAAAGGATGGGAGAATGAGCATTTTATACAAGCTTTACATATTCCTAAGAAAATTATTGTGAATGTTTTCTTGTTTGTTCCTTTCCTAGAAATAATTAACTTATACAGCTGCATCTAGATCCAATCATAAACACTGAGAGAAAAGTCTGTATGCTATAATTTGTATATTTTCTGAATCATGCCATAGTCATCCTACTTTTTCCAATTTAATACCCAAACATCGCTTTTCACATAAAATATAAACATATCATATTCCTTTATTTGAAACATAGCTCTAGCCTCTGTAATTAAATGAATGGAAAATTCATATTTTGGGATATACTACAAGCCCTTGACAATGTAGGTTTTCACAAATTCAGATTAGATTTAAATTCTTTTAATCTACAGATAGAATACAAAGCTATTGAATATTCTATGAGGTTTAATGAAATATTATACTCCATCATATCCCATCTGCCAAACTTCACCCCACCTCCCACCTCTCATTTTTCCATGTCCCATCTCTGTGGTTGTGAATTCAAGCATATGTGTACCAATAGTGGAGAGGCAGAAGGGAAGAATATGAGTTTCATGTGAGGGCAGACAAATTAATCACATACATGTTATGAAATCATGTAAGCTAAAATACTCACTACCTCCAAAAACAACTCAGTTGTCCTGGCCATGGCACCTGATATGTGTACCTTTACCTTTTATGTCTTCTACTGAAATGCAAGTTAAACTGAGTAGGGTAGAGTAATATACCAGGCCGTTATTACAAAGTATTATAAGACTTAAATTAGATAATCAAATTATCCAGCAATCACCAAGCAAAGAGTCATAGAAAATATGAGTAATTTTCGGTGAGAGAAAAAGAAATTCAGAAGTCCTGAACATCATTCCAAGTTAAAGTGCATCATGGTGGAAAGCACTAGAGGGAAAAAAGTCCCTAAGATTTTTGGAATGAAAGACACCAAAGTTCCACTTGGGCAAGTGGTATCCCTCTCTCTCTCCCTCCCTCTCTCTCTCTCTCTCTCTCTCTATCTCTCTATCTATCTATCTATCTATCTCTATCTCTTCATCTTTCTATCTCTCTGTCTCTCAAGATATGGCTACATTTGCACAGCTAATTGCTAATTCTGACCTCTGGTCCCTCTTGGGTTAACACCTATACTCTTTTAAGAAATAGATAAGTTTCCTGCTTCATCCAAAAGTCAAGATAGTGGAAAATGGAACAGTAAGAATACACAGGCAGTTTTCTAGGGCCTGCTCTTTTAACTACCCACACCTGTGCAAGGCAAGTTCAGCTCACTGAATCAAAATATGGGCCTTGAAACCCCATCATTCAAGCCACAAGCTGTTGGAAGCCCTTGAAGACACCTAAGGAAGGTATCTTCCAGAGAACAAGGGGAAATTACTTTCTTTTCCCTCCTCATTCTGTTGCACCAAGCCCACGTCTGGTTGACTCATAAAAGAACAGAGAAGTGAAGTCAGCAAGATGGCAGAATAGAAAGTCCCGACCCACATTCCCCCACTGAAACACAGATTGGACCAAAATACCTTTGTGAGATTCTGGTTAGGAAGCTGAAGTTCCCCAGGTGAGCACAAAGCCAAGAACAGCCTCAATGAAACAGGTAATTAAGAATAATTTCACCTTACCCACATCAGTCCCTCTCCAAGCTGACACAAATAAGTGCCAGGAGAGATGTCCTAGCTTGTAATGACTCCCACAGGAGGGAAAAAGAAAAGGGGAGCATGCATCCAATGCTCCAGCTTTCAGCTTGTCTTGCCTAATTTGCAGCACTGAAGGAACCAGAATCATTTGGATACTGGACTGCTGAGAACAAATAAAAGTGGGAGGGTGGCTTGTTGTGGCTGGCATGGCTCAGCATGATCAGGAGAAGACACACAACCTGAGACTTCTCCCTCAGAAAGAGAAAAGAGTGGAGCATGTACTCAGCATTCTAGATTTTCAAAGGGCTGCCTGAAGGAATGATACTGGTCTTGCCTGACTAAGGGTCCTGACAGGGAACCAGCATACCTGGACACCTGGTGGCCACTGAGAACAAAGGAGTGGGAAACTTGTGGTTAGAGAACTAGAGAACTTGAAGTATTACAGACAGACACCAAAGGGACAGACACCAAATGGAGTGAAAGATTATGAGCTCCTGAAAAAGAAACCAGTCTCTCTAATTAATGAATTGCTCACACAATTACAGAGAAATCACATCTCTCCAAAAAAGGTTTCAGAATCTCTAGCCAGAGTGATTGCTGAGGGACTTCCCCTGTGCAAAGCCAGTTGGTAAAGACTGGGAGACATAACGGTTTTTTCAAATGTGTGAATCTTGAAACAAACTATGAGACACATGACCCAATCAAAGGAACAAAATAACTCTCCAGATACTGACCCTAAAGAAAGGGAGGTATATTATCTGACAAAGAATTCAAAATAGACATCATAGGATGTTCTATGAGCTCAAGAAAATGATGCATCAACAAAGTGAGAAAAAAGACAGAAAATGTAAAGGAGAACCAAACAAATTTTTGGAGCAGAAAATAATAATTGAACTGGAAAATTGACTAGAGGGGTTCAAAATCAGCCTTGATCAAGTAGAAGAAAGAATCAGCAGACTTGAAGACAGGTCCTTTGAAATTATCCAGGAAAAATTTTAAAGAATGACAAAGATTGAAGAAAGCCTAAATGTCTTATGCCCACCATCAAGTAGACCAATATATAGATTATGGGAGCTGCAGAAGAAGAAAAAGAAAGAAGCAAGCTTGTTTAAAGAAATAATAGCCAAAAACTTTTCAAATCTAGGAAAGGAAATGGACATCCAGATTAAAGAACTCAAAGATATCCACATCAAGACACATTATAATCAAATTGTCGAAAACCAAAGACAAAGAGAGAACTTTGAAAGCAGCAAGACAAAAGCATCTCACTATGTACAGGGCACCCCATGACACAATCACCAGATTTCTGAGTAGAGATCTCACAGGTCACAAGGGAACAGGATAATATATTCAAAGTGCTCAAAGAAAAAAAACTGCCACCCCAAAATATTGTATCTGGCAAAACTGTCCTTCAAAATAGAAGGAGAAATAAACACTTTCCCAGATTAAAAAAAGCTGAGGAAGTTTATTACCACTAGACCTGCCTTATAAGAAATACTAAGGAAGTCCTTCAAATTGAAAGGAAAGAATATTAAACAGCAACACAGAAGCACTGGAAAGTATAAAACTTGCTGATAAAAGTAAATATAGAGACAAACTCAAGAATACTGTAATACTGTAACACTGGTATTTAAATCACTTTTAATTCTGATACAGAATTTAAAAGACTAAAGTATAAACTATAACTGTGTAATTATATTAATGGATACACAATATAAGAGGATGTGATTTGTGGCATCAATAAAAAAGTGTAAAGAGGACAGGAATAAGCAAAAATACAGAGCATTTGAAGTTATCAACTTAAAATAGATTGATATAACTATATGATGTTTTATGTAACCCCCATGGTAACCACAAAGAAAATACCTATAGAAGATATGCAAAAGTATATTTAAAAGGAAACAAAGCATGTCACTACAAAAAAATCAATGAAACACAGAAGACAGCAAGAGAGAAAAGAGTGACAAAAAAAAAAGCTGTCAGAAAACAATAAATGACAGTATTAAATCCTTCCTTATCAGAAATTACTTCAGATGTGAATTGATTAAAATCTCCAATAAAAGGCATAGAATAGCTAAATGGATTTTAAAAAAACGACAAGATCTACACTATCTGCAAGAAATTTACTTTAGAATTAAGGACACACACAGGATAAAAGCAAAGGGATGGAATAAGATACTCCATACAAATGCTAACCAAAAGAGAGCAAAGGTGGTGACACTTATATTAGTCAAAAACTGTCAAAAGAGACAAAGAAGGACATTAAACAATGAAAAATGGTCAATTCACCAGCAAAACATAACAATTATAAATACATATGCACTCTACATTACAGCACCCAAATATATGAGGCAAACATTGACAAAACTGAAGGGATAAATAGACAGCAACACAATAATAGTAAGGGACTTCAATGCTCCACTTTTAATAATGGATAGAACATCCAGACAGAAGATCTGTCTGGAAACAGAGAATTTGAACAACACTATAGACCAAATGGATCTAACAGACATATATAGAACAGCGACCCACCGCCACTCCCCACCACCACAGCAGCAGAATACATATTCTTCTCAAGCACAAATGAAACTTCTCCAGGATAGATAACATGTTAGGTCAAAAGAAAACAAGTCTTAACAAATTTAAGAAGATTGAAATCGTACCAGGTATATGTTCCAACCAAAATGGAATGAAACTAGAAATTAATGTCAGGAAGAAAACTGGAAAATTCACAAATATGTGGAAATTAAACAATATGCTCTTGAACAATCATTATGTCAAAGGGGATATTAGAAATTATCTTGAGATAAACAAAAACTAAAACACAACATACCAAAACTTATGGGATGCTGCAAAAGGAGCACTAAGAAGGAAATTCATAGCAATAAAAATCTACATTAAAAAATAATAAAGATCTCAAATAAACAGCCTAACTTTACAAGTCAAAGAACTAAGAAAGAACAAACTAAGCCCAAATTAGAAGAAAGACTCTCAGATAAACAAAGAAATCATTGTGCATCACTCTTAGGTGGTCCTGAAATAAGGAGTGTATTGCAGAATACACCTCCGAGGAAAGAGTAGGTCCATGAAGATGAAATAATCCATGTGGGAACAAAGAGGTGGATAATATTTTGTACATCATGGATCAACCACAGTACAGTACAAAAGGGAACGATATTAGGAAATAGTAATCCTATATGCTAAACACCTCAAAGTAGAAGTTAACTATTTGCCCAAAAATAAAAAAGTGAATTTGTTAAATAATCAAACACAAATTACATGATTTGAAGCAGCTGCAATACAGCAATGCATTAATTTAGTGCATTAATCATAATCTAATACAGAACAAAAAGTCAAGTGCAAAAAAGCCCATATCTTCCACAAGTACAATTTCAAAAAGTACATTTTAAAAGATGTCTATTGTACAGTGAATATGCGAACTGAATAGACACAGACATTACTTACATTCTTTTTCTGAGTGTAGATGAAGAAATATTTGGCAAGATTTCGAATTTGATTTTTTTTTTTTACAGATCATACATTTTAGCTGAAAGAATTTATACCCGTTTTCACACAGCAACTCTTTCATGTGTATTTTAACATTTTTATATAGAGAGAATGCATTTACCAAAATACAGATCTACAGGAAAAGTCTCTGAAGCAAATACTAAACATATTTAATCAAATTTATATTTTAGGATTAAGATGAATGGTAAGTGGGACTTCCCTGGTGGCTCAGTGATTAAGAATCCGCCTGCCAATGCAGGGGACACAGGTTCGAGCCCTGGCCCTGGAAGATCCCACATGCCACGGAGCAACTAAGCCCGTGCACCACACTACTGAGCCTGTGCTCTAGAGCCTGCAAGCCACAACTACTGAGCCCATGAGCCACAACTACTGAAGCCCGCACGCCTGGAACCTGTGCTCCTCAACAAGAGAAGCTACCACACCGCAACGAAGAGTAGCCCTTGCTCACCGCAACCTGAGAAAGCCCATGCGCAGCAACGAAGACTCAACACAGCCATAAATAAATAAATAAATAAATTTATAAAAAAAGAAAAAAGATGAATGGTAAGTGAAATTTCACTATGAAAAGTCTATTTTAATAATGAAATATACCTAGCTTCAAAACCAAAGAATTCTAACAACATATTAAAAATATAAATCCCTTTGACCTGTTCAACACAACAAAAGTCAACACAGTCTTACTGTTAGAGATTCATAAAATGAATAACTGTAATGACCATTTGTACTTACTTGTTAGTACCTTTTTTAAAGTTTTATTAAAGAAAATGCTTAATAATCTTCTATGCTTTTTTTCTCTTTGTTTTGAAGTAGTTGTTTAATATTTCCATGCTTTTTAAAAGAAATAATCCAAAAAGCTTTAAAATGTTTTTCTCTACCATACCCCCCAAATATGAAGAAAATGAAGGAATTGATTTGTTTTCTAAGCCACAATCATTTAGAAATTTTTCTATCAAATGTGAACCAAACTATTTGTGTATTATTTTGTAGGTAAACTGGGACAAAAGCATTTCCATCTACATGAACATTATTTTTAGGTATACAGTATATTAAATGCCTATAATATTAAAAATAAAAGATATGAATAAATTATTCTTCCCCAAAAATAATGTGAACACAGCATGTCTATACACTAACAGGATTAATGTTTACCAAAAACTGGAACTTTCCCATGGGAACCTATCATACACATGAAGTCAGATTTTATGAAATGATATAAACATAATTAATAGACTGGTAAGTACTGTATTTTCAAATGTTCCCTCACTGCTGGTGGGAGTTTAAGTTTTTCTCAAGTGGAATTTTTAACATTCTTCCAAAGTTTTAAAAATGTTAGTAATTTGATCTTTGTTTTCTGAAGAAATGATGAGAGATTCCCATTCAGAATTAGATAGAGGAATATTCACTGTTATTTGTATTAGAAAAACTTAGAAATAAACCAAACATACAAAAATGGAGAAATTATTAAATAGATTATCTTAAAAGATTGTCCACTATCATATTAATAGAGTATTAAAATTATATACACAATAAGAGTATAAATAATATGAAAATAGAGTATGAAATTATATATACAATATTATCTTTATTTAGGCACATGAATAAACTCTCAGACACACTGAAATCAAAAAAGGAAAAGATTAGGATGAAAAAGACAAAAACTTGTCAACAGGAGCGATATGATCATGTGTGGTTTACATATATTTTTATTATTTAGGTGTTTTATTTTCTACCATCTCCACAATAAACATATTGTAATTGAAAGGAAAACACAAAATATTATATTTTCCAACTGTAGATTTTATAAGAAAACAATTGTTTCTAAAAACAAAATTTATCCAGAAAAATATAACACAAAAATGTATGCTCACCTCATTTCTAACTTAAATAATTTGACATTAAATATAACCATCTTCCCCAGTTCCCAAATGAACAGGTTATACCAAAATGTAAGAAAGCATCATTATTACTTGTTTCCACATTATATTAAGGCTTACCTTCACAAAGTTTCTGCTTCATCACCTCCCTTATTTTGGATATTGCAATATAGTCTTCCACATAAAACACATAAGTAGATGAAGGCTTGTTGGCAATAGCTCTAAGTTCTGCCTCTTCTGTTTCTGAACCAACACCGATGGCAAATAATGTTATTTTACTGTCTCTTGCCGCTTCTGCCACATCCTTGACTTCATCTTGGGATTTACCATCTGTAAGGACTACTGCTATCTTAGTCAGCAATCGTGAAGACTTGGCAAAAAGGTAATCAAGGGCAAACTGGATGGCCTTTCCAGTCTTTGTGTTTCCTCCCAAGTAGTGTATGGACTCCACGGCTGCCATCAAATTCTCTCCTGATTCATGGCTCCCAAGGGGAATCTCCAGGATGGGGTAGTCACTATACTGAACCACTCCAACCTGAATAAACTTCGGTCCTATGTCAAAGTTTTTTGTGATATTGACAAGCCACTTTTTCACTATTTCAAAGTTTTCTGGGCCAACACTGTAAGAGCCATCCAAGATGAAAACTAAATCTGTTGGAGCAGTACGACAACCTAAGTGAAAAAGAAAACCATCAGAGTATATGTGTTACATAAAAAACAAAAATTAGAGGTTTTAAATGCATGAATTTTTAATTAACCAGACAGGGGGAATCCTTTCACATGTATATACATAAAGTCGCCACAATGTATAGTTTAACTATCTTATAATTTTATATGTCAATTATACCTCAATAATGCTCAATTTTTTAAAAAAAGATAATAGTAACCAGTTCATAAGAGCTTTGTAAAGATTAACTATGATACACTGCCTAGCTTATGAAAATACTTTATAAATGAGGGCTATGATTTTTGTTGATATTTTTAAATTAGCTTGTCTTAATTTAAATATTAACGATTCAGCTTTAAAAATAGGGAATAGGGACTTCCCTGGTGGTCCAGTGGTTAAGACTCTGCACTTCCACTGCAGGGGGTACGGGTTTGACCCCTGGTCCGGGAACTAAGGTCCCACATGCTGCACCATGTGGCCAAATAAAAAAAAATAAAAATAGGGAATAAAAAATGGATGCTGTATATGAATATGATATCTAGATACCTCTTTGTAGGGGCAGGTATTACTATAAAGCAACATTTTATTGTATTTCTCCACTGAATAAATGAAAACACAAAAAATTTTAATAAATGAATGATATTCAGCTATAGACTAACATCATTGTTTTAAGTTATCAGTGAAATATGTTTAGCTTAATGCTAACCTGAAATATTTACAAAAATTTATATAAACCAATGAATGGGGGGAAGAAATTAAAAACAATCTTTCTGCCATCTTCAGGACTGAAGTAACCAGCAAAGATCCACTTTCTTGATATAGTTGAGAAAATGTAAATGAACCAAGATTACGAAAGCAGTCACTCTTGCACTACATGCAAGATGAATGTTTAAAGGTCTGATTGCTCATCTTCAGTCACAAATGTAGCCAAAACAATAGCTCGTGTGAAGTGAATCTATGTTCAAGGGCATAAAGCTATTCCTTTCTCTGTAAAGATTCTTGTTTCAAGATACCAGGAAACATGTGATCAGCACATCTTAGAGTTCTACCAGGAAAAAAAAAAAAAAAGACTATCTGTGGTGTAAGTTATACCCAGGCAAGTTCTAAGCACGTGTGAAAAGAAAAAAAAAAAAACTTCTTTGTAGCCACTATGGAAAACAGTAAGGAGGTTCCTCAAAAAACTAAAAATAGTGTTGCCATATGATCTAGCAATCCCACTGGGCATATATCTGGACAAAACTATAATTCAAAAAGATACATGCACCCTTATGTTCATAGCAGCACTATTCACAATAGCCAAGACATGGAAAAAACCTAAATGTCCATCAACAGATGAATGGATAAAGAAGATGTGGTTCATACATACAATGGAATATTACTCAGCCATTAAAAAGAATAAAATAATGCCATTTGCAGCAACATGCATGGACCTAGAGATTATCACACTAAGTGAAGTAAGTCAGAAGGAGAAAGACAAATACCGTATGATATCAGTTATATGTGGAATCTAAAATATGGCACAAATGAGCTTATCTACGAAACAGAAACAGACTCACAGACATAGAGAACAGACCTGTGGTTGCCAAGGGGAAAGGGGGGTGGGGGAGGGATGGGCTGGGAGTTTGTGATTAGTAAATACAAACTATTATGTATAGAATGGATAAACAACATGGTCCTACTGTATCGCACAGAGAACTATATTCAATATCCTATGATAAACTATAATGGAAAAGAATATAAAAAAGAATGTATACATATTTATAGCTGAATCATTTTGCTGTACAGCAGAAACTATCACAACATTGTAAATCAACTATACTTCAATAAAAAAAAGATTTCCTTAACTCTCTTTTCCACAGTACACAACATGCTTCTAACCCTATCTCATTCTTTCAGTATGTATATATTGAATACCTGTTCTTTCCTTGATATCATGCTAGGTACTGGCTTCAAACATACTTGAGATATCTCAAAAAGCTCCCAGCCTAGTTAAGATGGACAACTGGCTGGTTAGAGAAAGTACAAATAATTATGAGAACATTGAGGAGAGGGTGGCAACCTAACTATGTCAAGCCAGGGGCAGTTTTGTTGGAAGGCTGAGATCAGAAAGCAGAGTTTTAACCAGGTCAAGAGGACGACATTCTAATCAGAGGGAGCAGCAAGTGCAAAGGTCCAGAGGTGAGAGACAGACACAGCCCCAAAGACAAACTGGTTTGTTTGGGTAATTCCAATGGTTTTGAAACTGCACTCCTTCTCTGGTAGGACTTGAACCCACCCACACCTCAGAGTGGGACTTGAACCCGTGATCCCTGACTAGGAGGGGACTCGAAACCACTGTATTTGGATTAAAACCACTCACCTGGGGTCAGGACTTACTGAAGCTCAGGTTCTTCTGTCTCCTTACAGAAGAAATTCAGCGTGAGGCAAAGTGGAAGGCAAAGAGTGAGTTTATTAGCATAGGACGCTTATGAGAGATAAGTGGGCAGGCAAGGGAGCGCAACCCCAGGAACAACGAACGAGCCCCAGGAACAAAGAGGGCTACATTTTTATAATCAAAGAAAAAGTGGGGAGGGGAGAAGACCACCTTCTTCCTCGTTCTTGGGCAGACGTCAAGACTCATATCACTAGTTCCTCCTTTGGCCCTATACGGTCTAACCAGGTCTAACTGGCACTATTTAAATCATATGTATATTAGCAAAAGGGTGGTGACATATACTAAAATATGGTAATTCAACTCAGGTTTGGGTATAATATCCCCTTTCACCTGGTTTCTTTCCCTTTTCACCTCTATTTCTGTCTTGGTTACATGCAGAAACGCTACTCTGCAAGGACTATTAACTCCCTGACTTCATGTAATAAGATTCAGAGCCCATATCTATTGTCTTGTATTTTAACTATCAGCGTTTGTGGCTTGAGTGTGCCTGGCACTTGGATGCACCTGGTCTTCCTTCAAGGTAGGGTAGATTGTTGCTAGGTTACTGGATACTTTTCTTGAATGGTCATTAGCTTACAATGGTCTCCCAAACTCCCTTAAAATTCCCTTTCTGTCTTTAATCCCCTAGTGGGATTTCTAAACTGACTATTTAATTATCCTACTCTATCTCTATCAGTTTGAAGTGGCCAGCAGGAAGGAACAGCTGTACTTGCTGCCTTCTTCTCTAACTTCTGCACTCAAAGCAGCCAAAATACTATATGGGACAAGGATCCCACGTCCTTGGACATGATGAGTTAGAAGAGGATGAGGTGAGTCAAGGTAATGAGATAACAAATTTTACATCCTGTGGTTTTACTCAGGTTAATGGTCTCCCTTAAGTAGTGTTTGGATGCCCAATTTAAAGTTATAATAAGGATGGTTTATTTTCTGTATATATTGCAAATAAGATATTATAATTGCAAAGATCGGTATCGGAGAAAAAAATGTTTGGTGACAATTAGTATTTTTGCAACTCCTTGGAGTAAGTCAATCAATCAACCAATCTCTCCCTCTCTTCACCTCCCTTACTTCCTCCTTTCCTCTCCTTCCTTTCCATTCTTTTCCTTATCTTTGTCCACTTACATATTTGGGATGATGACAAAGCTCCCATGAAGAGGCCTCAATTTCACCATTATCTCAACTCACTTACCACAGTAACTAGCAGAAGTAAACACTATTGTCAGGTGAACACATATCACAGTCAAGAAGTTCCCCCCCCAAAAAAAAAAATTGCCAAAACGTGGGTTTGTCTCACAAATATAACTGTGATTATGACACCATCTTAAGATGCTATAGGGCAGATGGTGTCTCAGTGCAGGGGGTGTGAGGGACACTATTCCAACAACCTCTGTCATGGTGACCACTGCCAGACATCAGGGTAGGGAAGGCAGAAATGGGATTCTGCCCAAAGGCATATTTTCTAACCCAAGGGAATGAAATTTTCCTGTTATTTTTGGAAGTTGAACAGGGATGACAGGGTTATGCTTTTATTGGGGTTTTGTGGGAGAAACAAAAGGACAGGAAGGTTGTGTTTGCAGGACTCTTCGAGGTTGCCCTTCCTCGATGCTATGAGGCTCATTATTGCCTGGACCTGCGAGTGTTTGTGTATCACTCGATTCGTGGTTACAAATTCTTACAGGGTTATTCTTGGCCCTTTCTACCCCTTTCCAGAGCCATGGGGCATATATTTCATAACTGCAAGGTTAGCCAAGAGCATGCACACAAAAGCAAGTACTGCCATTTATAAACCCCAGACAAAATACCACTCCAAGAAACCTCCTCCTCAGAGAGGTGAATCACCAGTGTCATAGAAAAGGAATGCACTGAGGATGAAAAGAAGTGTTCAAATACTAGTTACAGCTCCAACCAGATGTATGACACTATGCAAGGCCCATACATTTTATGCTTCTCTTTTCCCACTCAAAAAACAGAGTATCTACCCCATAAAGTGCTTGGGTGGATTAAATTATAAAAGGGTTATGCAAACATTAAATTTTTTTTTTTTAATTTTAAGCCAAATTGAATCAAATTGTCAAATCATCTGATTTAACTGTTAGAGAAACCATAATTCATTTATAGTTAGGGGGTTTATGTTTATGAGTTTTAAAATATGCATATAAGCACACTTTTAAAAAGAAGTAGACTGTCTTTTTAAAAGTAGGATGGCCTACTTCTCTCATGCAAGCTTTCCTACAGGCAATCAGAATAACACTCACCACTTACTGAATGTCACCATGCTAAGTCATTTATATGCATTATCTTATTATCTCTATGAGATAAACTCATAGGATGGTCCTGATAGCCATCCTGTGAAGGAGGTACTTTATCTCCATATTATGAAGCTTATATAAATGGCTGAACATGGACTCAATACCAGAGTGTTTATTCCAAACCCTGGGTCAATAAAATGCACTATTACCATAGAATTTTCTCGAAACAACTTCTGATAGATTTTCCTTCCAGTTAATGTGTAAAATAGCAATTCATTTATTTTAGGGAATCACAGCATCAAAGACAATTAAGAATAAGATCCTTAAAGCCATTGCTAGAGCTCCTCTAATTTGAATTCCACAATCAATGTGTTGATAACAAAAAGACAATGCTGACAGTTCTTACTTGATCTTATTTCCCCATCTTCAGCTAATACAGAATTCTGAAGAAGCACGACCAAAATTATCCAAAGAAATGTAATATGGTGAGCCATGTTTCTGTTTTTGTTCCAATGTTTTGGTTTTAGGATTCCTAAAAAGAAAGAGAAAAAAAAAAGAAAGTTAAATATATTAGAAAAATAAGACAAATACCTAACAATCATAAGTTTGAATTTTTAAATTGCAATACCCAGTCAAAGCACAGTTAATTTTTGCTAACCTTAAAATTAACTTATGTGCCCAAAATAGCCACATTTCAAATATATAATACAAGACAACAATGAATGGGAGCTGAGGATGAATGTGATAAGTTTTTAATTCATAATCATCTTGGAAAAGCAAAAACTTTTCTAAAACTTTAAGCTTTGCTCAAAATATTTACTAGAATCCACCTTTTAGCATAGCCTGCAGAGCCCTATCACATTCTTTTTATTATCTCAGTGGTAGCACATACCCTTCTTTTAAATGTGTATTTGCATTTAAGAAACACTCAAAGGGTATCTGGTAAAAAATATCTATAGGATAAAGCTGAATAATAGGATTTAATTTTTTAATGGGCTATATTTATAAACATTAAGATCTATTTTATTTAATTCATCAACACTCGGTTATGAGACTAATATGTTTTCTAAGTTAGTCCAAGGACTTCACTCCTGGTTAGAATGTGGAACATTGCCAAAGACTGTCACTCTCAACAATGAGAACATGTCAGATAAACTATAAAACTATAGGCTTTTAAGACCCAGCAGAAAAGACAGGGTTTAAAGAAACCTAAAAGAGCTAAATTCCAAAAGTTATTAATACTTTATAGGACAGAAAAGATTCAAGGCTGCTTTTGTCCCTAGTAGAAAGGGAACCCTGCTCAGGAGGAGGAAGAATTTGCTACAGTACAGAAGCAACCAGTCAAAGCTGGAGTGACATATTAGAATCCCAAGGGGTCCCAGCCACAGAGCAAGGATGCCCCTAGCTGGCAATTCTTCCCCAGGAGCCTTAACTGGGTACACGGAATAGACAAGTAACACAGAGAATATTGAAAGCAGTATAAAACAGTCTAGAGAGATCATCTCCTTCCCTCTCCCTGTTCAAGTCCCCAGGGAATTCCTCAAATACAAATCCTTGTCTTGCTGAAGGTTAGGGGAGAAGCCACAGAACTGAGAAAAGTCCCTCCAAGGTGCTCCAGTCCTTCACTACAGTGGACAGACAAATCTCAAAAAGCAGAAAGGACAAGAGAGAAAAATAGAACTCATATACAAAAAGCTGGAAACCATACTGACAAGCTGAGAGAAATCTCCCAAGGGTCTCCCAAAATATGAGAAGATACAAAGTTTTATGTCTGATCAGGAGAAAAACACTCAATATAAGCAGATCCAGAGATTATCTAAATGTCAGAAGTATCAAGCAGTGTTTATAAAAAGGCTATGATGAACATGTTAAAGGATCTAATGAATAAGATGGACAACAATTGCAAAAATATGTGAAATTTCAAAAGAGGGATGGAAACTATTAAAAAAAAGATACAAGTGAAATGCTTGCAATGAAAATATATATCAAAAAAGAAATCATGCAGTGAGCATGCATACGTCAGAGGGAAAGATCAGTAAACTTGAAGATAAGTCAATAGAAAGTATCCAAAATGAAACCCAAAGTCAGGGGAAGAAGGTTGAGAAATAAAAGGAACAGAGCATCTGAAATCTGTGGGACAGTATCAAATGGTCTTGATTTAGCTTCTCAGATGGAAAGGAGAAAGTGAATGAAGAAATATTTTTATATATAATGGCCAAGAATTTTTCAAATTGACAACAGCTACCAACAACCAGATCAAACACACCCTAAGCAAAATACAAAGTAAGTCATACTTAGGTACATCATACTCAGTTGAAAGTCAAAATAAAAGAGTAAATTCTTGAAACAAACCACAGAAAAAAAGACACATGACATACGGAGGAACAACAATAAGAATTTTAGATGGAAATTTCATGGTAATAAAATGGGCAATGGATCAGAAAGATATAAAAATCCTAAATATGTAGATATCTAATAATAAAGCTTCAGAATTCCTGAAGAAAAAATGGGAAAAAAAAGCTAAACAAAAGAAATAGACAAATTCAAATCATAATGTGAGATTTTAAACATCCACTTTTCAATGATTTTTGAAGTAGATAAAAAAAATTTAGTAACAGTACAGAGTTTTGAAAAACTTTATCAACCAACTTCACCTAGTTGACATTCATAGAATGCTCCACCTAACAACAGCAGACTATACATTCTTTTGTAATGCATATGAAAGTCATCAAAATAGACCATGTGCTGGAGAAAAAACAAGACTCAAATTCCAAAGAAATGAAATCATGCAAATTATGTCTTTGACCTAAATGGTATTAATTAGAAAATGAAGAAAGTCCCAAAATACTTGGAATTAACCAATATACTTCTAAATAATCCATGATTTAAAAAAATATCAGAGGGGAAATTTTAAAATATTTCAACTGATCAATAATTGTTTAAAAAAATCAAAATTTTATGATACAGCTAAAGCACTACTAAGAGAGAAGGTTTGGCTTTAAAAGCATATACTAGAAAAGAAGAAAAATGAAAAATCAATATCTAAGCTTCCACCTTAAGAAAATAGAGAGAGAACAACAAATTAAAACTAAAGAGTAAAAAGAAAAAGAAGAAGAAAAAAAGAAAGAAAATTATAATCAATGAGATAGAAAATTGAAAAACAATAAAATTAAAGAGTTAATTCTTTGAACAAATAAATATGCTTATAAATCCTAGCAAGAATAATCAAGAAATAAGACAGAAAACATAAATTACCTAAGTCAATATCGAAACAGGAGATGCCACTACAGAGCCTACAGACCTTAAAAGGATAATAAGTAGACAGATGAAATGGACAAAGTCTTAAGATACACTATTTATTAAAACTGGTCTGAACTGAAATTATTAAAGAAATAGAATTTTTAACCAAAAATTTTCCCACAAAGAAAATTCCAGTGCCAGATAGTTTCACCAGTAATTTCTACAAACATTTAAGGAAAAAAATAATAATCAAACATTTTTATGAAATAACATTAAATGAAAATAGAAGAGGGCACTCTTCTCAACTTTTACTATGAGGCCAAAATAAAATGCTATGAAAAATCTACAGCTTAGATCACATTGAGTGGTAAAAGACTGAATGCTTTTTCCCCCAAATCAGTAAAAAGTTAAGGATATATTCTCACATCACTTCTATTCAAAAGTGTACAGGAAGTCCTAGCCAGTGCCATATTCAAAATAAGAAATAAAGACTATAAAGGAGGAAATAAAACTGTAATTATTTACAGACAACATGATTATCTACATAGAAATTTGAAATCTACCAAAACACTATTAGAACTAATAAGTGAATTTAGCAAGGTCACAGGAAACAAGGTTAATAGTTTTTTTTTTTTTAAGTGTTTCTATATAATAGCAACAAAATGGTGGGGGGGATATAATATATTCAATAGTATCAAAGCATCATAAACTTAGAAATAAAGTGAATGAAAAATGTGAAAGACCTCTACACTAAAATATATAATACATTGTTGAGAGAAATTAAAGAAAGCAAACAAGTGGAGAAATCTATATTCATGGATTAAAAGACTCAATATTGGTTCCATCTTTATGCTCAAATTTATCTAAGGATTCAACACAATCCCAATCAAAATCCCAGCAGATTTCTAAAAGAAACTGACAAACTCATTCTAAAATTCTTATAAAATACAAATGATTTTGAATTACAAGAACAATCTTCAATGAAGAAGAACAATCTGAATAAAAAACAATCATGATTGAGAAGAACTAAGTGAGAGACTTTATACTATATGATTTTGACTTACAGTCATCTAGCTACAGGAATCAAGAAAGTGTGTCTTGGTGTAGGGATAAATATACTAAATGGAACACAGTAAGAGTTCAGAAATAGACCCACACTTACATGGTCAGTTGATTTGCAATAAATGTGTCAAGGTAATTGAATAGGAAAGGAAATTCAATAAATGGTGCTGGATCAATGGAATAAACAATAAAATGAACCTTGACCCCATCTCATTCCATATGCAAAAATTAGATGAAGCATATATCTAAGTGTAAAACTATAAGGCTTCTAGAAGAAAACGTGGGACTATTTTCACAACCTTGGGATTAGGCAAAATTTCTTAGGACACAAAAACCACTATCAATTTTAAAAATAGATACACATTAGATTTCACCAAAATTAAAAGATACCATTAACAAGTCAATATTCAGAATAAAATACTTACAAAAAATGACTCTCATAAAGATAATATATTTTTTAATACTCCTACAAATCAACAATAAAAAAGAAAACAATCCAATTTTTTAAATGAGTAAAAGTCTTCAACAGACTTTTTAAATTATTACTTAAGAAAATACAGAAATGGCCAATAAGCATATTAAATGGTTCTCATCATTAGTCATCAGAGAAGTGTGTGCTAAAATCACAATAAGATATCATTTCACACCTACTAAAATGGCTAAAATTAAAAGACTGACAGTATCAAATGTTTATGAGGCTATGTGGAGAAATTGGAATTCATATATTTTTGGTAAGAGTGAAAAATGATGTAACCCCTTCAGAGAAGTGTTAGGTTCAGTTTCTTACAAAATTAAACTATGACCAGCAACCCTTCTGCTAAGTATATAACCTAGAGAAATGAAAACATGTGCCAACAAAGAGACTTTAGTAGTGTTTATAGTAGTTTTATTCATAATAATTCCAAACTAAAAATAACTCAAATGCTATCTATCCACAGAAAAATATTGGATAAACAAGTTGTGTGGTTATATTCGCATAATGGAAGAGAGCAACAAAAAAATAATAAACTTTCTTTATACCCAACAACATGAATAACTTTAAATACATTCTATTTAATGAAAGGAGCCAAACACAAAAGAATACACAGAGCATGATTTCAGGTATACAGAGTCCCAAGATAGAAAACTAATCTGCAGTGTTAGAAATCAGGAAACATTTGCCTTTGATGGGAGAAGTCAACTGGAATGTGGCACAAATAAACTTACTGGGTGTTAGAAATAGTCTACATTTGCAGTGATGATATTTGTGTGCATAAATTTGTCTAAGGCCATTAGGCTGAAGGCTTAAAAACTATATAAATTGTTGTATATAATTTATAGCTCAGTGAAAAACAGTGAGTCCAAAATCATCACTGCCAGTTTTTAAATTAGGCTGGCCCTCTGGACAAAGAGCTATAAAGGTCAAAAGATGTCAGTGAGAAGCATTTTTGATGAGTCATCACCAGGATGTACTGTTTTATGGCAACAATGTGTACTAATAAATACTGACTAATTTCCTCCCCAAAAGCCTCAAAATTAAGTTATTCTGCTCCTCTACCAAAAATATCCTCATTATTTCTATGTAGTATCTAATTCCTTCAGAATCCTTGGGCTAAAGTGAATTGTTTACTTGTATTATATTCTAGATTGACAATCATTAAAGTAGACCATATGAAAAGGGCATTAAATAAATACTGCCACCATGTTACCTCACCATTGAAACATAACTCATATATTTCATAAATATATTGTACGGCTATTGAATTGTACATATGCTTATGCACGATGCATATAAACTGAGGCATATCAAGTTTTACCATTTACTTTAATCACCTGGGGAGCTTGTTAAACATATGGATGCCTTAGCCCTACCCATTAGCTTCAGATTGCAGGGCAAGGAAAGGGCCAAACATTTAAAATAAAATAAAGTAAAAGGCTCCCATAGGCTAATGTCCACCAAAGTTCTAGAAATTCTGGTATAAGGCAATGCAGAAATGATAAGAAAAGAAAAAAAAACTCCTATTCCTCCAGTAGAGAAGTAAGTTAGCAACCCCAAATAGGAAAGCATAACTCAGAGAATCTCTACAATCAAAATTTTCTAAAGATTGGCTACTCAGAGAGTAGTCAGGCAACCTTAGCATCCCCAATTTTCAAATGTTAATATGCATACAAATCTGTTAGAAATTCATTAAAATGCACATTCTGATTCAGTAGGTTTGGTTTACCACCTAAGATCGTTCATTTGAATGAAGGCCTCTAAGGAATATAGGAACATATGCCATCTTTCAACATAGAAAATTCTGTTTTGGAAAAATTTAACTTTTTAATGCTAAATAAAGAGCTCTTTGTGGATAATAAAAAAGGAAATTACTTTTAACTTAATGTAGAAATGTAGGAATTTAAACTGAGCTCACCTGCTAATGTGGAATATATACTAGGCTAACTATCCATCCACCAGGCAATCCAGGTTATAGATTTAACACTGCCCCCAACCCACTATAATTTCATATCTTTCTTATAGTGTTCAAAAAAAAAGGAGATGAAACTGGTGATCTGTTATCTTCCTTTTAACTACAGAGACAATAATCCATATTCTACAGTCTCATAGGATTATTGTGATAAGGAAAATTTACAATGTACAGTGTGTGAGACAACACTATGTCATTTAGTCTCGGCAAGTGTTAGAGGAAAATAAGGCTGACTTAGAGAACACGGCTTGCCTCTAAGAAACAGGCTCACAACTTACACTCAGGGTCTCTCACTCCAGAATTCTTTCCACTCTATTCATTCAATGACAGATATTTATCAAGTACCTATTATGTGACAGATACTCTTTTAGGTGCTGGGAATTCAGAAGTGACCCAGATAAGCTAGATAAGGAATCTGCTTTCGTGGAGTTTATGTGCCAGATTTTAAATATATGATTGAGTGAGATCATTTCAGATAGTGGTGGGTGCTATAAAGTAATGAAAACAATAATGTAAACTTGGGCCAGGAGGAGAGGAAGAGCTGCTTTCAATTTGGAGTTCAGAGAAGGCATCTGAAAGGATGACCTGTGAGCTGACACTTGAAGGAATGTGAAGGAGCCATCCTTGCCAGGAACTGGGAACCAAACTTTCTTCTGTGGATGGAGCAAGTTTGCTTGTTCTAGGAACAGAAGGAAGGTCAGTGAAGGAGTGAGGGAGGAAGAGGAGGAAGGGCAGGAGCTACACGGAGGTAGCAGGACCCCACGAGGTATGTTACATTTTGAACTGTTTCCCTTAAATGCAAAGTGAATCCATGGAGGGTGTGAAGCATATGTGCACCATGATGAGGTTTTCACATTGAGTAGAGCATCCCACTTTCAAAATCAAAGAGCTCTCTAAAATTTAAGAATTAGTGGATTCTCAGAGAAACGAGATCAATTGATAATTATCCTCTTTTAATTTTCTTCTCTCTTCCATTTCCTAAGTTTATCTGTCATATCATATTCCAATGCCACTGTCACTAATATTTTATTAAAATCAAAATAAATACTTGTAAGTCAGTTTCTGAGAACAGTGGGTACAAATGAAAGCAACTTCCTTGTCTCTTTGCAATGAATGCATCTTTCATTGGGTCCACTGGCTGGAAAGGCATGGGAATTCGCATGAGGAGCCACCAGGAATGCATAAAAGCTTTGCAAACGAGGGACTGTCAGGAAAAATGCCATCTCAAAATGTGGTTGCTGAGCTTGGTTGTAAAACCTTCAAATAAATTTGAAGACTAAAAATAGTCCCCTCTTGAGACACTAATACTCATGCTTCTTTATATGCTCTGTCTTTGAACTAAATTGTAAAATAGGAAAAGGTGGGGAAACTGAAATTCTGGTCCTCACATTTTTACACACACACACACACACACACACACACACACACACACACCTATTGTGTTCTATATTTTTAACATTAAGGTGGTAGGAGGAAGCATCAATTGGGACAGGTAGAATTGAGAAAGGCAAAATGCTGGCAAACCAGTGAAAGAATTAAGAATGGGTTCATGTACATATGTATGTATGTAAAGTTTGGTTCGTTTGAGTGATCATTGAAACAACAGAACTAAACGTAATTTTTGGAATTTCATAGGTCAAAATATGCCCCTCAAAATATGTAATTAATCAATGTCACCTTTATTGTGTAAACAGTTCATGATCAACTAAACAACTGACATTTGTTATCATACTTCTCTAAACAAAAATCTAATATGGTAGCCAGACAGGTAATTATAAATCCCCATTTTATAGACAGGAGGCTAAGGGATTCCAAGAAGCTATTATTTTACATTTTGCAGAGTTTGCTTTCACACTGCAGAGTGGATGACTGCTTTCTTGATCCATTTATAGAGTATATCACATAGCATCCATTAAAGCTGCACAAGAAAAAGTGAATGGCAGTAACTTGGTGGAGTTATTGTAGTTTGGTGGAGAGGTTTAAACTCCCATCTCTTCTTTAGAAGCCATAGCAGCTTCTAAATATTCAAGCAATGAAAGAATATACATGTCTGTGTAATCATTCAAAATGAGACCAGTAAAAAATAGCCAAGGAACATGGAGTACAGTGTACTTTATTTGCTTATGCCAGCAAATCCACTAAAATCAGGCCATTGGATTCTGTTAGTAATTTTATGCTGTGTTTATAAATATAGCTCTTTTTCCTATCCCTAAATTCCTTTTATATTAACATATATTAACCTAATTTTTATTATTTTTTTTTCTTAACTCAGCTCTAATTTTTACAATAAAGTATCAGGAAAGCAAAGACATCATTCAGAAAGGGAAAGCTAATAATATTTTGATCTTGGAACTCAGGTCAAATTGTTCTCCAACTTCCTAATCTTCCAATTCTTCTATGATACACAAAAAAGAATGCTGGGGCTTCCCTGGTGGCGCAGTGGTTGAGAATCTGCCTGCTAATGCAGGGGACACGGGTTCGAGCCCTGGTCTGGGAAGATCCCACATGCCACGGAGCAGCTGGGCCCGTGAGCCACAATTGCTGAGCCTGCGCGTCTGGAGCCTGTGCCCCGTAACGGGAGGGGCCGCGATAGAGAAAGGCCCGCGCACCGCGATGAAGAGCGGTCCCCGCACCGCGATGAAGAGTGGCCCCCGCTTGCCGCAACTGGAGAAAGCCCTCGCACGAACCGAAGACCCAATACAGACAAAAATAATAAAAAAAAATAAATAAATAAATAAATAAATAAATAAATGTTAAAAAAAAAAAAAAAAAAAAAAAAGAATGCTGGATAACAAGTCATGCAATGTGAGTTCCGGTCCTAGCTGTGCCTTGTTTACCTGCTTAGAAAATAAAATGTAAGCATTTACAAAGCTAAATAGCAATACAGGATAATAAATGGAAAATAAATGGATAGATAAAAGAGTAGCTGGGGTGAAAGAAAATGGGTGGAAATAAGCAATTAATGTTCAAGTGATATGAAGAAAATAAGCAACTCTAGCACCCAATTATGATTTCTAAATACCATTTCCCATCAAAAGAAATGAGGCTGTTTAGGGAGAATAGCAGATTCCAGATCCGGGGGACATGAGACATGAGACAGAGAAATCTTGTCATTCTAAAAACAAGGAATGTCTCAAAAGCGACTGGGATTAGATCAAAAGGACCCAAGAGCTAAGTTGAGGGGCTCCCATGAGCTAAAGAGAAAACTGTCTGATCATTAGAAATAATAGTTACTACAATAGACTGATTTACAACAATTTACTAAACCTATAAGTTCATGATGATAAATACAAAAAACAAAAAACAACCATTGGTCACCTTTGGAGGTTGCTAGGGTACAAATAAAGAAAAAGAATCAAGCATTTGTCCTACTTTTCCTACATGGATAATACTTCAGGGTAATAAAACAGTTAATGATAAATGCCAGAAGAATATAATTAGAATTAGAAAATCATATTTTGCAACCACTAATGAAATATGGATGTAGGCAAGGATCACCAGTGTGCCAATATGACTGGGTGAAAGGTTAGAGAGGAAATCAGGACAGATGCATTACTTGACTACACCTGAACCCACTCACCTTCCTTAGCATCATTAAAGTAGAATAAGACGTTTGTTCCTCCAGACATGACCTAATAAGAGCACATGTCTATCTGTGAATAATTTTTGGTCAATAAAAAGTAACACCTGAATCTACTCAATTCTCTGTATCCGCCCAGTTATAAGAAATTCAGGCATCTATTAAATGACACCAAGAGGATGAAATCAGCGAAAGTGAAAACTTGTGCAGTTAATATATAAGTGGCAAGAAAATAAAAGTAAGGGGACTTAAATTAAATGCAGTTGTGGACTCTGTTGGAATCCTGATTTAAACAACAAACTGTACATATTTTTGAGACAGAGAAAATTGAACATGGACTGGGTATTAGATGATATGCACCATTTTTAAAAATTCATTGGGTGTGATAGTAGCATGGTAGTTTTTTTGCTTTAGCTTCTTAGGTGTTTGAAGAAAAAAAGATATAATAAAAGTATCAATATAAACCACCCAGTGGGGAAAATATTTGTAACAGATATAATCAACACAAAATTGTATCCAGAACACAAATTGTCTATTCTAAATATTTTCTAAGATGAATAGTAAACCCAATTTGTTTTGTCTTATTCTTACTTTAAATCTTTTTAATGGCCAGAGTTTACTAAAAAATATGCCATGAAATTCCTAGGTGAGGCTAATAGCAGCACTGTACTAACAGAGCATGTGTGATAGTAATGTAAACACCAGCCATGGCAGGGAAGAAAGCAATATATTGAAGTATTTACCTCCATTCAAAAAAAAAAAAAAAACCCTCATCTAGTTTGCAGTGTTTCTACTCTAAACTAATTAACCAAATTGGGGGTAAGGATTGGGAGGGCTGTAGCTTAAATGTATATGTGATATGCATAGTAATTAGTGTAATTATCCTCCCCTTTTTAAAACAAATGTTATTTCAGTGGGTCATTCTCTGAAAATTCGAATTTATTTTTCTTCATTAAGTTGCCCCCCCTCTCACAGATACTAGTTTCAAATTAAACTAATTTAAAGCTGCCTAATTAATGAAATACCTCTATACTTTTATCAAAACTCAATGACTGTTTATGCCCACATCAGCAATTCTAAGCATGATGCTATATGAGTAGTTACTTTACTGATTTTTCTAACCAAGTTTGATGAGTTTCAAAGATTGTGAAATGGTCAAGTGAACACTGGAGAAAAGGACGGCACCAATTCAAATTTCCTGGAGAGTTTAAGAGACTTGGTTTAACCTGAATAATTTACTCCTAAATCATTCTTAATTCTAAAAGAATTAGTGCTAAGCATTTCATTAACATTCCTTATTCTCAAACTGTAGTTATGATACATTAGAGGGTTTCCTAGAAATGCTTTATAGTAACTTGGGGCCTCATATAATTGATATGTACTGTGTATTTAGGTTCATTTTTAAAGGTTTAGATCATTATTCTTCTATTTTGAATTATCATGGCTCTATGACTGCTATTGAGAGTTAACCACTGATATATTATTTAATATTAATTGCTAGTCAGAAACAGAGCCCCTCACAAAATAGTAAGATTTCTATAATGAATATGAAGCACTTAAGTGATTTTATACTATAGTTTTGCTACAAATACAATAACTGATCCTACTCTGAGGTATTCTAGGTTTACAGAAGAAATTCTAGTTTTGTTAGACAAATAACACGTTGATAAAGACAGCAGTTAATTAGAATATGATTATAATTACCTCTCTGAACTTACAATTTTTCCCTTTCAAGGAAAACAACTAATCACGGAACATAAAAATGCGTGACACTTAGCATGGAACCCAAGAGAAGACACAGGGAAAAACTAAAATTTAAAGTCATTGACAAAGAAACAAAATATCACCAAGGAAGAGGCACACACACAAAAAAAATAGGCAAAGGATAAACACAAAGCATCATTGTCATCTAATTTAATACAGTACTTAAAGTTCTTAGTGATCTCTAAGAATATGTTGTATAAAGATGTTATATGCATGGTTTCCATAGTTAGATATTTCTACAGTAGCTTATCGAAGCATGAGAAAACAAAGGATATATACTCAAACATTATTAGAATTATCTTTATCCATTAATGATGTATACCTATCTGCTACAAATCAATGAGTGAAAGCATTATGTGGCTTAAAAATATTAGACTGGGTGTTGGAAGATGATATTTAGCCTGATTCTGCCATCATAAGAATTTAAGCAAGAGAGAAAGAAAAAAATCAGCTGGAACTGCTCCCTGGGACTTGGTTTCTTTTCTATAAAAAGAAAAGGATTGACCAGTCTGAAATTCTATGAATCTGTGATAATCAGCAAAATCAATTTACATGTATTCTTTTGTGTTTTTTATTTATTTATTTGTTTGCTTATTTATTTATTTATATTTTGGCTGCACTGGGTCTTAGTTGCAGCATGCGGGATCTTCGTTGTGGCATGCAAGATCTTAAGTTGCAGCATGCAGACTCCTTAGTTGCAGCATGCGGTTAAACAAAAGTATAATTATACCATTGCATTGCTGCTTTACAAAAAAACAAATCATAGACATTTAAGAAACAAGTATCAGAGCCAAGATACTATATTCCAGTGCATAAAATACAAATATGCAGTGTTGATTAGATACAGTTTAAAGTTCACCATGTAGTAAATAGTGCTTTCATTTACAATTATTCATGATTACTCTCATCCACCTCATCATTCCTTGTCTGATCTCCTCCCAACCAGTAACATCTCCAACTTCACTAATGGTTTTCTGTGTAGAAGAATCGTCTCTACAGCTAGTACATGTACTTAATGCAGGGCTGGTATTCAAACCCTGGTCCACCAATCACTAGCTTGGGCATGTTCTCAAACCCTGTTTAGTCAGTTTCTTCATCTGAAACAAGAAACACCCCTTCTAGGACTATTGTAAAGATTACATGAGATAGTAAAACTCTCACTCATGTGAGGTTAAGTTGCAAGTCACAAGCACTTTACATTTCACTCTTTACCCTCCCTAGATTCCTAATTACAAACAAGAAAGTATTTTACATATGTCTTTTGTATCCTGCAGAGCCCTCAACAGCACTAAGTTCTCAGAAGGCACTGAAATATTTGTAGCATCATTGACTCAATAAGAATTTATTGAGAATAAACTTGTGTCAGGCTTTGGGGTAGTCATGGGGAGAAAGTAAAAATGAAGAAGAATGTTACAGCTCTTTCACTGGAGATTTGTAAATCAGCTAGATACCACATAAGGATATTAGAAGTATGAAGTAATTCTCACATAACTTGGAACAATTTTAACTAGAGGTTGACCAGAGTATTTAAAAATACAATACAAAAATTAAAAAACGCATATTCATACCTAAATAGGAAAGATTTGAGGTTATAGCCATTGTTTATAACCCTAGATGAAAGTCCCTGAGAGTTAAACTCTAATGAGCAAAAAGTAAATTTTTGTCTAATTGGAAACCTGTTTTCATTTTCTTGGAGCGGGACTCACAGGGAAAACATTGCAGTGATTCAAGTTCCGTGATAAAGGAGAAAAAACAAAATGGGTTTTCATAGACGGGATGAAATCATGTTTCCATAGAAACCCTGAAATGGTTTGTTACAGCCCAACTTAAGTTGGCAATTTTGGCTAATTTCAACTATAAAAATAAATGTGGCAACTTAAAAAAATTCACCCCATCTTATCATGAATATCATTTTCAAATAATATTTAAATACATAGAAATCACCTCACTGGATTTAAGACATATTTTTAAATTTCTTTAATCATTACCAACTTCACCTGGCAAAGATATCATTTAAATTGGAAACAAATCCAATGAACTAAGTTGTGCCAGAATAAACAGAATCTAGAATATGGTTCTCCTCTGATTCTAATGTTAGAGCAAGAACAAGGACAAAGACTTCCTCTATTACAGACTAGCAGAGTCTGTGGGTTTAACAGCTTTCACTGAATCATGATAACCAAAATAGACTCACAATCTTATCCCAAACAGCAAGGCTACTTTTTTTCATGTAGATTATTTTGTTCAAATTAGAGATCCATTTGATCACGGGCATATTCGGCCACAAATAAGTAACCAAAATGTTTATGTTTTATAGTAATGATTTAAAAAATATTTTTGTCCTATTTTTTACTTTCATTAAAGGCTTTACTCTTATTCAAGGACTTCACTGTCATACAAGGATTGGCCCCAGTCTTTGAATTTGCTTCTTATGAATTTCTTTTGCATGACTCTAGCTTTCAGACATAAGTCAGAAGAGCCAGAGCCCAGGCAAATATGTACCCAAACAATCAACTCTGAATATACCCTGCTATATATAAAATAGGTAACCAACAAGGACCTACTGTATAGCACAGCAAACTCTGCTCAACACTCTGTAATAACCTAAATGGGAAAAGAATTTGAAAAAGAATAGATGCATGTATATGTATAACTGAACCACTTTGCTGCACATCTGAAATGAACACAACATTGCTAATCAACTATAAAAAATAAAGAAAAGAAAGAAAGAAAGAAAGAACAAGAAAGAAAGAAAGAAAGAGAAAGGGAAAGGAACCTGTCCAGTCACACAACCTAGCTCAGCTCTTCACTGCATCCAGTAACCAGCTCACAATCATACGTAACTAAAGTTGAGCCTTCTAGGTTTTATCCACCCAACAATTTCAAAGCTGGGAAACTAACAATTAATTCTCAAAGGATCACTCTTCCCTTGACTGTCTTGCGTGCATGCTCCTTTCTCTCCTTCCCTTCATGGCCAAATGTCATGAGCAAGGTCTTCATCTGTTTTCCTCCATTTCCCGACCTCCTGCTAAAGCTTCACCCACTACAATCCAATGTCTGACTCCAGTGTGCTACTGCTACACTGCTCCTGTCAAGGGCACCAGTGATTTCCCAATTGCCAAAGTAAATCAACTCTCTCTGGCCATCTTTCTTAACCTCTCTGTGTTAGGCTCATACAGGTGTTTTTTGTTTTGTTTTTTTTTTAACTTTCTCCCTAAGTCTTCCTGACATCATTCACCCTGGGAGTGACTTATTTCCAGACTCCTCTGAAAGTCCCTCCTACTATCCACTGTGTGTTTAGGTTCCTGGAGTTTAGCCAGAGTCTCTACATTTCTTATTCTGCAAGCTGTCACTGGAGAAATGTATCCTCCCCTACAGCTCTAACATCCACTTTGATACCACTGGATCACAAATGTTTATCTCCAGAGCACACTTCACTCTTTCATTCAAGAGTCCATTTTTAAATAATTATATCCAAAAGTCTAGTGAACATCAACTTTTATACAGCGACATGCATCTCAGTTTCAAAGTTTCAACAAATCTTGACGTGAGCTTAAAATCTATTCCTGAAAAATGGCTATTGTCTTTCTACTCTCTATTCAAGTAATGACTCCACTATTTACCCAGCTATCTTAAATCAGAACCACGAGTATCTTCCCAAAGCTATTTTCTGTCCATCCTCTCTCACAACAAACAAAAAAAAACCTCAAGACTCTATCCTCTACATCCACTGTCACTGTTGTAGGCTTGGGGTTTATCATTTCATATCCACCACACTACTGAAATAGATGCAGAAGAAACATTTGGGAATTTCAATACATTCATTATATTGAAATATACAATACCCATTCCTTATTTTAAAATAAAAAGACAAGATTTTTTAATATGGCAAAGCCAAAAACCATTAGGAACCATAATAATTAATGGTAAAATGTTAGAAGAATTCTCTTTGAATAAAGTCAGAAGTAATACAAGGAGGCCTGCAATCATCTCTGTTTAGCACTTAGACATTCTATCTAAGAAAATAAGATAAAAATAAGGTGTAAGGTTTGAGAAAGAAATAAAATTATCAACATTATTAGGGGAAATTACCTAAATTAAAAAATCTCATAAAAATAATTTAAAATAATAACAGAGTTCAGCAAAGTTGTTGCATACAAAACTGAGCTTTTTAAAATCAAATACCATCCCTTATTCTAGCAGCAAGAAATTCAAAAATGTATTTTTGAAGACTTTATTCACAGTAGCAGTAAAAATAATGGCACATCTAGGTGAATACAACAAAATTATAATTGAAGGACAAAATGTTCTAAATATATGGAAAAATAAGTGCATTCATATGGCAAGACTTAATATAAAGGTGACAGATCTTCCCTCAAATTAATCTATAAGTTCAATGCAATTCTCAAGACTGTAATAGGGAAGAACGAATCTGACTCCACATTAGATCTGTTCTGTTGCTTGTGCTTAGTCATGCTAGCTCTGCACCTTTTGTAAAAGAATGTTGCCAATAGCCTGAAACACACAGGATAGCCTATTCTCAGGGCTCTGACCTTTAAGGGTCCATTCATACAGAGATAAAAAGTTGCAGAACAGAGAATAATATTTGTCTCGTTGGAGGTTTGCAGGAACATTGTGACCTGACTTACATGGACAGCTGCAAGAACAAAGGATTCCTACACCAGGAAGTTTGCAACAAACAACCACACCCCTCACTCACCTTGCCTTTAAAAATGCTTTGTTGAAACTCTTTGAGGAGTTTGGGGTTTTGGGGGCATGATCCACCTGTCTCCTTGCATAGCCCTACAGTAAACCTTTCTCTGCTCCAAACTCAGACGTTTTGGCCTCACTGTGCACTGGGCACATGAACTTGCATTTGGTAACATGAGTTCCTAGAGGGCAAGGTTTAAAACCACTAATTCCCTAAACCACACTATGCTTTACATGTTAGAGGCCATCAGTTAATATTTTGATGGCTCATCCACCACTGGTATTGAGTTTTATTTGTTTTCAACATGGTGATAGATCTATGCTAATCCATCTGCACCTTCTGAGATGATTTCTTTTGGGGTCACACATCCATGGAACGATTGGCTAGGACAGAGTGTACAGAATGCAGTTGTGGAGGGCTACAAAGTCAACTGGCACATGGGACATTTTCCCACACCAGTGGCCATGTTCCAACCAACCAACCTAGCCAGCCTAGATACCATCCAACTCCACAAAGAAGATCAACATTATTATTTTTGGATAAGAATTTATTTTTATAAAATTTATATTTTAGCTTTGAAATTGAAAACCAACTAGAGCCAAAAGGTAATACAACAAAATATAAAAACAGCAAAAACATATCCATTCCCTATTCACATACACATAAACTTCCTTTTTGGCCCAGGATGACTTAAAACCCAATCCACACTAGGATGACTCAAAGAAATGCTGAGAATCCCATTCTCTCTCCTTCTACTCTGTGCTCTGTTATCCCAATAATTCCCATTGGAATACTCACAGAGCCTCTTGACTACAGTCAACCTCACACAGATGTGAGGGTGGACAGTTGGACGTAGCCAGTGCTGGGTCAGCATTATCACTGCCTCTGACTATAGGAAGATTCCAGTTCAAGTCCCATCCTTAACCACCTGCAGAGTCTTGAAGCTATGTTTTCTTGACATTGTCAAAACTTCTTAACACATGAGAGCAAAGCTGCATTCTTCCACATCTGTTTGCATTTGTAAACAAAAAATCTTTTAAAGTATGAGATCATTTGCCTCAACATTCTTCATATTTTTATTTTTTATTTTTAAAAATTTTATTGAAGTATAGTTGATTTACAATGTGTTAATTTCTGCTGTACAGCAAAGTGATTCAGTTATACATACATATATTCTTTTTCATATTCTTTTCCATTATGGTTTATCACAGGATATTGAATATAGTTCCCTGTGCTATAAGGTAGGACCTTGTTTTTTATTCATCCTATATATAATAGTTTGCATCTGCTAATCCCAAACTCCCAATCCATCCCTCCCCTACTCCCCCTCCCCTTGGAAACCACAAGTCTGTTCTCTGTTTCTGTGAGTCTGTTTCTGTTTCATATTATTTTTAAAATTGTAAGATAATTACAGTCATTTCTTTCCGAAAATTAAGAACATGAGAAAATAAATTTGTGTATTTAGAAGAAGAGCCCTAATTACATATTCCAAAGCAACTTACAAGTATTTCCTATATTAATCAAACATATATTCAGTGGTACACATATTCTTCAAATGTGTGAGTTCTTATAAAAATATGGCCAGTCCGTTTTTTAAGGTGTAGAGTTTGAGTGCCAACTATAAAATATATTAAGTTACAAAATAAGAAGAACTAGTGTTAGAGAATAGTCTCAAAAGTGATCGAAGTATGATGTTAGCTTTTTAATTAAAATGAGATTTCTATGAATGGACACTATATAAGTTTCACTGAATGGTGTCTTCTATCTGGACTCCATTTGGTGGGGTCCCACGGCTGGGTCATCTGAAGACAAATTACTAGTGAAGTCCAGACTTTATCTCAGTTAACTTAATCACAAGGTTAGAATAGAAATCCAGTCCAACTGTGGGCACCACAGCAGTGAAAACCAAGGATTGACTTTTCTCAGACACTCAGAAGAGTATGCATTAAATACATTGAATGAACAAGAAATTCCCTAGGAAGGGAAAAATAAAGGGAATGGCCCTTAAGAAAAATTAACCAAAGGACTGAAAGGTACTAGGAAGTCCCTCATACCAAATTTCATTGATTTAAGAAGTTGGAACTCAATGAGGTTAAATATTCTAACTAATATTAAATGCAGTGACAGAGCCAACATCAGAAACTGTGTTCCCAAATAGGGTTCTCCCCCATCTACCATACTGCCCCCCTTAACTGGGAAAAGGTTCAATGTTCTTGTTCTAGAAGCAACCTGTACGAGTCAGACTATGGTTTATACACCTGTAGTATCTCAAGATACCTCAAGAAAACTCTACCCATTCCTTAAGACTGAGCAGAAACATCACACTCTAGCCCAGGCTCTGCCAAGCATCAGATCCCTGATCCTCCTGGTCACAGGGCCCCTCTAAGAGCCAGAGGCCACAGGTGCATCCAGAGATAGGAGGCAATCCTAGTCCATGAGGACCAAAGGTGATAATCCTAGTTTCTCATATGGTGACATGCTATACAAAGTATTAAATATTCTGTATCCCCAAATGATAAGTTACCCAGTCCTTGATCTGTACTATAAAACTATCTGAATACAATTTAGTACCTTTTTCTTTAAAGAAGAATGCATTAAAAATATTTATAGAACACTAGCTTGGTACAAAATATTAGAAAGGTACCCAAACTTTTCTAAGGTACCATGCTTTCAAAGTACAGAGAAAACATACTTAATGAATATTCAGTAGTTTTATACGTCTAACTGTTCTCTAATATTATTTCCAGGCATAAAAGTAAGAAAAAAAAAAAAAGCAGTTTCTTTGTAAAAAAAAGAAACTATAAGTAAAACATCAGAATAACTTCATGAAAGTTGTTCACTGTATCATTATTTTGTTCTTAGTACCTTTCCCAACACCTCTTAAAATCAAAAGCTTTTCCTTAAATTAACTGTGCATTAAAATCACCATATGGGTTGTCATTGCTATAGATCTACAAGGTAACATCTCCCTCTTAGATGGAAATAGAATGCATCCCTCATCCATTTCAATCACAGAGAAAACACTGGATATATATAGTACTCTGTAGCTCCTATCACATATCACCATTTTAAAATAATTGTTTTGGGCTTCCCTGGTGGCACAGTGGTTAAGAATCTGCCTGCCAGGGCGGGGGACACGGGTTCGAGCCCTGGTCCGGGAAGCCTGCTGTGCACCACAACTACTGAGCCTGCGCTTTAGAGCCCGCGAGCCACAACTACTGAGCCCATGAGCCTAGAGCTCATGCTCGAACAAGAGAAACCACTGCAATGAGAAGCCCGCACACAGCAACGAGGAGTAGCCCCCACTCGCCGCAACTAAAGAAAGCCCACGCGCAGCAACTAAGACCCAGAACAGCCAAGGATATTAATTAATTAATTAATTTTAAAAATAAATAAATAAAATAATTGTTTTTCCTTGTATGAAGTGAGGGTTGTTATATAGCTTCTTGAAATGTCTTTTAATTCTTGGAGTATTATGTCTCCTTTCTTTATGTTGCATGTAGTATAAAATATTGAACACATCTGTTTGGGGCTTTTGAACTGGTATTTACTATTTCATACTTGTTTTTAAATCTTGGAATTGTATTACTTTCAGAAGTAACACTAAAGGGATTCTCCTTCTTGTGCTGTCTTTATCTCAGGCATAAGTTTAGTATTTATATCTGTCCACATAAAGCGGGAAGAAAAAAATTAAATTGGTTTAGGTTTAAGCATGTATTTAAGTACTCCAAGTGACTGACTAAAATCAGTGATTAGGTTAATGGCAGGTCATCAAACTGACACTTTACTCTTGGAGAAAAACCATTCTAGAGGAAGGAGGTTGTCCCCATTATAATTTTGCTTTGAAAAGTCAACTTACATGGGCAGAGTTTGCAAGCCAAAGTGGTGAAAGCTGTTACAAACTTAAATCATTTAAGATAAAGAAATCTGATTTGGTTTACAAAAATGTAATTAGCAAAAATTTCAATACAACATCTATTGCTTTACTGAAGCATATCTATCCTTTGTTATATCATCAGGATAAATTCCATTTCATTACACAATTATGATACACAGTTAAGATTTGTCGAGCAGCTGACCTTTATTCCAATAAATATTTTGCTGATCTATCCACTGAATGGCACTTTATTATTCTTTTCTTGAGAAAACATTTATCAAGTACCTGATTTATTTAATACCTGACATTTACTGAAAGCCTGATAAGCACTAAGGTATTATGAAGATGCAGTAATCACATTTTAATCAAAGCACTTAACTGTGTAGAGGAAGTTATTATGAATACATCCTGTTTCTCCGATAAAATTAGGAGCTTTTAGGGTATGGGCTGATATGTATCTTTTTTTTTTTTATTTTTAATAATACTACATAATACATAGTAAAGACTTAATTAATATTGTGTTTACTGTTAAAATATTTTTTTAATTTATTCATTCAACAAACATTTATTGCCTGTCTGACTAATGATATAACACATGTACAGTGCATTACATGGCACCTGGCACACAGGGGAGTTCAATAAATGTCATGTTAGATGGTAAGATAAATAGCCAGCCATGACTTGTACCAATACTAGGCAAGGGGCACACAATAGATGTACAAAGAAATATGATGATGTAGAAGCACAGAAAACAGCCTGGGGGAATCCAAGCAAATAACTAACACTAGTTGGCAGAGGAAACTCAGGGAACATGTGTGCAAGGAATGAGAGTCATCATCTCAGTATCAAAATACAAAGCAAGTTTAATATCACTGAGTAATGCTGTAATAGGGAGGAACAAGTCTGACTCCATATTAGATCTGTTCTGCTGCTTGTGCTTAGTCATGCTGGCTCTGCACCTTTTGTGAAAGACTGTTACCAATAGCCAATAGCCTGAAATATACAGGATATTGGAAATATTCAGGCTATTGGCCAATAGCCAATAGCCTGAAATATACAGGATAGCCTATTTTTAGCCTGACTTTTAAGGGTCCATTCATATAAAGGTAAAAAGTTGCAGAACAGAGAATAACTTTTGTCTGGTTGGAGGTTTGCAGGAACATTGTGACCTGACCTACAGGGACAGCTGCAAGAACAAAGGATTCCTACACCAGGAAGGTTGCAACAACCAACCAGGCCTCTCCCTCACCTGGCCTTTAAAAGTGCTTTGCTGAAACCCTTCAGGGAGTTTGGGGCTTTGGGGAGTACGATCCACCTGTCTCCTTGCATGGCCCTGCAGTAAACCTTTCTCTGCTCCAAACTCCGACATTTCAATATTGTTAGGCCTCCCTGTGTGTCAGGCACACAAACTTGCTTTCGATAACAATATCAGTGCTGTGTATGCTTACTCAACCTTACCTAAAATTTCTTAAAGACTCAAGGAAAACCATCAATCATTTTGTTTTAGCTAGTAATAGTCTTGTATAACTAAGAAAAATGGAACATTTTATAGAGTCAGAAGGAACACAAGATGTTGTCCACACTCTGCTTGAACTTATTCAAGAACAGGAAACTTGCTGCCTCCTAAACATCAATCTTTAGACAGTTCTAATTGCTACGAGGTTCTTCCTGATAGTTCCTGAATAATAGCTAACTTCACTGAGATCCTATAAGAACCAGGCAATGGACTAAGCAACTACATACATTACTTCACTTAATCCTACAAGCCCTTGAAGTAGCAACTATACTATTGGTTCTATTTACAATAGCACAGCGTGTCTCAGAGAGATTTTTAAAAACCTAGTCACACAAAGGGAGAACTAAAAGTTTGAGCAAAGTCCCTCTGAGGCCATATGGCCCCTGCTTTCTACCACACCCATCAATGCTGCATTTGAGGCAAAAGTCTGCCTCTTGTTAATTGATATGCTGTGGTTCCTCTTTATGCAGTAAATGCACTACTATTTATTTAGTCCAGGGTTTCTCAACTATTGACATTTGGGACCAGATGAGTCTTTAACACGGGGTCTGTCCTGTGCATTTAAGATGTTTGCAGCATCCCTGGACTATTACCCACTGGATGCCAGTAGTACCCTCTCCCAAATGTGACAACTACAGGTGTTCCTAGACATGGCTAGGGGACAAAATCAACCCCACTGAAAATCACCAATTTAGTCAATACAGGCTTGCCTCAAGGATTGGCACTTAGAAGACCTTGATGATTGAAACTGCATTTGAACTTTGTAAGTCTTAGATTTCATACTAGGAGTCAACCACCATGTTCATAATCCTTTGCCCAAAGAATAAAGCAATAAGGTAAAAACAACACTTTGTTTAAGACATTAAAAAGAATCTGTTGGTTAGCCTTTCTGTTTCAGACTTGACATAAGCTCTATTCTTTTACTATCAGGGTTTCTAGGGTTTTGCTTGTATTTCAGAATCAAATGTTCTTACAACAGTAGATACAATATTTCAAAAAATAATAATAATTTAAAAGGAAATAAAGAAACCTACCACACACAGTTCCATCGTTTATATTTGCTTTTCATTTTTTGACCATGAACAAGAGAGTCCTTTTAAAATTGAAAGTATTTTTCTTCTATTTTATTCTGGTTTCACAGACAACTAATTGTAAAACATTATAATAATGTTGCGTATCAGAAATTTTTTTATACTTCACTCACATGATAATGGTGGTTATATTTTTCATGTTTCTCAATCCATACATCCGCAAAGCTCTAAGATATCATGCCTAGAATAAAATTGTTATATTATCTGAGTCTTTAGTATATTTAAAGAATATAATACAAAAGAGGTACTGCTTCTCTATGGAGTAAAGTTTAATGCATGTAATCCATCTCTGTGATGAAATGCAGATTTCTCCTTGGAAGACGTAGTATTCATTTAAATCAGTTGGGTAGGATAGTACTAAACAAAAATTCATCTGATTACATTTAAGGTTCAGAAAAAATCATGTACAAAAAGATTCTCTGGCTTTGAGCCTAGAGGATTTTCGTGTGATTGCCAATTGGATATATTTTCATTAAGTTTAAGCCCATATTTTTTTTTCAAAAAAAGGGACTCTCAGAGGTTTTGGAGGAATTTCAAAGTGGATCACACAGATTAGAGCTCCCAGATTTCAAAAACCTAAGCTTACTTGATGACTTTAGCAATGGTAGGTGAGTGAACTACAGTAATTCTATGTCCTTTCCTTTTTCCATCCTTTGCATTTTTGTTCTAATACCAAAGAGATCCCACGTGAGTGGCTCATATTTTTATTATTTATTTATTTATTTATTACTTTTTTATTTGTTATAATTTATTTTTGAGAGCTTTTTTTTGTTTTGTTTTTTTGCCACATTGCATGGCATGTGGAACTTCCCCAACCAGGGATCGAACCCGTGCCCCCCGCAGTGGAAGCGCAGAGTCTTAACCACTGGACCACCAGGGAAGTCCTTTATTTTTTTTAAAATGCTGAGAAGGTACATATTGAGGAGAGACATATCCTTGGTCTATTCAGAATAAAAAACTGTTGCAATCCCTAGCTAAGCTATGGTGCGGCCAGTCATCTCTGGCGTAAACAGTAGTCCTACCAATATTACTTTCCATGATAATCAATCCATGTATTAGTTGTGTTCATTTGAAGAAGGGCTGATGGTGACAGTAACATTGTGGAAGGGAGGACAGTAACATGTTTTCCTCTATACTCTTTGCTTCTTTAATTATCATCTTGATTTTATCTTTCCCTTTCCACTGAAGTGTATAAGTGTCCTCCATGAAGGCAATATGAATGAAAAGGCCTGTAATTTCTTATTTCATATTTTTATTCATGCTTTATTTGGATGTGATAGGCAGTAGTCTTTATTCTATAACATGCTTTGCAGAAACACTGGTTTATTTGCTTTTCCAAGAAACTAAATCATTAAATTTTAACATAAAATTATATGAAATTCTTCTAGGAATTTAGGTACTAGGTTTATGTCATTTTCTGTATATGTTGGCAAACAAAGTGCATTAAAATTTTCTGGAGGCCACCAGTAAATGGTTTCTGGTACAGTTATTACATTGGTTTTCACAGGTAAAGGAATAATTCTAATTTCAAAAACTCTATAACATTTTTAATCAGTGTAAAACTATAGTTGCATAATGTATTCATTGTAAACTACCTTTAAATCAAAGATACTCCCGAATATGATATCATTAGCTAATTCCAGAGTAACAAAATGCACCACGGTTCCTCTGGACAATCATCAAAAACATTTCCACCTGATCAGAACTAAATTAATTGATATATATTAAAATTTTGAATTTTAATTTTCAACTGTAAAGCACTGAAAGACAATTCTGCATGGTGTTTCTGTGCCTCTTGAATCAGCTTTTGTCCAGACTATTTCCAAGGATGCTGGGAATATCCCAAATAGCCTTGGGTGATAGATAGTATCTCCCTCCTGAGATGAGGGATTTGTTTCCTGACTGGTTTAGTAAAGATGATTTCTTCCTCCAGTACAAATGTTGGGCAAGTTTTCTAGCATCCTTTTTATTAAAAGCATTTCTTAAGTTCAGAGTTCCTCAGCTGTGGCATAAACCACTGTGTAAGCAGCATCTACCTGGGTCCCTCCACATGGCTCTCATGGGACTCAGGGGACCAGGAGGAACCAATGCAAATATGAAGCTCATACTGTCTGCTGTGTTGTAAATAATAAAGTCCTTTATCTCTGACCCAAGAGTCTCCAGTCTGACAATCTGAAACTATGGCAGACTAACTTCTTAGATTGCATGTAGGGTAAAATCTCAGACTCTTCACAATTTTTGATGTAAGCAGAGTAGACACACAATAATTATTGGTTAAAGAGGCCAAATTACTGTGTCTAACTGAACTCCATTATTTATTATGTAGATTTACAATTTTCTTTAGCAAAGTTATACATTACAGTCTATACTTTTAGGCACAATTAAAACAAAATATACTGATTATTTTAATATTTTTCATTTTGATATCTACACACTTTATTTCAATAAGTGACTGGTACTTAACAAGTCTCAATCTCTTTGGAACATGGTAGACATAAACAAAAAAATCATATTTAATACTCAAAAAAAGGATTGTGTTTCTAAAAATCAGCAGATTTGACCGAATCAAAGCATAAAGACAGTTGACACTATGGGCTGTTGTTTTCCTAACACTGCTCTATTTTACCAAGTCCTTTACTGGAAAAAACACATCAGGATGAGCCATTTGATGAAAATAATGACATATTATTGATAGATTTCATTTGTACAACTATGCTGAAATGTTATAGTTAGACAGTATCCCATTCTATGTAACTCCAGTATTTAAATAAATGTATTTAACAAAAAATAGTGCTTTAAACATCACGACTAGTGAACCAAATCACGCCAACCACTTTTCCTAACTCTCTCGGAACTGACAATGATGGAGGATACCAGGCTTTTGAGTAAGACACCATGCAACGTAAATTATAGCATAACACAACTACTGAATCCAATAAACAGAGAAAAAAAGACAAAATCCTGACCCTCCAGGATTTTTTTTCCTCAAAACTCCAGAAATGATCATTCTAACCACTAAATTCGTTTAAACACCACTGACTCCTTCGAAGCCACAATTTAAATTTTCTCCCCAGAAAACCCTTAAAAGATTCCATTTTCCTTTAACGTTATGCAAGTTACAATAAGGCTGCTATTCAAGCAAACATCTTCCTCTGTACTAAATGACCATTTCTTTAAATCATTTTGAAACCCTGAGCTGACGAGAAACTATCTCACCACTGGGTCAACTGATCACTATTGGTTCAGAACACCTGCCGTTGAGTGAGACAATGACTCAAAGTTTCTGAAACCCTTTACAGAGCTTCACTTTCAGCAGTTGCTATTGGTTCATCAAGTAAGGAAACTGGAAAGCTTTAAGTAGCTAAGTTCTCTGCTCAAGTACAGAGAGAACCTACAGTAATTGGTAGAATGCGGGCAACAAAAACCTACTCTGATCACAGAGCCCTGGCACTTGGCCGCCTCAAGTTGCCAGTTGGGAGAATTTTCAGCTTGTTCCTGGCCAAAGGAGGTATTGTTTTCAGGTACTTAATGAAAAGAAAATCAACTACATTATACAAGAATCTGGTCAAGACTGAGCACAAAAAGACCTTTTTTTAAAAAAGGACTTCAGATGGTAAGAAGGGATCACTAATATGAATCACAGGCAAAATTTTGAAAACTTTAAATATATTCATGGCTTTTAATGTTCAAATACATTAATCATTTAACAGAACATCTTATATTTTTCAAGGTGTATATACTTATACAAGTTAGCGTCAGTATTATGCCTGCTATTTTGTGCTTTTTTCTGTCATATTTTAAATACTCTTCCCAAGAATAGACAGAGTACAAATACTAAACAGAATTGTTTATACAATACAAATACTAAACAGAATTGTTTAAAGAATCCATATGTCTTGACTTTTACTTTTCAAACCCAACATCCAAAAAGTTACCAATTGTTAATACACTCACCAAATAGAAAAATACTGAAATGATCAAGCATAGCAGAATACCCAACTGGGTAGCTTCAGTCAAGTCTACACCAAGATCAGTCACTCTTATTCCCTCACCTGGAATAATAGTAATGTCATATTATTTCTTTCTAGAAACTAGAGAAAGATAACTTCCTACTAAATTTCCCTCATCCTTGAATTTACATGGATGCATCTACTAAATGATTCCACTTTTCAAGAGATAAGTATTTGTCCTTCTCCTTCATAATCCTGGAGGAGAAAAGACAACTACTAGGAAGTGTTTTAACTGCTTTCTGAATTAAAACAATAAAAAATAAACCAGTTCCTCAATTATTTTGATGTTATCTGGCTTTTCAGGACAGAATTCATTGGGGATGTTGAGAATATAAACAACACCAAAATGTTAGCCTTCCAGTCTAACCAGCAGACTTGCTAACCAGCAGGTCTGCTTTGAGTCACATTGTATTCAGAAAACCCCATTTTCCTAACTTAATTTAGCTTGAATTGTTTTTGTGATGGTGTTCGTTGGTTTGCTTTGCTTTTATGGAATAACGTACTGCTTGGTATCTCTACTATTGCAGTTTATATGAAAATCAGATGCTCTTCACATTCACGAAGTACAGAACAAGGTGTCAAAGCTAAATTAGGCAAGATTTAAGTTAGTATTGAGAATGAAACTTTTTAAAAAATTTTATTGGAGTATAGTTGATTTACAATGTTGTGTTACTTTCTGCTGTACAGCAAAGTGAATCAGTTATACATATACATATATCCCCTCTTTCTTAGAGAATGAAAATTTGATGAGAGATCAGACATGAAAATGGGTCATTGAGAAAAACTGAGAAACATTTTCTGGGGAGATTTTTTTTTTAAGGAGACAAGATTCTCATCCCTGTGGGATGGCTTCAAACAGTTGAATGGGCTCTGAATCACCCAAGGGCTTTTCCAAGCCTATAATGGTGACATGGAGGGTCTTCAAAGAAACTAAGGGAGCAAATTTCTCAATAACTAAAAGCAGAATGCAGTTCCAGATCACCAAAACTCTGCAACGCTGGTTTTGTGACCTTGACTCAGAGCCACTGGGATGTACCAGGAAACCACAATGCTTGGCAGATACACATTTCATGTGCAAACGTTTACCAGATGTGCAGTTCATCCTATCCATGCTGAGCAATAGAAACAAAAGTGAATTTGCTGCGTAATCTGACATGCCAGCTCCTCCGTGAGCCAACAGGTGATAGGTCTGGTCTCACATTTAAGGTCTGAATTTTGAGCAGAGAGAACTTCTTAAGCCCCACCCCCACCCCTAATTAAAACCAATCCCATATGCTTGTTAAGCTTGAAATTCCACCAAGAAAGATTTATTTTTGTAGATTAAGAATTCTACTCTTGTTAAAATGGAAATTCCCTTGGGAGACATAAACTGTTAATCAGTTATTTATACTTCAGTGTAAATGAATTTTAAATCCTGTCTTGACAGCTGGTTTTGATAAGGAGAACACATGAAGTTTGGTTGTTTGGATTGTAAGAGAGAGGGAAAAAAATCTTCAGAAGATAAAAGTTAATAAATGAATAACTCCCTTACCACTATTATTCATCTATTCATTCAACAATATTTATGGCCACCCCATTTCAGGCAATGGGGCATTCATCCTAAGCATTGGGGATACAAAGATGGAAAAGCACAATTAATGGCCTTTAAAAATGTAGGGTTCACCTCCTACATTGTTGGTGGGAATGTATATTGGTGCAGCCACTATGGAAAACAGTATGGAGGTTCCTCTAAAATCTAAAAATAGAGTTGCCATATGATCCAGCAATCCCACTCCTGGGCACATAGCCAGACAAAACTATAATTCAAAAAGATACATGCACCCTTATGTTCATAGCAGCATTATTCACAATAGCCAAGATATGGAAACAACCTAAATGTCCAACAAAAGATGAATGGATAAAGAAGATGTGGAACATATATACAACAAAATACTACTCAGCCATAAAAAAGAATGAAATAATGCCATTTGCAGCAACATGGACGGACCTCGAGACTGTCATACTAAATGAAAAGTAAATCAGAAAGAGAAAGACAAATACTATATGATATCACTAATATATGGAATCTAAAATACGACACAAATGAACATATCTATGAAACAGAAACAGACGACAGACATAGACAACAGACTTGTGGATGCCAAGGGGGAGGAGGGGAAGGGAGGGAGAGATGCACTGGGAGTTTGGGATTAGCAGATGCAAACTCTCATACATAGAATGGATAAACAACAAGGTTCTACTGTATAGCATAGGGAACTATATTCAATATCCTGCGATAAACCATAATGGAAAAGAATATGAAAAAGAATGTACATATATATGTATAACTGAGTCACTTTGCTGTACAGCTGAAATTAACCCATTGTAAATCAACTATACTTCAATAAAATTTTTTAAAAACGTAGGGTTCAGTGGAAAGGCGTCAACTATGCAGTTGCCATAGAAGAGGAGAGATGTTAATGGAGGTGTAGGTAAGGCACCAGGGGAGCTCAGAGAAATGAAGACCTAACTCCACCTGGGAGGGGAGATGGGAAAGCCTTCCAGAAGGAGGTAAAGTCTGACCTGTGACTTGAGGGAGAACCAGGGATTTGTAGGTAACCTTAGGAGGAGAGGAAGATAGTACCTGATTATGCCTGGAAAACAATTAAAGAGCAGGATGCGCTCAGTGAAACAGCTTTCCTAGAGTAAGATTTCTGGAGTGAAGTACTTGTAGGGGATGAGGGGCAGTGTTTTCATCAGCTCTGGCTGCTATTACAAAATTTCAGAGACTGGGGGACTTAAACAACAGACACTTATTTCCTCACAGTTCTGGAGGCTGGAGGTCCGAGATGAGGGGCCAGCATGGTGGGTTCTGTTGAGACCCCTCTGTAGGTGGGCTGCCATCTTGCTGGCTGTGTGTGTGTTGGGTGGTGGGGTACCAGCCCTCTGGTGTCTCTTCATTTAAGAGCACAAATCCTATGATCTCACCCTTACATCCTCATTTAACCTAAATTCTCTCTCCTTAGTGGCCCTACCTCCAAATACAGGTAAGGGCTTTAACATGTGAATTTGGAGAAGACACAATGCAGTCCACAGCAGGCGGTGAGGGCAATGAATAACAGTGATGGAGAGGGTCCTCAAGAAACAATCCATAGGGCTTCCCTGGCGGCGCAGTGGTCGAGAATCTGCCTGCCAATACAGGGGACACGGGTTCGAGCCCTGGTCTGGGAAGATCCCACGTGTCGCGGAGCAACTAGGCCCGTGAGCCACAACTACTGAGCCTGCGCGTCTGGAGCCTGTGCTCTGCAACAAGAGAGGCCGCGATAGTGAGAGGCCCCCGCACCGCGATGAAGAGTGGCCCCGGCTTGCCACAACTAGAGAAAGCCCTTGAACAGAAACGAAGACCCAACACAGCCAAAAATAAATAAATTAATTAATTAATTAATTTTTTAAAAAAAGAAAGAAAGAAACAATTCATGAAAGGCCTTTTAAATCAAGTGAAGAGCAATGGATTTTGTCTTTAAAGCTCTTTCTGGGATTCTACAGAGAGATTTTCAGTAGACATAGTCTGGTTCACATTTTAGGAAGTTCACTGCAGCAGCAAAAGAGAGAATGATGTACAAGAAAACAGAAAGGCCTCTGCGGTCAGGAGGGCCTGAGGCAGGACGTGGGGTGGGACTGGAGTTGACAGAAATTCAGGAGTTGTGATAGGCCATGTGCTGGATCGTATCGGTGTGGAGGGGAGACATGAGAATGACCCCGCCTCTGGTCCTTCCTAAGCGAAAGAACTCAGAAGCAGAACCAAATTGTTTGCTGGGAGAAGGAGGAGAGGAAATAAAAAGCTTCTTAATTTTTAGAAAATTAAGTATAAACTTCATATGAGGTACATACATATGGAACTGTTTACTTGACAGCTAATATGTGGACCCACTATGTGCCAGGACTGGGATTATGAGAAGATGCAATTGACACAAAGCAGCATTAGCGGGTGCGGGTCCTACTCTGGCTTACTATTTGCTGTTGGGTGCCCAGGGCTGAGATTTTAGTACATTGAAACTCTGTATTAAACCAAACTAAAATGTCTAAGAGTATAAGAATAACTTAATAAACCCTGGTTCATCTATAGGATGGATATACACATATACAGAGGCATGATATTTGTGTATTCCAAGAATATTTAATGACATAAAAAAAACAGTAAGAGGGGCTTCCCAGGTGGCGCAGTGGTTGGGAGTCTGCCTGCCAATGCAGGGGACGCGGGTTCGGGCCCTGGTCTGGGAGGATCTCACATGCCACGGAGCAACTGGGCCCGTGAGCCACAATTACTGAGCCTGCGCGTCTGGAGCTTGTGCTCCGCAGCAGGAGACACCGCGATAGTGAGAGGCCCGCGCACCGCGATGAAGATGAAGAGTGGCCCCCACTTGCCGTAACTGGAGAAAGCCCTCGCACAGAAACGAAGACCCAACACAGCCATAAATAAAATTAATTTAAAAAATCAATTAACTCATTAAAAAAAAAAACAGTAAGAGGAAAAACAAAATACAAAACTACATAGTAAGCTAATTTTGTAAATATATACATATATATATATATCTTTCATAAAAATGTCAAAATTGTTTTCTAGGTAGTAGCATCATGATTATGTAACTTTTTTATTATGTTTTCCCAATTTTTCTATAAAGAACACATATTGTTTTAAAATCCGAAATAATTAACTTATTTTTAAACTTCTATATGTTTTTAGGCAAAGTTAATATTTCAAACGGAGGTTCTTTTCCACCAGCAGAACACGTAATTGAATTATCATCTACTGAACAGGAAAGGTTAAGCTACGCTGAACAGCAAATATATCCAAAAACTGTAGTGCCTTTTAACAACAAAGGTTTATATTTTGCTCATATTTTATGTCCACTGGGGGCTGGCTACAGGCTCTACTCCACATTACTCATTTTCAGACCCCTTCTAAGGAGCATGGCCATTTTCCATGACAGAGGTAAAGAGCTCTGGGGGGTCTCGAACCAGCAATTAAATGTACCAGTCCAGAAACATATGTTGATTTCCACTGAACTCATTGACCAGAACTAACATTGGGTCAGGAGATGTCAACCGAGCATGTACCCGGAATATATTTGGCAAACAAAGTTAATAATAATCACATATAACTACAAATTCATCATCCCCCCAAAAAAGAAAATTATGGAGGACTTTTACAGCAGTTATTCGAACTGCAAACCATGATCCATCAGTCAATTGTGAAAACAATTTACTGGGTCATTACCAGTGTTTTTTTAATAGAATGAATGGAAGAGGAAATGTCAGAACATCATACATGTAGAAAAGGTAGATATTTATCATGAAACATTTGGTATACATCTATCAAATAATACAGATGTGCCACAATATAAAATATCTTCCTATGGGTCCTGTAAAAAAAAGTTTTAAAGCCATTGTTCTATGGAGCCCCAACTAAGCCAGATACATAGAAACATAATAATATCCACACTGGGCTCTTTTAATCCAGTGTTCTATGACTACCATGGAAGACTGAGGGAAACATGGTATTACATCCATAGTATCAATCTCAAAGAACTGAGTCCAAGTTTTACTCTTTCTTTAATATAATGTTCTCTCAATAATAAATCAATTAAGAAATACCATAAAGGGTGGGGGAGGAAAGGATTGGAAGTTTGGGATTAGCAGATGCAAACTATTATATGTAGGAGGGATAAACAACAAGGTCCTACCTTATAGCACAGGGAACTATAGTCAATATCCTGTGATAAACCATAATGGAAAAGAATATAAAAAAGAATATATATATATTTATAACTGAATCACTTTTCTATACAGCAGAAATTAGCACAACATTGTAAATCAACTATACTTCAATAAAATTTTTAAAAAATGAAATGCCATCATGAAGTGACATATTTTTAGCACCTTCCAAGGTTTAAGAATTCCATGACTTTTTATTTCTCCTAAAATAAAAAATTTCAAGCTTCAAAAGATTTTCCTTAATTCTACAGAGCCTAATTATATTGGTGAGGAATATATACAATTCTTATATTAATTTAAACGGCACCCTTGACCAAGATGAATGGTAATAAAAATTATTTTACTTTGTATTGCTATTACCTTATTGTCAAGTATGATTTTTATCAGGCTTACTTATGTTTTGATGTTTAAGGGCAGAGCACATATTTCAAAATTGCAAAATAACTACTGCATCTCACTCCTTGTCACAGACTTAATATTCCCAATTTCCAATATTCTACTTTTTTCTTCAACTAAGAAAATACAAATGTGAAATATGCACATTCTATGTGTTTGTTTATGGGGGAAATGAAGTATTTATCTATTTCGTTTCAAATTTCTCCTTTCCAAAATGAGTTCATCTTAATTCTTACTTTCTATCTTCCATGTGAAATGTGTGTAAGTGCTTATTTGAATGCAATATTTTCAACAAATTTCAGTGTTTCCTTACCCTTTTCCCCAAATACACTGTCATGCTCTTTTCCTATGTACCCTTCACAGCACTGCCAGTCCAAAAGCCAGACTTTTGTTTCTATGGGGGAAATGACTGCTAAACAGCCAAGAATAACAAATAAATATCTCATGCAGTACAATCTTCTTTTACTTCCCAGACGGCTCCACTACCTCACTAGGTATGCCAGAGATGTTTCCTGAGGAAAAAAAAGAGCCAACGTGAACAATCTACCATCCTGACATTCAAGGGAACCAAATAAAACATGATTAGCTGCATTAAAAGAATGGAAAATGAAAAGCCCATCCTCAAAAATACACTAGTGTGCAATTTTTTACCATATAAAAGGAAGCTCTGGCATGGAAAATGATGAACATCTGCATTTGCCAATTAAAGAAGCATTATATTGAGTTCAATAACAATAACTTGTTTAAAAGTGATGAGTCAACAATACTCAGTTCCTTCCTGGCCTTATTCAGCTAGGTGTGGGGGAAAAGGGATTGTACTGGCAGCTGGACCATCTGCATCCCAGACCCAGCAAGGACACAAAGACACCATAGGAATCTGGGCAAGAAAACAAGGCTGGCTGGACTTCAGTATCTCCTCTATCAAACTAGAGGGGAAGAGAGGAGTGAGCTAGAGGATCTCTTCCATTTCAAATTGGCCACGGTTCTGTCCTCTTCAATAATTTATCGAATTATTTATTCCATTAAATACAAGGTTAACAATTAGCTTCTTAAAACAAATCCCCCCAAAAGGTTATTTCTTTCCATTATTCCAAACTGAATCTACTAGATCTAATATACTCTGAATTTTCTCTAAGTTAGTATTTTGTAATCAAAATTAGCATACCTATTTCTATTACATTCAAAGAGCTCCAAAGATATGCACAATGTCACTGATCATTCTCTTTCCATGAAAGTTTTTTTTTCGTTATTGCTAAGTTATCAGACCAAAAAAGAATCCCTTGAAAATGGTCATCCTTTTAAATAAATGACAAGTGCTACACAAATCCAACTGAATGCTTGCAGTAGGGTTTTGAATCCTAAAATGTGGCATTTCTTAAACTAGTTTACATTGTTCTCCTCTACACACACACACACACACACACACACACACACGCACACACATGTTAGCAAACAAATACCACAGTCGAATTTTGATTTTCTGCCAACTGGGATGGCAGAGAGAACTAGTCCAGATATTCTTAGATGGCAGAGAGTGGGGGGTGTGGGTGGAGGATGTGCAATTGGGCATTGAAATGTGTTTTATTCTTACAGTTTAATAAAACTATGCCTGGCATTCTGGAAAGTGACAATACTGTACCTCAAACTGAGTAAATATGAAACCTTCCTAGGGAAAAACCAACCCAAGAGAACTAGAAAACGTTCTACTTTGTAAATATTTTGGTCCACAACTTGGCAAACGAGAACAGTGTGCAATGTTTAAAAAGATATCTTTAAATCCCTGTTATGTGAGACGAGTGTGTGTGACATTATGTGTGATGAATTATAGGAGGTGACATTGTCATTAAATACTTATAAAAAATTCTTGCAGAAAGGAGCCCTAAAAGGTATCATAATACCCGAACTCAAGATAGTATCATTACTATCAAATTTGCCATCTACAATGCAAGAAACTCATGAGGTGGGAAAATCTCATACCTCATTGTTCACTCCCAAAATGGTTGGTTACAATCTCTTATACAGACTTCCAAATTCCATGGTGAAAGCAGAAACAGCTGCACTGGACTTTGTTCCTGCTGGAAAACTGACATTTCTCTAGCAAGTGCCAAGTGCAGACTCAGAATTACAATATGTCAGACATTTCAAAAGGAGATGTTCTTCTTTTTCTATAGCATCCAAATGCTGTTCACGAGAAATTGCAAATGATATCGCTAAAGCCATATCACCCAAGAGCCCAAAGGAGCAATTATGGCTATCCAGATATTGCTTGGTCCAGAATGTTCACTTCAGAGAGGAAGTAATAAACCAGGTGCCAAAATGACTTTTGTTCCTTTCCACAATTACAGGTACTTTAAAATATTGTCAGAGTAACACTGGAAGTGACCCTTTCAGAACCCCATTGCCTATATTGCTGGGGAGGTCAGAGGAACAGCGTTGCTCAGAGCTGGAAGAAAAAGGATTCTCAGAGCAGGAGGAGGAAAACACCCTGACCGAGATGGATACCTCTCAGACTAAGGAAGTGATTTGTGCAGATGAGGAAGAACATGGCCTCTTGGACATTATGCAGCTCTCTTCCTTTGGATCCCTGGGAAGCCATGAGTCTGGGCTCTTGGATTGGATGGGCAGAACCGGTCTCAGTTAGGTGTGCCACGAACAAACCCAGGAGGAACAGGAAATAGCCATGTCCAGATGACATGGCACCAGTATGTTGCCCAACCCACAATCATTAGCAGTAAGCTACAGTAAACAGAAAAAAAACCTGTACGGTAGTAAACACAAAACTGCAAACACAAAGATGTGAGCAATAAAAACCAGCACTGTGGAGGAAGCCCACAAACTCAGCAGATGTAGTAACTAACACCCATAGAAAGAGTTAATAACAGTCTGAAGAAGACAGACTAGCTTAAATGCCATTCATATATTTAGAGATATGTGTAAGAATATTTGAATATCAATATTAATATATTCAGAGATGTATGTGAAAATAATTGAAGAGGGAAATAGCTAGATGGAAAACCAAGCTGAAGAATTCTACCAGACCACAATGCAAAGGACACAGATCTTACAAAATATTAAAAAAGAGTTTTCAGAAGGAAAAAATATACAATGACACATAAGTAGAAATAATGGAAGAAAAGGTAAAATACAAGCTTTTGGAGCTAAATAAAATTTGAATCTTCAGATTGAGAGGGTCTCACAATCACCAAATTGCTTGAATGGGGAGGAAAAAGACCTTTTATACAAATATTGGTGAAAAATCATAATTCAAAGGATAAAGCAAAACATCCTAAGAGGTTCTGTAAGGCTGAGTGGTAGGGGGCAGGAATGGGGAGGATATCTAAAAGGAATAAAATTCAGCTTTCTAGAGCCTTCTTATCACAGAAGTGAAGCTAAACAATAATGGATCAAAATCTTCAAAGTTCTGAAGGAAATAGTTTTTGTTGTTGTTGTTTGGTTTTTGTTTTGTTTATTGGAATACAGTTGTTTTCAATGTTGTGTTAGTTTCTGCTGTACCTGAAGGAAATAGGTTTGGACTTAACCAAAGAAACTTTCATTTTTGAATATTTTGAACATTTGAACTCTTCAAAACTCTACTGTCTATTCACTCTCTTCAAAAAAATTACAAGAAGATAAAACAAAGAGCTAAATGTGGGATAGAAATTTTTTTTAAATCAACAAAATTTGCTGGCCTCTGCTAACCATTCCTTCAAAATAAACTTCAGTCTAAAATCGTTACCAGAAAAATATTAATAACATTCTGGAAATAAAACACAAGCTCTCAAACTGGGAGCTGGTTGTGGAATGGGGTTGGAGGGCAGTGAAGGTGATAAAAATCATGTAAATAGAACAAGTAAGTTACCTTGGGGGAGGGGGATAGATACCAACTAGCTATTAGTAGGAAAATACAAGTTTTAATTGATATAAAGAAATGTAATAGTAATCACTATTATATAAATAAGAATATAACTTACAGAAATAACTGGTAGAGGAAGAAAATGAAGTAAAATTAATTCCAAACAAAGAAGGAAAAACTAAGAGTAACAATTATAATAAAGAATAAAAAAGCATGTTAAACATGGAAAATATAAAGTAAGATGCAGAGAAAGAGTTGAAACATATTAACAATCATAACAAAATTCAATAAGTTACATTTGATTCTTTCGATTTCAGAAATATTTCAGATTGTGGACTTTCTTTAAGTCCACCTGTATACTTCTTACAAGAAACCCACCTAAAATTCAGTGACAGAAAATGTTGATAATAAAGAGGCAGTAAAATAATTCACTAGGCAAATGCTAATAAAACTAAATAGGGGCTTCCCTGGTGGCGCAGTAGTTGAGAATCTGCCTGCCAATGCAGGTGACACGGGTTCAAGCCCTGGTCTGGGAAGATCCCACATGCCGCGGAGCAACTAGGCCCGTGAGCCACAATTGCTGAGCCTGCGCGTCTGGAGCCTGTGCTCCGCAACAAGAGAGGCCGCGATAGTGAGAGGCCCACGCACCGCGATGAAGAGTGGCCCCCACTTGCCGCAACTAGAGAAAGCCCTAGCACAGAAACGAAGACCCAACACAGCCAAAAATAAATAAATAAATAAATAAATAAATAAATAAATAAATAAATAAATAAAATTAAAACTAAATAGGTATACAACGTAAAATAGAATTGAAGGCAAAAAAGTATTAAACAGGGCCAAGAAAGGAATATTTCATATTTATAAAAGATCCATTTCCTAAGAAATAAGTTCTAAAACTGTATCCATTTTTCTCTGAATATTTTGACATGAACATTTCTGTATATAAATTTGTTTACTATTTTCTACCTATTATATCTAAAGACATGTTTACTGTTAAACATCATTTTTAATGCTGTTGCATAATCAATGCAAATATCAACCTTCTCTCTAGTACTGAACATTTTGGATATTTTCTATATCTTATACAAATAGTACAATAATAAACACTTCTAGAGATACTTTTTCTAAAAAAAAGAAAAGAAAGAAAGATAAAGAGGCAGTGAAATTGATAACCCAACTGACAGATCCACCAACCAACTGAACCTCAGACTCTCAGACCCTCAGGCCATCAGACAGAAAGAGAAATGGATGCTGGTTACATGGGAACTGACTGATATTGTCCAGCTCAACGCAGACACTTTTGAGGAGCTTGGAACCACAACATGCACACCAACCAGTCCACAGTTAATGCCAGACTCTGCTCTCCCCTATTAAATGTATCATCTCTGTGAATGAGTTGACAATAACCTGAATAATGTGTTACAAACCTTTGTCTTCCCTCTCAGTATTTCTTTTAATAGGAATACCAACTCCATAAAATAAACACAAGGCAAATGTTAGGGAAGAAGAGCTCTCTAACTTAGGTTTTTTTTTTTTTTAATTTTGTTATCAAAGTATAGTTGATTTACAATATCATGTTAGTTTTAGGTATACAACACAGAGATTCAGATATATAGATAGATATAGATAACTTCAGATTCTCTTCCATTAGAGGTTATTACAAAATATTGAGTATAGTTCTCTATTCTGTACAGTAGGTCTTTGTTGGTTATCTATTTTTATAGTAGTGTGTATCTGTTAATCCCAACCTCTGATTTATCCCTCTCCCCACCCCCCTTTCCCCTTTGTAGCTCAGGTATTAAAGTGAGGTATAATGATAGCCTAGAACCATCTGGAAGGTCATATTTGGAATTCACAATGGCCCACAGAAAACTTTCCACAGCTCCTCCGGTGCGTCCTCATACCTACCCTCCTTCTTCTGTATATTCAAAATCCCTTCCCCTTCACAGATTCAGAGATGGCCAGGACTGAATATTTCTAAAATTGGAGGAACACAAATCTTTGTACTTTTACTTGGAGGATATTCTGCAAATTAATTAGCACTTGAATAATAGAGCCACAAGTGTTTTCCAAGTGCGGTACTTAGCGGGGAAACGTGCATTCACACTGACATATTAAGTATTCTCTTTAATGAAGGAATATTTTGTAACAATGAAACTGTAATGGTAACTAGAAAGGCAGAAAGGTTATGTTTCTCTGCTTAAATCTGCCCCTTCTTGATTCTTCCCTACTGTTTTCCATTGACAATACATTGCAAGCAATTATTATACACGTCTTACAGCTTCAAAAGCTCATCATTCATTTTTTTCTAAAATTCAGTAAAATTGTGCTTACATCCTCATCATCAATGGAAATGCTCACCTGAATATCAATGATCTCCTTATCTCCCAAATGAATGGCTTCCCTCACCCACGCCCCATACCCTGCTCCTTTATCTCCCTCTGTTTAAGATCATACCCTCCACAAGAGTTATTCTTCTCTGAGATAATCAATGCTTTTACAGTGCCCTTGGCAATTTTTCTTCAGTTATCTCTTAAAAGATAGCCCTTGTCTTGATTGGTCTTCTTCTTCTGGACTTTTTCTTTTTGGCCTGTGATTAACAGATCTGTGCTCAGCCAATTGGCCACTGCCCCTTGCCCAGAAACAAAGACACCCTCACTGCTTCAGTGATGGCTTTCTATGGAAGGGCTCCAGGCTCCACGTACCAAAATATCTCATTTCCTACTCTCCCCACTCTAAGCCCTCCCTTCCCATCAGGCTCCTTAAACAAGCCATACCCATTCCCAGTTCTAAGCCTCTTTCACAACATATCTTAATTTGTGAAATATAAACCAGTGCTCAGGGCCTGAGTAATAAACATCAGGAACTTACAGAAAGGAGAAAAGAAATACCTCTGAAGTTCAAGAGCACATATGCCTCTGGTAAACCCCCAAGGCTGAGGGTTTAAAACAGTTGTGAGCTGGCAGAAAGCAGTGCTGCCCTGCCATCTTTTCTGACCGCCCTGTGCCCGAGCTGGGTGGTTGATGCCCTGGTTTTCCTGGTTGTTAGATATTCTAAGCCTCACTCCTGTCTGTGAGCACTTACTTACTTACAAAAACTTACAAAAGGAATGAGTCCTAAACATTATACGATGTTTGTCAAGTGCCAAGAATAAATCACATCAAACAGACCTGTACTTTTTTCATTTCATTTTAAAAATTTTTTTTTTAATTTTATTGGAGTATATTTGATTTACAATGTTGTGTTAGTTTCAGGTGTACAGCATAGTGATTCAGTTATACATATACATATATTCATTCCTTTTCAGATTCTTTTCCCATATAGGTTATTATAGAAGACTGAGTAGAGTTCCCTGTGCTGCACAGTATGACCTGTAGAATACTGTACTTAATGATATTTCAAAAGTAAAAGCACATAAATGTAATCTGGATATAAAACTATCAAATGGCTCCCCCATGGAGAGTAACAGCAGATGCAGGAGGTTTCTAGTGAGATGTTTTAGAATTCTGGCATGCGCCCTGGACGGTTTATTGGTGATTCACAATTCAAGCAAGGAAAATGATGACCTGCAAATCAAATTTCTAGACAAAGCAAAGCTGAGAAAGATCTCTAACTGACTGAATGAAAGCCTGTGGATAAGATCTCACCTGGATAAATAATGGGACAACGGCAATAAGACAAAATTCAAAAGAAACACATAAAAATCCTGGGATCCAAAATCTGGATTGTGGAATGCTTAAAAGGAATCTGTTGGCCTAACAGCAGGAGGGCTGAGGAGACAAAAAGTCCTTAGCTAATGATAAACTGAAGTTATTAGTGTGAGCTGGCTGCCAGAAATTAGTTTGGGCTACAGGGAGAAAAGAACAGGGCTACACCCTTTCTACTCAGCAACCAATGGCCAGAAAGAATCAAAACTCAGTGTGTCCAGGGAAGGCCGACCAGACTGGAGATCATGTGCTCATCAGTTTTGTTATAGGGAGAGGTTAACGCATCAAGCATCATTGGTATAAACAACATTTGTATTATAAACAACAATTACTTGTAAGATAATTTCCAGCCCTATGATTTATGTTGACTATGGTGTGTGTGTAAACTAAACCACATTTCAAGAGCAGCTTCAAGCCACACATCCTCCATGAAGCAAATCATCAAAAAAACAGACCGTATCTTCCAAGGTGCCTACCTCCACTATTAGACCATTTGGAGCTCAGTTACAGAGTCTTATTTGCTCCCCAAAATTATATTTGAAATAGTCCATTTCCCAACCGTATCATAAGCAACCTGGGACCATGGCCAACCTCAGCCTACTCGGTACCCAGGGAGCCACTGAAATTTAACTTGCTGACTCATCACTTTTTTCCCATATAGCACAAAATCAATGTTTTTACAGTTATCAACAGCTCCTTGTGATGGGATGAAAGACACAGTAACAGCTTCCTTGGGAGTTCTTGTTTCCCCTCTGCCCTCCTGATATATCAAAATTCCTTATTTTGCTTTTAAAACTTCCCAACTCCCTAATGAAGACAATGGTTATAGAAACTGAAACCCATTCTTGCTGCTTTTGCAGAAAATAAAATACACCGTCTTCCCTTTTGCCTTAGCACATATCAATAGGCGGCTCTGAGAAAGTGGAAATCCCAGGAGAAAGATTTTGAAGGAAAAAAAGAGTCAAAATTTGAAATTCTCTAGAGTCTAGAGTAATAGTAGCAAAGTCTTACAGTCTGGAGAAGCAGGGCTATCTCCTCTTCACTGCATTTTGGGAAGATTGCAGTCCTGTAACAACCGGATTCCTTGAAGACACTGTCTTGAGTAAAGCAGATTGGCCTTGCCTAAGGATTGGCAATATGAAAACAATGAAAGAAAGGAAAAGGAAAAAGTTTCTTCCTGCAGCTACCTTTATGATATGTGCTCATCTTTGGCAAAAAACTGGAAGAGGGGATAAAGGGGAAAGCATGCACACATTTATTTTTAAATTAAAGTCATTAGTATTCATATCAAGCTTGAAAATATGAAATCATAATTGCTTCACTAGTCTTACTTAGACTGCTTTAGGCCCAAAGATCTAAAACATGGTAGGTTACTAGAAGGAAAATGTGGAATTCAACTTGGCAGCCTTATCCGAGACAACGTAGAAACATTTAAAATGCACAAACTCATTGCCCTACTCAAACTTAGCATTTAATGAAGTAATAGGTCTGGCCAAAAAGTGTCCGATGTGAAATTACACTATCCAGCTAAAAATTAAAATTACTTCGAGGCACAGTTAAGGAAACACAGATGCACAAATGGCTCTCAATATCCTATATTGGTAACTGGCCAGACATTCATTTAATTAACTAATTGAGAAGAATCAGAGCTCAAAAATGTTTACACTTTTTTCCAGGGCTCTGACATGTGTAGTCTAAAAATAATAGAGTCTGATTTTCCCAGTATCTCCATAACTTCCTTCTGTCAAACCTCAGTCAATTCAATTCAGTTCATCATGGTTTTTTGCTTAGTTTAGTTTTTGGATTGGTAGACTATGTGCCTAGTCTAAACACTTTGTAGAAACTTACTGATGCACAATTATATATGTAAAATTCATTGCAGTTTTGAGGAAAACATAGATCCAACCAGGGACCCTAATAATAAACCTTAAGATTAGTGGGTGTGGGAGCAATTAACATATGAAGTCAACCACTTCACCCCCCTTGAAGCACTCTACTGTGAGCAGCATTGGACTAGGGTTAGGAGCTCTGTGGTATAACAACCAACCCTGACATACCAAGCAGTCATGGGGAAATTTACAAACAGAATGTGAGTCCTTGAGGACAGGGATCATGTCTCATTTTTTGCTGCATCCCTAGGATCTAGATTAATCTATAGAAAGAGCTGGAGAAACTGTTTGCCAGACGGATGAATTAATGCATATCCTATACAGATGCACCAGAGTCTGGGCTGCAGCTGCACAAAGGCCCCTGGCTGAGGAGGCAAATGGGTACTGAAACTCAGGGCTGCCTCTGCCCAGAGACAAAGCGATCTTCTGATTTTCCCAGAGCCTAAGACGGACAATCCAGGGTCCTGACCAAAGAGACCTCTACAACTGCTAAAATCCAGGAGCTCATGAAAAACCACCTGCAGCTGCAAGACAGACCTGAGGACACCCTCAACCCCCCACAACAATTGCAGTGACCAGGGACCGTGCCATATGGCAAAGGGTGCCAGACTCCCAGACTCCAGAATCAACACTTAGAGTCATAGGAGTTGCTCTCCAAAGCCTCTGTCATCGCCCCTAGCACACTGCTAGCTTCAGGAGATACCCTCCCCTGCATCTCCCAGCACAAGTAGAGAAGGGTAAAAATCTGGATTTGCCTCTCCTCCATGACCCAGGCTACCCAGAGGATAGCCTCATCTGAAGAAGCAACCCACTTTCCACAAGGTAGATATCCAAATCACACGCGTGAACAAGCTTAGAAGTAGGGAGAATATTTATGATAATAACTAATTTGAGCAAATTTGAGGACTTTTACCTGCCAGGCACTATACTAAAGGGTTCATGTGCCTTATTCCATTTGCTCCTCCTGACCACAGTATGTAGAAGGTCCTATGATCCTCTCTTGACAGATGGGCAAATTAAGCTTTAAAAGGTTAAAAACCATGCACAAGGTCACACAGGTGCTAAGTGTCAGGGCCACGACTACATAACGCCCACCCCAATCTCAGCTATAATCTTCAATGGCTTTAAGGTATTAGAGCACATAATAGTCTTTTGGCATTCACAAGGAGTAATAAAGTGATGTTCTGATTATAAGAAAAATTACTTGTGTCATTTTAGCCAGATTTTACTATCTGTTATTAGTGTGTCTGGTATTTCAAAGTACATCTGGCACAACATGTACTTTGTGAATTACAGGAACATAAATGAATCACAGTGTAACATCATTCTCTCTCATTTGTATAGGAATTCAAAATTACCATTTCATATGTTTCCTTCTACAAGGCATGTAGTTATGCATTTATCTTTGCATTATAAATGTAATACATATGTATTAAAAAATAGAGAAAACAAAGAAAAGCAGGAAAGAAAATATCTATCATGCTACCTCCCAAACGCAACTGTTAACATTTTGGGAAACATGCAATTTTGAGCTCAAAAATATAATTTGATTACTCATATAAACATGATTCCCCTTACAAAACCCATAATTAAGAATCAGAAATTTTTTTTTCAAGTGTTGAAAAGACCAATGAATATTTTTTACATAATTCCCACATGGAGGCCAGAAAAATTTTGTTTAGGCCTCATGAAAAGGAAAATACAATTTTCTTGAAATAAAAGGATGTTATTTCATTAGTTCTCATTCACAGCAACGTCCATCTTCAGTGAACATTCAAGAACATTGTTATAGGAATTTTAGGAATGAATGCTATATTTCTCAGGAGACTAATTTCCTAAAGGATGCTACTCCACATTGATTTAAACTCTGGGTACAGATGCTCTAATCTGCCATTCTTTACGTGTTCCATGATGGTCTCCAATGGTGCTTTTCACCAAGAAAAAGAAAAATATGTGAACAGCAAAATGAAATAAGACTTTACAATCACACCTTCCCAGCTCTCTCTTACTGCAGGCTTTTCTGATAAGCTACCAACTTAGTAAGTTGGTGGTGGGCTGGAATGAGAAACCAGGTTTCCCATTTCCTGGTCCATAGCCTTCTTGGAAATAATGAGGGTGTCTATTTATTTAGTACTTCATATGTAAATGCTATTCTACCATACTGTTACTCATACGGTAGAACAGAAATGACACATAACTTAGGTTGTGGGTACTTCCTTGCTCACATTCCACACTGACATGCTTGCTGCCACTAAATATATAGGAGTTTGAATAACATTCCATGTGCCTCCACATCCCATCAAAAGCTCTGAATCCCACCTTTTCTTTTCACCTCTGCTCCCTCCTCATTCCAAAGGGACCTAAGTAGGAAATGCCTAGACCATTCTAGCTGACAGTTACCGTGGCATCACTGCACCCCACAGTGCATCTTTCATTCTCTCTCATTTCAAACCAGAGGTGCTGTTTAACAAGTGATTTGAACAGGGAATGAAAAGCGAAGGAACTGTGAAAGGATGGAAAGGCAAACTGTCCGAGGGAAAGGGGGAGTTACTACAGGGAGGTAACGTAGTTGCCTGCCTTCTCAGGATCGTGGGTGTTTCTCTTCTCTGCAGTGTCTCTCTCTGGGATAACCTCTCCACTTCTTGCCAAGATACAAATTCAAGTCATACTCATCTGCCGATGGAGACTTAGGTTGCTTCCATGTCTTGGCTATTGTAAATAGTGTTTCTATGAACATTGCGGTGCATGTATCAATGGATAAAGAAGATGTGGTATATATACACAATGGAGTATTACTCAGCCATAAAAAAGAATGTAATAATGCTATTTGCAGCAACGTGGTCAGCCCTAGAGATTATCATACTAAGTGAAGTAAGACAGCAAAAGAAAAATATCATATGATATCACTTACATGTGAATTCTAAAAAAAATGATACAAATGGATTTATTTTACAAAACAGAAATAGGCCCACAGACATAGAAAACAAACTTATGACTACCAAAGGCGAAAGGGGGGGAGGGATAAATTAGGAGTTTGGGATTAACAGATACACACTACTATATATAAAATGAACAACAAGGATTTACTGTATAGCACAGGGAACTATACTCAATATCTTGTAATAACCTATAATGGAAAAGAATCTAAAAAAGAACATATACATAACTGAATCACTGTGCTGTACAACTGAAAGTAACACAACATTATAAATCAACTGTATTTCAAGAGATTTTTTTTTTTTAATTCATATTCAACCCTTTCTAAAGATTGCTTCAGGACATTATGTTAACTGGGAATCAAAAATGGTTTGAGAAGAAACAAAGTGACACATCATGCCATGCTTGCTGATTTTTCTAAATTTAAATCAAAACCATTTTTGCCTTATACATTTTTTCACTTAAAAATATGTACAAAATGTTATTTTTATATATTAAAGGGATTTTTCCATTTAAAAAAGAAAACTGCCAATCGTCTATTAATAGACTTACTAAACTGAACATAGCAACTTCTCTGAATCCCCCTGGGATAGCCAAGCACTGGGTAGGCACTTCAGCGCTATGTGATGATTGGCTGAACACTTACAAAGAATGTTCCTCCCTGCCTTATCTTTAATATTCTATCTAATTCTGGGTACTGGTACGTGCCTAGACATGCCCTCGAGGTGGAATCAAACTCTCTCTTCCTAATAAAGTAGAAAAATACATATACAGCAAGGTTTAGCATTTCTAAGCGTATATAATTCAATAAGTTGTTTCAATCATTGAATCACATGTGGATTTGAAAGTTAACATAAAAATATAAGACATATATTCTGAGTGTTTGTTTTTATTTACCTAATAAAAAGTTACCTAATAAAAAGTTAAAAGGCTAAATTTCTGAAAAATATATTTAGAACTTCCTATAAAGCTCAAACTTCACTAGAACTTCTTTTCACTTTGAATTTAAAAAGAAAATATTGTTGCTCCTTAATCTTTTCTTCTTGACACCAATAACTGTAAAAACAAACAGTTAATGGGTAACATAACACTGCAATCATGGCTATATTGAGCTAGATCAAAACACAACAAGTCAAAACAAAAATTAAACAATGAATCAAACACAAGCAACTGGCAGGATTCCCAGAAGGTCACCAAACTTGGACTTGAGAAATTCTCAATGTTTCCTGAAATTTTCAAAGATATCTCTGAGCTTTTCATTAGTAAAAGCCAAAATGCTAAAGAAACAGCAAGGAGGAAAAACTCAATTGAATCCTTAGAAATGGTAAACCTAGTGGAAAAAAAATCATCCTTCTCACAATTGATAGCTATAGGTTTATTTTCTTACAAGTTGGCCATATTGGTATCAGTGGTTTTTCATTTAGAAAAGCTTTTCAATTAATAACCCTGAAATCAAACTGGGTCAAGGGAGACAGGCAGGTCCATAGCATTCCCAGGACACCCTATCTTGGATTATGTGCTACTGTCACATTACCTGTTTTCAGAAGACAAGGTAGTTGAATGAAAAATGTACAGAGTAGAACACAGGAAACCTGTTGTCATCTGGTGCCACCACTGACTATTCCTGAGCCCTTAGCCAAGAATGAGGTCTCCAAGACCCTGTGTCCTCATTCAGATTAAACAAATTCTAATATCCCTAAAAATTCTATCAGTATACGGGAATTCCATGTATACAGTTAATGTGTATTGTTACACAGCCTCTCTTTTTCTTTTTCATGATTACTACTTTTGCAATAAATTAACCCAACTGGTTAACTTTTTAATCAGTTTGAGGATCAACATGCTAGCACACTGATCTCAGGTAATTCCAGTGTGCAGTCCAGTTTGGGAACTCATGGAGTGAAGCAGTGATTCTCAAAGTGTGGTCTCAAGCCAGCAGCAGCAGCATTTGGGAAGCTTTAGAATGTTGTTCAAAAGCTTGTATTATTTTCTGAGAAACTTGAAGGACTTCACTTATTCAGAAACAAATTCTCCCACTAGCTAAAACAGAAAAAGCATCAAATGAACATAACCTAAACTAGGACTGCCTTTTCAGGATCCAGTTTTCAGAGGTGAAAAGAGAAAAGAGAGCTTCAGCTTAAACCATTTATTAACGTCCAAGGTGAAAGAATAGCAAATTCCTATTAAGCTTTGACTGTGAGCCAGGCACTGTTGGTAGAACGTTAGAGACATTAACTCATTGACTCCTCATGATAATCCCACTGATATAGGTACCATTACCCCAATTTTACTAATGAGGAAACAGAAGCAAAGAAAGGTTCCGCAACTTGTCCGGGTTCAAACAACTAGTAAGTGACAGAGTCAGGATTCAAGGCTTGGCATTTTGGATTGAGAATGAGTGTCCTTAACCATGAGATGGAGAAAGTTTGAGAACTCAGCCTCCATGGCTAATTCTCTTTGCGTGAGACTGGATCACTTGCCAGAAATAAATATTTCAACTTGTTTCCCACAAGAATGCTAATGAATCAAACTAAAGAATTACTACTCATGCTGAGGAATATAATCCAAAAATAATAAACACAAAATAAAAACATATAGCCCTTTCCTGTGATTTGTTTTTACTCACAAGACTTTCCAGATTGGCCTTAGTGGTAAAACCATTCAACTTTGGAACAAATGGGGCGCTCAAAATAAATGCACTGAAATGAAGGCCATCAAGGCCTTTCCAAGTGAGCCAAATTATGAAAAACAAACGCAATTAGCTAACTTCTTTTTGATTATCTCTGCCCCGGGACTTGTGCCTGCAAGTGGAGAATCATGAAATCATTGTGGGGCATTGCAGTAGTGATCATTCCTAATTGGCCACTCACTGGGCTGCCACATCTTGTCGCTGAATTGCGACATCACAGATGCTCAGCTCTTCGGTTATATTATCCAGGATACATAATTTGATTACTAAGCCTTTGAATTGGCTTCCACACGCCTTCATTTTTTCCATCAAGTGAGGTGCCTCTGATCTTCCCTTTTCATGCCCAGAGGCACTCCTCATTTCATACATAGTGAGCCTAAGAGAAAACCCTACTTACATTAATTTGTTTACATTTAATTTAATAACCTTACATTCTTATTATATTGAATTTAATAATATTACATTGTACTTTTAAAAGTGTCTTAATGAAGATCTGATTTCCTGAATGGAGGAGTTACTAAGATGTTTATATGTGAAATTTGCATTATGTTTAGTTTTCTAGAAGTCACAGAAGATTGGAAACTGCAAGGGTACAACCTTTTACATTTAAAGATGGGAGATGAGTCCTAAAAAGGCACCCTAAGTTAGAAATCTAATATTCAATTTATAACTGAAATTAAAGGTGAATCAAGACTCATTTCAAAGTACAGAATCATTTGGCATCTTTTTTGGAATTAATACCCATAAATTTTTTTTTACTAGAAATATTTGGTCCTAAGAGGATCATCCAGATCAGTTCCAATCAAATTGCTTTTTCTGTATGTGGTTTTGAAGCGTTTTGAAATTATTGCATTTAAGGAGGAAAAGGACACTTGAACTACCTCGCCTACCCTTTTTGCCAGTTTAGTACTTGATGTGTCCTCAATTTGCTTTCTCTTATATTATCTTGAACAAACCTTGATGTAACTGAATAAGGTTTCATTTCTTTCTCCCTCTCAAGTACCTAGGAAACACCAGACAGTACTTCTAGACTGGTTCTCTTGGGGGATACAGCATGCCATGCCTACCATTTGAATTTTCTTTTATAAGGAATGATATTCTGGAGAGCCAGATTTTAAGACTATTTAAATCTGAATGTGACTAGATTATAAATTCCACCAGATGGTAAAATCCTTGTACCACAGACAATGAGTAGATACATAACTGGGCTGTTGACTTGAAGATAATCTACTAAAAAATTTTTTTCTAGAAAGTTCTATATAAAACGTGTAATAAAATTAGGAAGATAATTGGAGGACATCCATATGTTCACATTCTAGTAAGAAGGAAAAACTGTAAATTCTAAGGGTGAGGTTGGTATGTAAATATTTGTAGATAAAAAATGTGACCATGTTATCAACACAGTTTTCATTCCAAAGTGTTTGGGGATTAGGTTTTTGTTTTGTTTTTAGTTTGTGTGGGGGGCGGGGGTGTGCACATTTTGAGCTAACAAATATTTCATTGACTTGCTGGAAGCATTATTTCCTTTAACTCTGACAACATGAGAATTATGAAGTATGCATTGTACTACTGCAGTCCCCATTTTACAGATGAGAAAAGTGAGGCTCGCAGAGTTATGCCACTGCCCCAGAGTGAAGAGAGGCAGAAGAGTAGGTCTTGAACCTGCAGCTTGGGCCTCAGATCCAGGCTCCTAGTCCTCACCACTACCTATATTTCCCCCCAGCCTCTAGACACAAGCTTAGGACCTGTCTCTTAAAGGTCTCTCTACCTCATTACAAATTGGCACGGAAAATAAATGTTCTCTGTGCAGGAAGTCTCTGTACACTGAGCAGTCTTCACCCAGCACACATGTTCTAGGACCACAGTCATGCCTATTCTAGCTTTTTTATCCAACGTCAGATTTTTGAATCCATTTAAGCCTATTTGCAAAGTCATTCTATTTCTGTACTAATGACTTAGGAACAGCTGGAATTTTTCTTCGCCGAAATTTTGAAATCTCAGATCTCTGTTAAAAGAAAAAAAAGGAGCCACTCAGAGAGTCCAGAGACCTGCAACAATGCTGAATTCCCTTTCACTCTGGAGAATTGGCATGAATCCCTGAAACTTCCAATTGCTTTTTAAAAAAATACTTTATATGAGCCTTGTAGCATGCACTGATGACAGGGGTGATGGGGAGCATTGAATCAGGGGCCAAACATTCATGTTATTACAGCCAGGAGATTCTTAGGTACATTTCTTCTTTGGCTTCAACTCTAAAAAAAAAAAAGAAAAAGTTCTCTACGACAAAAAATTGCTCGAGATGATGGCTAAGTCTCTGCCCTTTATAGGCTCCTCCAAAGTCCACGGCATTTTTTTTTTAATATGGGCAAAACCCTACTGATGAATACCTAAGATTTTCTGAAAAGGGATCTGTTCCCTCCTCCCTCTGAAGGGGAATTCGAAGGTGTCTGCCCTTCCCTCCACTGAGATCCAGCCCAGAGTCCTCAAAAGTGAGCAAGTGCTAGCATCACCTGGAGGGTCCACGAAAACACAAAGGGCTGGGTCCCTACCTCCAGAGTTTCAGATTCAGGAGGTCTAGGCCTCCGTAGCCGGCCCCAGATTTTGCATTTCTAAAAGTTCCCAGGTGACGCTGCCGCTGCTGTCCAGAGACCCTCCCAGCCCTTCCTTGGAGAACCACGGCTCTCACTCACTGGTTCCCAAACTACTCCACCTAGGAATCACCTGGGAAGTTTTGAGCCCCACTCCTGGAGATTTTGATTTAATTGATCTGGGTGCTGCCGCAGCACCAGATTTTTTTAAGCTCCCCTGAGTGAGCTTCCTGGGCAGCAGCCTCAAAGAGTCTCGGGGGCACCGCGCACAGCCCACCGCCCCGTGCGCTCGCGCCCCACGTGTGGACACCAGAGCCCCTTCCAGAAAGACCGACCGAGGCCCAGGGGGTTGAGCTTAAGGGCGTAAATCACCGCGCATTATTCATTCCCAGAGGCCAAACACTCCAAACAGAAATCCGAACCCAGAGAGGCTCCCAAGATTATATGACCACCCAGTAACCTTGCCAGACAAATCCTGCGTCCCAGCCTCCAGCCTGGGCGCGGATTCTACCTCGTAGTTCACCCACCGCCTCCGCGCGCGCGGGAAGAAGCTGCACCCTCGGGAGTGCAAACTGGAAACTGCAGCCGCGAGAGGGCCAGCCTGAAGTCCCCTGTTTGTCATTCGGGCGAGGACACTGGAGGAGGAGATGCCACCTTACCTGGCGCGCGTCCCTGGTCAGAGGTGCCGTCGCAGCCGCTGCGCGCTCCGCGTGGGCCCGTGGTGTCCCGGGAGTGAATGGTCGCGGCCCGGACACGACCTGGGCTAGAGCGGATCAGCAGCCCTCCCGGAGCCCGGAGCCTGTCTGCCCGCAGCGGCCGGTGCAGCGCGCGAGGGACACTCCCGGCCCCTGGAGGCGGAGCCCGAGATAAGGTTCGCGCCCCCACCCGCCCCCTTTCCGAGGGCAGCGGCCAGAGGGTGGGTTTTGGATCTGGATCCTCAGTGCAAGCTCCTAGGGAACCCTGGTAGAAGTCAGCTCAGTTCTCCTCCCGCTAGGACTGGGGAGAGGCGGGCTGAGGCACTCAGGGGAAGGAGGAGAGGTCAAGGCCACTCAGAGGTGGAAAGAATGAGGGCGGAGGGAAGCAGGACCTGAGAGCATCACCTGCGTGGATACAAGGAGGCCCCCTGCCCGGCCTCTGGACTCCAGGGTCAGTCACTTCTTGGTCGGCCCAGCAGCTGACTGGTGGACCTGCCTTTGACCTAAGCTACCAGAAAACCTGAGGGGAAGTTCATGTTCAAATAGGCAGTTACCTTCGAGGACTTAAGAGTGACAGGGAAGGTCTGGAATAAGGTGACCGATAAGGGGATGCTCTGCGCTCTGCCCCTTTTAGTCCATCGCTCACAGAGCAGCCAGAAAGTTCTTTAACTATCATGCACTTAGACCCGCCCCGCCTCCCCTCCCCGCCAACGTGCTCTGGCCGCGGCTGGCTCTCACCCGTCACTCGCCCCACTTCTCACCCTGCTCCCCTCGACCCATGGGACTTTTTGCCCTTCCTTATCCACAGCAGTGAGTTCTAGTATTACTTGCTATTTCTTCTGCCTCCAAAACTCTGTCCCAGACCTTATTACAGGTGCCTGCTTCTCTTCATTCATGTCTCAAATGTCCCTTCCAGAGAGTTCTTCCTGCCCCCCTCCAGACGGAGCCACTCACAACCATTCCTATCCCCTCACCCCACTTTATTTTCAATAGATCACTATCTGAAATTTTACTAACAAGTCATTCTTGTGTCTTGCATCTGTCTCAAGGTGAGCTCTAAGAGGACAGGGACTTGGTCTTGCTCCCAGCTTTATCCTCTGCAGCTAGACCCATACCTGGAATATAGTAGGTGCTCAATAAATCTGGGCTGAATGAATGTGTGAATTAATTTCTCCCCAGGGGAGAACCTTCACAAAGAAATGCCTTCCTTTTTAGCCATCTGTATGTCTTCTTTGGAGAAATGTCTATTTAGATCTTCCACCCATTTTCTAATTGGGTTGTTTGTTTTTTTGATATTGAGCTATATGAGCTGTTTGTATATTTTGGATATTAATCCCTCGTTGGTTGCTTCATCTGCAAATATTTTCTCCCATTCTGAGGGTTGTCTTTGCATTTTGTTTATGGTTTCTTTTGCTGCACAAAAACTTTTAAGCTTAATTGGGTCCCATTTGTTTATTTTTGTTTTTATTTTCATTACACTAGGAGGTGGATTGCAATGGATCTTGCTGTAATTTATGTCAAAGAGTGTTCTGCCTATGTAAGCACATGAAAATATGCTCAACATCACTAATTATTAGAGAAATGCAAATCAAATACCTCATTGTAAGTATCACCTCACACAGGTCAGAATGGCCATCATCAAAAAATCTACAAACAAATCTACAAAAATAAATGTTAGAGAGGGTGTGGAGAAAAGGGAACCCTCCTATGTCGTTAGATGGGAATGTAAATTGGTACAGCCACTATGGAGCACAGTATGGAGGTTCCTTAAAAAACTAAAAATAGAGCTACCATATGATCTAGCAATCCCGCTCCAGGGCATATATCCAGAGAAAACCATAATTTGAAAAGATACATACACCCCAATGTTCATTGCAGCACTATTTACAATAACCAGGACATGGAAGCAAGTTAAATGTCCATGGACAGTTGAATGGATAAAGAAGATGTGATTCATATATACAATGGAATATTACTCAGCCATAAAAAAGAATGAAATAATGCCATTTGCAACAACATGGATGGAACAGAAATTGTCATACTGGGTGAAGTAAGTCAGACAAAGACAAATATCGTACGATATTGCTATGAGGAATCTAAAAAAGGGTAAAAATGAACTTATTTATAAAACAGAAATAGAAATTCTACAGATGTAGAAAACAAACTTATGGTTACCAGTGGGTAAGAGGGGTAGGGGTAAATTGGGAGATTGGGATTGATATATACACACTCTATATAAAATAAATAACTAACAAGGACCTACTGTATAGCACAGGGAGCTCTACTCAGTACTGTGTAATGGCCTACATGGGAAAAGAATCTAAAAAAGAGTGGATATATTTATGTGTATAACTGATTCACTTTGCTGTACAGCAGGAACTAACACAACATTGTGAATCAACTATACTCCAATTTAAAAATTTTTTAATAAATAAATAAAATATAATACAAATCAGAAAAAAATAAATGCCTTGCTTCAATAACTGAATTCTACTGAATTCAGGTAAGACATGAATGTCTCAGAATGTTCACCATTTCCCACATTCCCTCATCCATTCATTCAGACATTCCTGTTAGAGTCCGTTGTCATGTAAATATGTTTCTTCATGGGTCATATCAATGAAAATTTAATAATTTTCCAATATGAAGACCTGGATAGCAAAGTGCATTCCCATGAGAAGTACAAACAAATATTTACTGCACAAAGGAATGAACCTAATGCAACAAGACCAAGGGTCCTGAAACTAGGCTTACTTCTGGGTTAACCAGTTTTGTGTTCATTAAGCTCATTTGGCTTGGGTTTCTGTTGCTGTCAACTGGAAGAGCCCTAAATTGAACACCCAAAGCAATTCTGGAGCTGAAAGACCCTTAAGAAAACAGAATGTCTAAGCTTACATTTATAACTTTAAATACTATCAAAGCTTAATATCACAGCTTAGCACCAATATGGATATTTTTATAAGTCCCCTTAAAAGCCCAAGCACCAATAATGGATATTTTTGTAAGCCCCCTTAAAAACCCAAGGAAATTTGACTTATATTCTAATTGGGTTGGATTATCTGCATGTTTTATTTCTGAGGGCATGTTCTTAGATCCAACTATAAGACCCTCACATTGGCAGGTAAAGATGCAAGAATGAAAATTACAAGTATACACAAAAGTGTCGTCCAAGAGAGTTTGGAGATAATCTTTCTATTTTATAGCTTCTTTCTTCCTCAATTTCAGAGTCCCAAGTCTTCCTGGCCAAGAGAACACTGAATGAATTCATGTTCCCCAGGGTTTGGGTCACATTTCTTATATTTTTATCTTAAGGCTGACAGGCAAATTCAACTCTCCTCAGATTTAAACCATAACATAGAAGTGAGAAACTAACCTATTTCTAACCAATGATTTCTTGTGAGACCTTTTCCCACAGAAACTCTTCAAAAGATGCTTCATTCTGGTTCTCCCAGTGAAGAGGGAAGTCGAGACGTGGTTGGCTTCTGTGTTGGAGTCATTTATACATAGCCATCTTCAAAAGTAGAAGGAAAATAAATGCTTTGTTGGTTCATTCATCTATGATTGAAATTTTGTATCTGAAGTGAAAGTGCATATTCAGGACTGGTTTTCCTTTGACGATTAAAACTTGGAAATAGAGTCCGATCAATAGGATTCTACAAGTCCCTGAATTCTTAATAGAAATTGTTAGTAACAGGCTGGGATAGGTAATAAAGAGTTCAATTTCCATTAACTTTGACGTTAATATATCAATATATAACAAAATAATTGTTTCAAGTTCCAATGGGTGTGTGTGTGTCGGTATGTCTCTGTGTGTGTGTCTGTGTGTGGGGGGGAGAGAGACAGAGAGACAGAAAGAATGGGAAATATTTGAAAATATTGAAGTTATTTAATATATTTTACTAAAAACTCTAACAATCCCAGTTCCTTAACTTTTCTTAAAGGTCATATTTTTATTCCTCCAGTCATTTTCTTAGCACCCCTCTGAGATTTCTTCAACTGCTGCATAAGTCCCCGAGTAATAATTCACACAGGAAATTATCAGTGATGACTTGGAGAAGACATCCCACAGTATGCTGCTTGCTTTCAAAAAGAAAAACAATCCTATACTGTTAGCTTCAAAATTCATACTAATAATCCCTAGACATTTTTTTCTGTCATCATTAGTCATTTATTATCCAACTTGCATTTTTTCCCCAGGTAAATGACTCAGCACTCAGTCTCTTAAATTTTAATTCTGTTTCATTCCAAATGCTTTTTTTTTTTTAAGATTTTTTCATGTGGACCATTTTTTTTAAGTCTTTATTGAATTTGTTACAATATTGCTTCTGTTTTATGTTTTGGTTTTTTTGGCCCCGAGGCATGTGGGATCTTAGCTCCCCAACCAGGGACCAAACCCTCACCCCTACATTAGAAGGTGAAGTCTTAACAACTGGACCACCAGGGAAGTCCCCCAAATGCTTTTTATAAAGGTCACTTTGACCATATTTAAGAGATATTTTATCATATGCCATTGAAAAAATTAGGATGATGGATGAAATGATGTCTCTGTCTTTCCAGATCTAAAGAGCTTGAACCTCTGTGTCCTCTGTGGGGACAATCACATCATAGTTACAACCATACATTATAACCTGCATTTTTTCCTACTTCCCGTATTCTGTGAATCATAGCTAATTTAATAGACTGTCTTCTAGATTCACCACTTCCTTTTTCAGTGCTCAGTATAAAATCTTTCTTTCCTAACCTTCTAGATCCATCATTGTCCTTCAAAGGGAGAGTGTGTTTGTGTACTTAGTGTTTGTGCAGATTTTGCCCCAGAGCCCTGGGAAGCTAATCTTTTCTTGAGGATGTATGTGCCTTCTTTATTAGATGCTCTCTCTAGAACTTGCCATCATAAATTAGGCAATCTGCCTGCATGACGTCCTCTTGTAAGGAACAGGGAGAGAAATCTCTTCCTCACGCTCTGCCGCTGAGGTTTCTCCCTGGCTAAAAGCATACTTGGGAAGCTGCCTGTGGCGGTAAGGGCCGGATGAAGACTTGGCTGGCTGCACACAGCTTCAGAGATACCGTTACTCAAAATTACTTTGCTGGGGCAGAGTCAGTCATCTGCTAGAATCTGTGTACAGGAGAGATGTGGCTTCCCCCTCAGCCCTTCTGAAAGTTCAAGTTTGAGAATGTCTTGGAGCCTGAATTGGAGAAAGCCACGATGCACCTGTTAAAAATAAGGTTTACAAAAGGTCCAGCCCCACCCTCACCTCAGCTGGTCCCTGAGACGGGAGGCCTGCATAGGACCATCTCTACAGGCTCCCTGCAAAGCTGAACTGTGACGATCCTGGGAGATCTGCTTGGCTCAGCTGAGGGAAAGATCCTCGTCCAAGGTCCCCATCTAGTCACTGATGGAGTCTATGTAAGGATGGATGGAAGGTGATAGTTCTAGTCTCCCTAGAATTTTTTTCTGATTTTTTTGAAAAGGAAAAGTTAAGGGGTTCAAGAGTATTTTCAGTAGAGACTAACCCATTAAATAGTTGCTGAGTAAAGGAATGAGATTCTCTAGATGACAACTAGCTTAAAGCCAGGCTAAAATGATTACTGATATCACTTATATGCAGAATCTAAAAAAAAAAAAAGATAACAGATGAACTTATTTACAAAACAGAAACAGACTCACAGACTTAGAAAACAAACTTATGGTTACCAAAGGGGAAAGGTGGTGGGGGGAAGGGATAAATTAGAAGTTTGGGATTGACATATACACACTACTGTGTATAAACTGGGTAATCAACAAGGACCTACTGTATAGCACAGGGAACTCTGCTCAGTATTCTGTAATAACCTATATGGGAAAAGAATCTGAAAAAGAATAGATATATATATGTATGTATAACTGAATCACTTTGCTGTACACCTGAAACTAACACAACATTGTAAATGAACTATACTGCAATAAAAAATTAAATTTTTTTTAAAATGTAATATATGTATTATATTATGTAGTACATATTATGTATGATATAATGTGATATACTATGATGTGCTGTAAAAAAATAATAATAAAATAAAATGATTAGAGGCAATTAATTCAATGGTCTCATAACACTTTTTAGCCCCAGTCCCTCTAAGACAGGCTGGACCTGGGACCTAAACTTATGGTTACCAAAGGGGAAAGGGGGGAGGGATAAATTAAGAATTTGTGAATAACAGATATACAATACTATGTACAAAATAGATAAGCAACAAAGTCCTACTGTATAGCACAGGAAACTATATTCAATATCTTGTAATAACCTATAATGGAAAAGAATCTGAAAAAGAATATATATATCTTTTATTCATGTAACTTACATATATAATGTAACATATATATACATATATATATGTGTATATATATATCTGAATCACTTTGCTGTACTCCTGAAACATTGTACATCAACTATACTTCAATAAAAAATAAATTTTAAAAAACTGTACTCTCTAGAACAGGGGTCCTCAACCCCCAGGCCGCGGACCAGTACCAGTCCGCGACCTGTTATGAACCAGGCCACACAGCAAGAGGTGAGCAGTGGGTGAGCGAGTGAGCGAAGCTTCATCTGCCGCTCCCCATCACTCCCCATCGCTCCCCATTGCTCCTCATCACTCGCATTACCACCTGAACCATCCCCCACCCCCATCCATGGAAAAATTGTCTTCCACGAAACCAGTGCCAAAAATGTTGGGGACCGCTGCTCTAGAACATAAATTAGTTTCATATTAAGGATGGGTAAAAATTAAACTTAAGACTTTGAAGCCTAAAGATCCATTCTCCAACCAAATAACATTAAAATGAGGGTCACTAGGCCCTTGGCATGGGCACAGCTATACACTTTTTAGCTCCCCATGGGAGTGAAACTAACAATGTTTCCCTGGGCAGGAGGCAAGAATATTTGTCAGTTGAAGGAGAAATGGGTGTGAGCAGATTTAGGTGGAATTTGTAAGGCTGATTCTAAAATCAATCATACAAAATACAAGTACATTCATGTAGACAGGCAAAGGAGACCTAACCTAGATTTACATAGACTCAGATGCAAATTCTGATGAATATTCTATTTCCCTTTCTCCATTAAACACTCCTGTTTACAGTGACTGAGAAGCAGGCAGGTTGTATGAGGTCTCACGACAGAAAGTGTTAAGAGCAGTCAGGGCTGCATTGAAAGGAGAAAGAAAAATTATAAAGCATGTAAAACTTACTCCCCAGCAAATCCATGACCAGCAAGGCTGGACTTGACTAATACTGTTTCATTATTAAATTGAAAATAGTTTAAGGCAGGGTAGTACAGAGATTATATTGCCAAAAGGAAAATCTGTGCAGCTTTTGTATGCTTCTGGTGGGAGTAACACTTAGTTTGAGCTTTCTGGAAAGAAATTTGACATGTATACATCAGGAACCTTAAAATATTCATACCTCTTGACACAGTAATTAGGTTTTTAGGAAAATACCCAAAAGAATAATCAGAAAAGTAGGCAAAAACTTATGTGCAAAGATATCAGTTAAAATATTATTTATAATGGGCAAAAGAATAACAAAGAAACAAACAGAAGCCCCCAAATTGTGGATTGGTTAAACCAGAAGTCAGCAAAGATTTTTCTCGAAAGGCCCAAAGAGTAAATATTTTAGGCTTTGCAGACTCTGCTGTCTCTGTCCCAACTACTTCTCTGTCCTTGTGGCAGGAAAACAGCACAGAAACAGCAAAGAAGTTGGTGTGGCTGGGTCCCCGTAAAACTTAGTAATGAAATGTAAATTCATAGAATTTTCAAATATCAGGAAATATTATTGATTCTTTTCAACAATTTTAAAATGTAAAAACCATTCTTAGCTCAGGGCTTTTACAAAAACAGGTGGCAGGCCAGATTTGCCAACCCTTCAATTAAGTTATAAAAATTTTATGTTCAATATTCAATATCAGTCAAAACTACACAATTTGAGAAATGGGGAGAGTAAAGAGGTAAAGAGATGAGAAGGAGGGGAGACTGGAATATAATATGCTAAAAGATTTATAGTAGTTTTTTCTGGATGTAGAGATTATGGATGATAAGGATGATTTTTCTTTTCATCTTATTTTTTATATTTTTGGATTTTTCTACAATAAGTACATGTTATTTTATGATTAAAAAATGATATTTTAAGGAGAACTTTTTTGGCTAAGAAGATTCATTTTTCTTCTCATTCTTTAGACATTACTCAGAAACTCTGGACATGCTGAAATTCTTGACAACCTCAGGCTGTTTTTTAGGAATAACTTTTAAACAACACCAGTTTTTTTTCAACAGAAGCTGACAATTCATTTATTTTTAGGGGCATATACCTTTTAAATACTTAGATCGTATCCCCAAAGTAAGACTGTCTCCCTCGCTTTTTCATTTCTCTCCCAGCCACAGACACCCTTCCGCCTCTCCCCAGCAAGTGCACGCAGCCCTCACTCCCCAGCCTGGCATGGTAACATCTCCAACTTCTTCACCTTGCCTGCATCAAGCCCAGCATCTCAGACGCACCCCTCCGACCTCAGAGGCTTGCCATTCAAAGCCCACATGCATGCCCCATTCCCTCACCTCCAGCTCACCTGTTACTGACTCAGTTAACAAGCAACCACTCCCTTGCTGTCAGTACTGTGTTGTGTATACCAGATAACGGTTCACTCTGCAGGACCTCTGGAAATAGCTTTATATTTATTTTAAAAGGAGGTTTGGAATCTTAATATCTTAACTCAATTGAGTAATTAGCTGACAGGCAAATTTCAGGCATCCAAGCCAGCATTCCCCAAGCTTATTTCACAAACACTTGTCCTATGAGATATTGCATGGGAAAAAAATAATCTGTGTTTAGATCATTTTGTGAGATGCTGCGTACAATATTCCATTTCAGAGACTCACAATTTATATATATATGGCTTTGCAAAGTCCAAAAGTAAAGATCCCCATATAACTTTGTTCAACTCATTGTATCCCAAACTTATTTCCAGCCTCCCTTCCCCCCACCCTACCCCTCACCCTTTGTTTTAATGGGAACACATAAACATCCGATACATCTAGCAGAAGTTGCACTCCCAAGGAACACTCTTGGGGATATCCTGCCCTGGCCAATAGAAGAGCTGATTTGGAAAGAAGGGATGGGATAATACTCTCTAGGATCCCTCAAGTCATTCTGCATTGGACTGTGATGGTCTCAGACTCTGAATCAGACACATCCTGGCCTGGGGTCCACTGCATCCACCCAGCTGCCTGAGCACTGCTGCCATTTGCATTTATACCAGGCCCCTGAGTGCCTTTAGCTCCCTCCTTCTCCACTTGCTGCTTTTCCTTCCACAATCTCCCACTCAGCACCACATGCGCCATCTCTCTTGTACATTTCCATCATTGCTGAGGGCTCACTCACCAACTGTGTATTTAAATTTAAGGCCCCGTGGCTTTCCTTGGCTGCTGTCAAAAATTAGCATATGTTTTTAGTATTTATGAGATGTACACAGCTGACATTTTTGGAAAATTACACTCCATCTGCAAAAACATATGTATCCAACTGTGGTGAGATTAGATGTTTCTGCATTTATTTTTCTAAGAATTGAGCACATCCAATATACAGTCTTCTCTGAATGCCCCTTATTGTTTCTTTTTTGGCAGTATTTTTCAAATATCCAATCACCAAGGACAGTTATACATGGACCCTTAAGTCAGTTAATAACTTCTTAGAAAAATACGTACTTTCCCCGAAAGCAAGTTTCTACAAAAGACACAGAAGAGACTATTGCTGCTGCTTAGGATAGCTTTCACAAAACAAATTATTTCAGATGGCAAATATGTGCCCATAATAACTAAACTTTAAAGAAATGCTTGGCCAGTTTGGCATTTGTTGGTTTCCAAGCCACAATGCAATATCCTGGATTCATTCTGGGCATTTTGCATGACATACTTTCTCACATGAACATTTGGATTCTAACCCAGAGTGTAGGCGTGACCCACTACTACCCCACCACACACACAGTGAAATTTGTTCTTTCAAATTCAACAACAGTGGAAAAGAGAGTTGGAACAAATAAGAAGAGGGTTTAACAGAAGCATATTATTCAGGAATCTAGGCTTAAGCTAAATTATTTTTCATCCTCCCTCAAGAAATGACTCTATACCTGGTAGAGTGGTTCTTCTGTAACTATGGACTTAACTCATAAGAAAGACTTAGGTGAAAATAACTCAATGGAAGTTTGAGGTGCTGTTATATTATGATAGACAAAATGGAATCTCCAGTGAGGATTTTTTTAGAAAGTGGAAGCAGAGGTTAATTTTCTTCCCAAAGAAGCCCCTTTTGGGAGTACAACCATGCTTTAAATAATGAAAGCAAGTTTTCAACGTCTATATGAAGTCTTCTGGTTTTTGAAATTTCTTTGCCTTACTTTATAGAAAATAAGGAGTAAACTATAATTCCACCACAAATCCAAAGATGATCCAATGGTCTTCGAAGCCACACCTCTCAGACCTCACCTCCCGCCCGCTCACTCTGCCTGGGTCATGATGTCACTTACTTGCATAAACCTGAGAGTAAGTGCCTCCTCTCATCTTGTACCATGAACATCTCTCTTGTCTCACCCCAGGCACGGCCCCGATCCAGGAGCTATCATTTTGACCAGGAAGATTCATGGCTGTATTAGTCAGGATAAGCTTGGTGATGCTGCAATAACAAATCGGCCCCCAAATTCTGAAGGGCTTAACTCAACAAAGGATTCTTTCTTGCTCATATGCCATCCTTCTGGAGCACGTGGTCTCTGATCCCTGAGGCAGAGGAAGAGTTTGAACTTGACCCTGCCTCAGCTAGAAGTGACACAGGTCAACCCTCACATGTCATTATCCAGAAATACAAGAGGACTGGGAAAGATCAACTTTACTGTCCTGCAAAATGCAAATATACAAGAAACCATAACTGAATACAACAGACATGAATTTTAATTATTAATGTATCCAGTTCAAACCTAGGCTCTTTCTTACCCTCAGGCTTTCTTTTTTTTTTAATTTTTATTGGAGTATAGTTGATTTAAAATGTTAGTTTCTGCTGCACAGCAAAGTGAATCAGTTATACATATACATATATCTGCTCTTTTTTAGACTCTTTTCCCATATAGGTCATTACAGGGTATTGAGAAGAGTTCCCTGTGCTATACAGTAGGTTCTTATTAGTTACCCATTTTATATATAGTAGTGTGTATATGTCAATCCCAATCTCCATATCCAATCTCCTATCCACCTGGTGTATGCGTCCCATCCACTCAATCTTTAGGTCTTGGCTTAGACAGCCTTTCTTCTGAAGATCCTCAGAGAACCCTCCTTCCCTAAACCTAGACCTTCCTCTCTCATTTACTTTTCCCACAAGAATACTAGCTAGCATTTATCATCTACTCTATGCCAGGTACTGTTCTGGACACTTCCCTTCAAATCCTCACAATAAGCCATTGAAGTGGTATCCTCATCCAAGCTTCCCTTAGAAAACAGCCTGAGCCCAAAATATATATGCTAGCCCTGTATTAGGTGGGCAATGCCAGGGAAGCAGGAGGGTAAGAAGAGGGCAAGGGGGGCAGGGAAGAAGGGAGACATATAAGAGTGACGTTGATACAGAGCTGGCCACGTCTTTGTAACAAGCTGGGTGATTTCAGGAAATCAAGAGATACTCAAGAGAGGCAGAAGAGTACTAATTGCTATATCTCTGAAAAGTCCATCCCAGCTCCAATTAGACCAGAAGCAGCCACTATGCAGGACCCAGGTCTATCGTTGTGGCCACAGCCTGGCTCCATGCCCAGGGGAAGGAGACAAGATGTCACCAGGACAGCTCCAGCTAGAAAGCAATGTGAAGACATGTGTCTGGTTAATTCAGGTAGTTGTGATTTATTTCCAGTTTTCCAATGAAGACACTGATGCCTAGAAATATAAAACTTTCAACAAGATGACACAGCTCGAGAGTAACAGGATGCAAACCAGGAAAACTGGTCTCCAAGCATGGAGTCGTCAACCACTGGCCTGCCACAGGAATGTAAACTCCAGAAAAGCAAGGACTGCTTTATCCCAGCACCAATCACAAATATAGAGCCTGACACCGTCGACACTCAATAAACATTTATTGAAAGAATGAATAAGCTTCAAATAAATGGTATTTCAAGAAAGCCTAAAGAAATCAATAAGAAGGAGAGATCACATTTTATTTGGGTGTTCTGGAAGGTTCCATGGTAGAAGTGACATCCGAGTCAGATATTCCAAAGATTTAGAGAAACGTCTGAAAGTGGCACAAAGGCCATATTTGGAGACTGCAGGTTTCCTGAAATAGAGAACCGAAGGGAGAAATGGGAAATAAGGCTTAAAAAGTACATGGTTATCAAACTATAGAAGCTTTGCCAACTTCAGGATGGATGCATGCTTAAAGCAGAGAGAAGTTAAGAACTGTGTGTATTTCAAAATAAAGTCCCACTTGTAGCAATGTCCACAGCCATGGAAACCAAGAACATGCCCCAGAAAGTCCCCAAATCATGGTCCCGTTAAGCCATGTGTTATTCTGTACTCCAGGAACCCGCCATTGTTCATTCTGTTCTAGGCAAAAGTCCATTTTTTTTCTGTTACCCAAGTTTCTATGGCTTGAGATGAAGCTGTGTTCTTGTTTTCTATCAGGAGAAATGGAAAACAGCTGCTTACCATTCTCTTTATAATAAGCTTTATATAATTCAAGCAGTTATTTAAACATTTTCCTGATATTTGATCATTAACCCAGCACATAGCATAAGAGACACTATAAGAAATCAAATGATAATATTAGCTTTATAAAGAGAATCTCACACACACACACACACACACACACACACTCACTCACACACCCAAAGATTTTTAAAAATCTATAAAGGATAAAAGTATTTTCCTTAATGGGACTATCCCACGGTTTATAATGTTTCCCTTGTGATACATAAAGCATTGTCTTTATGATAAATGAAATCTCTCTGGAATTGATTATAACACACATGGGAAGCAAACAGCTGAAATAAATTTTTATTTAGAAGCATGAACATTCCCGAAAAATCCACAAGTTCCATACTGCTTCCATTTGCATTTGCATTTCCACTTAGTTAATGTCCTCCTGCATCTGTGGAAGTGACATAAATAGGATAACACAAGTCACCCGTCCACCACTCACTCCCGATCCCAGCACTTCCTTCTGACTTAAGCATCTTGACCACCTTGGAAACCATCTCCTGGTTTTCCTTCTACCCCTCTGACTGCTTCTTCTCCATCTCCTTGGAATGCTATCCCTTTCCACCAACTATTAATTGTCAGAGCTCCTCCAAGGTCAATTCTAGACCATCTCTTTTCACCCTAGGCTGTCTCCCTAGAAGATCTTATTCACAAGACTCATGGACGCATATCTGCTTCAAGACCTGGCCTCTGAAGCACAAGTAACTAGTTGCCAGTGTAACATTTCCATCTCAGTGCCTGCGATAGCATGTAGAACTCAACATACCAAAACCTGAATTTGTGATAATGAACCCCCAACCTGCCTTACTCTGGGGTTCTCCTTGTCTCATCCCCATCTCCTTTACTCCCTATACCTAATCTACTCTACTAATCTACTCACCAAGTCCTGTCAATATCATGTCCCAAATATTTCTAATCTATCCACTTCGATCCTTCACCACCACCATGAACCTCATCCAACACTGAAACAGGATGTCGAGTAGGACTTTAGTGTTGCCCAGGAGTCATCAGTGGTTCTTGATGGATCTTTTCCTTTCTCTGCACATGGGGAAGGGAAGGTACTTCTCACCAACCAGGGAGGGAGAGACTCTGAAAGAGTTTGGAGGTGCATCATGAAGAGGAGGCTAGGGCTTCCCTGGTGGCGCAGTGGTTGAGAATCTGCCTGCTAATGCAGGGGACACGGGTTCGAGCCCTGGTCTGGGAAGATCCCACATGCCACGGAGCAGCTGGGCCCGTGAGCCACAATTGCTGAGCCTGCGCGTCTGGAGCCTGTGCCCCGCGACGGGAGGGGCCGCGATAGAGAAAGGCCCGCGCACCGCGATGAAGAGCGGTCCCCGCACCGCGATGAAGAGTGGCCCCCGCTTGCCGCAACTGGAGAAAGCCCTCGCACGAACCGAAGACCCAACACAGCCAAAAATAAATAAATAAATAAATAAATAAATAAATAAATAAATAAATAAATAAATAGGAAAATCCTTTAAAAAAAAAAAAAAAAAAAAAAGAGGAGGCTGGCATCTCGTTTCACAGTGGGTGTCTGTTTCCCACAGAGGTCTCGTCAATTTCCCCACTGTGCTTATTTGAGCAGGAGGAGACGACAGCTGGAGTAAGATAGGGCTAAGATAGGGTTGGCAATGAAACAGTCTTCAGGATGCTTGGAAAAATAAGGAATGTGTAGTTCCCTATGGGTCAAGTGGACATCCCACAACTCCTCATGGGAACCCCAGGCACCAGAGGCTCTGGGGTGGCCTGCTCTGGGCAGATGCTACATGGGGAGTTGGAAGAGGTCGTAGAATCATGCAAGTTCTTCCTGAGGAGCCAGAGTGTGCTTGCTTTTCACACATGCGTCACCAGAGGCTGCTTAGTGTTAGTCCAAGAAAAAGCAGGAACCAGCATCTCAAGGGCTACATACAACAAAGACACCGTCCTTTCCCTTCCTTCTCCCCACCCCCACCTAGAAAAGGTCCTGACCCAAGGACAGACAAGGAGGCCCCCACCCCACTGCAGGGTAAGACTAAGGTCTAGTTTCAAAACATGTGAAATGCTAGACATGAATGCTAGAGGTATCATAATTCCAAATCTCTTTACTTAAAGAAGACTCTACATCTGATGGTTCCCATATGTGACAGATAATACCATCTTAATTCAGTGAGCAGTAGGCCTATTTTTGCCTGTTTCATTTAATTAGGTCTCTTTCTGGGTTTCTGCCGGGTGCACAGGGTTGTTTTGCATTTTTTCACTTGACTTGCAGATGACAACATTTTAAGAAACAATCCCCTCAGAGATAGTTTGAAAACATGAAATAAAATGACTGATGCTACCTGGAGTCTTACAGTGAAAGTCTTTTGAAGTAAGAAAATTAAATTCCATCTACCAGTAAGAAGAAAATTAAGCAAATATTACAACTAAAGTTTCATTAAAGGGGGAGGGATAAATTAGGAGTTTGGGATTAACATATACACACTACTATATATAAAATGGATAATCAACAAGGACCTACTGTATGGCACAGGGAACTCTACTCAATATCCTGTAATAACCTAAATGAGAAAAGAATCTGAAAAAGAATGGATATATGTATATGTATAACTGAATCACTTTTCTGTATACCTGAAACTAACACAACATTGTAAATCAACTATAATATTAAATAAAATTAAATTTAATAATTTAAAAAATAAAGTTTCATTAAAGACTAAATTTAATAAGAAAGGCTTAAAGGGATCTTCTCTAGCAGTCACTGAAGACTTTCTCCCAGTGCTTTTAATGGGGCAGTTTGACTCTGGGTAACCAGTAGCCTTTCCAGGCCTGTGGTTTAACAGAGCATCCAACACAATGATGATTTGCAGCTTCATTAATGCTGATGACAAAAGACATAGTGAATTAGTCAATGTTATCTTAGATCATGGTGATGCTTCCCACGAAAAATCAAAGCAAAGTAAAATTCCAAACTCTGTAGAGAGATAGCAACTTCAAAAATGTCATAAACATCTAACATAAAATTAGCAAATGTAAACTTTTTAGAAAGTACTGACCTTCTGGATCAGGAAGTCCGTAAACTTGGCTCACAGACCAAATCCAGGCTGCTGCCTGTGTTTGTAAATAAAGCTTTATTGAACATGGTCCCAAGGATTTATTTACATATTATCTACAGATGGTTTCACACTAAAATAGCGCAATTGAGTAGTTATAACTGACAGAGACTGGATGGCCTTCTATGCCTGTACTACCTGGCATTTTACAGAAAATGTTTGCTGAACCTTTTTGGGTAAGGCTCATTTAGACAGATAGATACATAAATACATGCATATATACATAGACACATACATACATACCTAGAAGATAGATACACAGTACACACATACATAGATGATAGATACATATATACACACATGCATATATATATATATACATGCACACATACATACATATACACATTCATGCATGCATAGATGATATATGCATGCATCCATACATACATAGAGGAGAGATACATAGATACATACATAGATCATACATACATACACAGATAGAAAGATAGAGAGATAGATATGAGGAATTTCTACCCACATGTAACATTTTCTTTTATAGTATCTAAAGGAAATGAATAATAAAGGACAGTGCTTTATTTAACTCATTTTAAGAATCATTTTTATTCCCTAAAGAATGTATTTGATGAAGATTATCTCCATCAAACTATGTCCAAGAAAAGGAAACAATTTCACCATTCTTTTCCTTTGTGAAGTTGACTTTAATAGTTCCTATCGACGCAGTCATGTCTATATACTTTCCATAATATACAGCCAAGGCCTGAATGTATATAGTTACTTTAAAAATCCAGTTAACTTAAGCTTGACTTCAGTCTAAGGAACAGATCGTGAGTGTCCTCTTCAACTTCTCCTACAAATAGGGATCTAGATTACCAATCTTGGTTCTCAATTTGGCACACATTCATACACACAAGATGTTTTATCCTTCATATCTCCTGAAATATAAAGGTGTTATGAAAGCCTACATTGACATTCAAAATAATAATACTAATAAAAGTCAAAACTGATTGAGTGCTAACAATGGGCTAAGGTGGCAAAAACAATGGGCTAAGGTGGCAAAAAACTAGCTTTTCATCAAACCTGCATCCTCCTCGTCCTAAGGACACAGCCTGAGTTCTAGCCAATGGATTGTTCCTGGTCCAGAGAAAACTCTTGTGCATGATCCTTCCTATTTCCCTTTGCACTGATTTGATGGTGATGAGCCCAGCAACCTGGGAAACCACTGCTGAAGAGGGGAGAACTCCCAAACGGAAGAAACCTGGGTTCCCAATCAAAATTTGGAAGAGAGCTCCCTGCCAATCAAGATTCCCTGTTTCAGACTTTACATGAGTGAGAATTTATCCTCTGTGATCTCTGGCCCATTATACATCTGGAGACTTGTTTGTTACCACAACTGGCAAAACTTTAACAGGTATTTTGTTTAATCAAGAGGGTTTTTATTATCACCACTATGTACGTGTCATGTGTATCATATGCACTAGTCATTTCTATTAAGATTGGCACAATAATTTATAAAAATATGCCAATTCATGTAAATACTTTACAACCATGTAGCAGATTTTTTAAATGTCCTGAAACTCCTTGATCTTGGAAATCCACCTACTACTTTTTATCACCTTTTGGGTAAGTCATTTCAGACATTAAATATCCTTGTTAAAACTAGAGAATACTAAATAAGTTCCAGATAAGCACATGGACTACAGCAACGCCAATAATTGTTTGTGAATTCAGATAAGATGTGAAGGTGATGAACAAGGCACGGACTAATATTTATACACCTGACAAGGGAATGATATTGTATTAATTAAACAAAGGCAACAGGGATCCTACTTAAGTGATTTTAAGTGAATTCTCATGTCTTTAAATAATTCTGGTCGAAATGAAAGACCTCTGGAGCATCTTTTATGTGTTGGAGCATGAAAGGATAATATTGTTCAAAGTGGCAATTTCTGTCCACAATCTGGACTTTATTTCACAATTATGGATATTTGGTGTGGCTTAGATTGCAGTTTTCTTTTGTATGTTTTCCATTTGGCAAACACAAAATTAAACGAGCCCCAGCAGTTTTCATCTTCCTTCTCCATTAGCATTCTGATCCCACCATCCTCCCCTGGGGCATTAAGTCCGTATCTCCGTTGATGTGAATAGGCTAGAATCAATGGAGTGATGTTTGAAAAACCCTGAAATAACTGCCTGGGGGTTACACTTCATGATCTCAACAAGCATCTGAGCTGACATGGGCCTGTGTAGAAGCCAAAAGGGAACAGGAGGTGTGACAGGAGTGGGTGTTGGAGAGAGAAAGAAAGAAGTCCATTCTTGTAGGTTTATCCCTCCTTGTCCCTTCCTTTCAGGATGTGCTGCCTGCAGAGGAGCCTATAAACTCTGCACCCCATTGTCCCCACAACAGGCCAAACTCCTGATCACAGCCCAGGAGGCTCCCCTCTTCCCATGCCCTTGCCCCCTTCCTCCAAATCTGCACAGTATGAAATATATACACTGAGCATGCACACCACTTTGTACATTTCACAAGAACAATGAAAAGCAGTGTACATTTTACAAGAATCCAGATGAAGAAATTGAGGCTGGGGAATGGCAGGGACTCCCCACATCATGCCAATGCCTGGGTACCAAGTGAACCTCCACAGCCCCCCTAAACACCTGAAGACCTCCGATTCTCTAATCACCTCCTCCCTGGACATAGTAATAGAATCCTCTCATCTCCCGGTCCTTAGACAGGAGAATCAAGTTCTTAGCCCTGAGCTAGGGATTTGTGGCATTAGAAGGAGGGTGAGGGGGATCCCTGGGCTTGTTGGCAGCAGTGCTGGCTGCTAGCAACTCTGCCCGGGCCCCGGCAGTTGTTGGAATCGCCTAGAGCAGCAGCAGGGCCAGGAATGTCTTTCTCTTAGCCAGGAGGCAGCAGCCATTCTTCTCTGCTGCAGCCCTCAAGAGAACCATTCAGAGCCTGTTGCAAGATTTGATAACTACAGGCTTGTGCAGGAAAAACACTGGAAATACTTACAGATGACTCACAGACCTCAGGTGCAAATGAAAGCTCTGTTCATTTAATTGCTTTAAAATCAAATAAGGTTCTTTCTCCTATCTCTTAGTTTACACTGGTGAACAATACTGTCTGCAAGCAGGTGGGCTCACAAGAGATGCTAGCAAGAACAAGGGGCAGTCTCTTCCTCTGTCCACCAGGATAGCTTTGTATCTCACTGTCTGAGTCAGGTGAGAATTCTCCCTTTGTCTCTGAGACCACCAACCTCCTTCAATAACCTGAATTCATGTTTAACAGCAATGAAAGGAAACTCAGCCTGATAAATCACTCAATCCCCTCAATGGTTCATCTGGATGTCCCTTCCCTCCTCTTCCCTTCCTTCCCCACCCCCAACCTCTCTCTCCCTGTTATACACACACACACACACACACACACACACAATGCAGGTGACATACAAATGGTTACCACCTTGCCCTACACTCCTTACCTTCCGAATAATGTTTTACTTAACTACCATCCATGAGTTAGTTGTATGTCTTCTATTTACTTAATCACTTTTTCATGGATTCATTGACTGTTTATTCAGTGTCCAACACACGTCAAGCACTCAGCTAGGTCCCCTAATCTCCGTTCCACTTACCTTTCTTATGGGGCTCACTTACAAATGTTCTTTTTAATATCACTCATTCAACAGGTATTGACTAAGCCCCAAACTATCCAGATAAGTTTTAATCAGTGGCACAGGACCAGGCTTTTATTGTTCTTTTCTTCTTTCCAAGTTTCCCAAAGCTTCTCCAAATGCCTGATATTACTGTGGATTCTTTTACACAATTGAATGCATCTCAGTGTAACTGCCACTTACAGAGCCTCCAAATTTCTGCCAGGAACTAAAGTGGTCACTGGAGATGGAAAGCAGATCAGAGACAATCCCTACCCTTGAAGGACTCAGCATTTTAGGAGGTGACTGTAATGTGCTGAATGAAACCCAGTCAAAGGCCACGGGTATCTAAGAAAGGAGGATGGTAAACCTTGTGTCTTGCACATTGTGTGACCAGGCCAGGACTTAACACCCATGATCTTGCATATGAGAGACATTTTGTTATCACCGTTCAACAAGGGAGAAAACTGAGGCTCAGAGGGGTGAAATAACTTACCCCAGTCTCTCTGACTATAAGGCATATTTCCACCACACCATACTCTCTCTCCTACAATGCTCGTACCTCAGCGTCCCTGCCCTCTGTATTCTCTGCAGCTTTCGCAGCCCAGGTGTCCGCAGCTGGGAAGACTTCAGATGCAGGACCACAGCCTGTCATGGTGGCTCTGACAGAATGAAAGAAAATGGGAGCCTTTATATGTCTTTGAGGATAGTTACCTTTAAATGGATAACAACAATATCAAATAACACTTATAAAGTTACATTTATACAAAGCCATTTCACATTTAATGCACACGTGGTAAAAACTATGGGAGGGTACTAAGAAAGATTTTTTTAAATAGTGTAGTAATGAGAAAAATTAAGGAAGAAACTTCATCCCCAACCACCACCAATGGGTTCTTCAACCCAAACAAGCACTCATGTTATGTGAGATCTAGACTTCAAGAATACTTTCAGAGTTTTGTAAAAATAAAATGTCCAATTCTGCTGATTTCTTCCTCATCATAAGCAGTGAATGTTTTGCCATCATTGTACTAAATTATCCATGTCCTCTTTATCCCAGGTAACCTCCTGCTGCTAACCTGGGGCAGCACTTCCAGGACCTGTGAGTTGAGTGACTGCCTCTTGGTTTAAGGTTGAAAAGATAAGAAATGATAGATCAGTATTATTAAGGAAGTCCCCAATCCTTGCACTAATTGAGCACAGACTACATGGAAATGTAATAGGCAAGAACAAATCTGACTCCATATTAGATCTGTTCCTTTTGCTTTAACCTTTGTGCTCTGTTGCCTGTGCTTAGTCATGCTGTCTCTGTACCTTTTGAAAAAGAATGTTGCCTATAGCCTGAAATATACAGGCCAGCACATTCTCAGGGCTATGACCTTTAAAGGTTTAACACTTTTCCATTCATATATAGATAAAAAGTTGCAGAACAGAGAATAACACTGGTCTTCTCTGACCTGACCTACATGGACAGATGCAAGAACAAAGGATTCCTGCACCAAGAACTTTGCAACAACTAACCACACCCCTCCCTCACCTTACATTTAAAAGTGCTTTGCTGAAACCCTTCGGGGAGCATGGGGTTTTGGGGGCAAAACCACTCATCTCCTTGCGTGGGCCTGAAATAAAACTTTCTCTGATCCAAACTCCAACGTTTCAGTTTGTTCAGCCTCACTGTACCTTGGGCATAGGAACTTGCATTCAGTTACAGAAGGCTAAGCAGAGGTGTGAATCAGATGGTGCCCGGCCTTGGGAGATAAAGCCTATAGTGAAATAATTCCCATACCCCAAGAAAAGTTTAAGTGTCATAAAAAGATGTGATAAAAATAATCTGGGGATTCAAAAAGGAGAAATATTGAATTCTAGAAACTCTTAGAAAAATCTTCTTCAATATGTTGAATAACATTGCTGTTGTTTTGGGAGATGACGTGTCCAGAGTGGGTTTTTAGGATTGCTATTTTCTAAGTGGTAAGTTTCCATTCTAAATATTTTGTAGATATTCTAAAAGCTCTGGTGCCTTCAAATTATAGTTCTAGGCATATTGAATAAGGAACTACTGATTGAGGCCATACACAAAACTCTGCGTTCCCAGATTAGAGAAACACCTCAGAAATTTTGCTTACCATCAGAATTTTGGTATTATACGTATCAATGAGGATTTTGTTGGAACCCTGAAGGAAAGATGAAAACAATTGGGAAATTTTAAGCTGGAAAGGGTGAACAAGATATAAGTGACTGTTGGGGAATGGTGGCAAATTTTATTTTAAAATAAGATTTCATTTTCTCCTAAATGCATGGTTTTTCCATAATAAGAGAAAATGACTTTAGAGCAAATATTCCCAGGGAGAAAAGAAGATTGCAAACAAAGGTACAAAGACTAGAGCCATATTTCTATTGTCCTATCATTACAAAACATGTGTGGCCAGAGAGATGAATTATGGATGCCAGATACATGATATAAATGGTTCAAAGTGTGTCCAGCACAACTCATGTTGGGAAAGCTCCTCTGTGGTCAGAATAGCAGGCACAGCATGAAGACATCTGCCAGATGCATTGTTTGTGTCTTAGATTAAATAAACCAGATCCAGACACTTGTTAGCTTCACAAATTTTCAAGGCTTCCCAAGAAACGTATAGGTTGATTTGAATTATCTTTCAAAGAAGGATATTACCTGGGCCCAAGTTATCTGGGTGAACAATTATGTTCCGCCAACAAAAATGATCATTCCTTACTCAGTAAGTAAGATTCCTTACCACCCAAAACCATGGGGCAAACCTAATGAGGGGCCACTGAGTTAATAAACTCTACTTAAAAAATATTTGTCAGTGATTCCCTTCATTAATATGAAAAAATAAGAATCTGCTGTATCCATTTACCAGGCTATATAGTAGCCTATTCATGTTTTTTTCCCATGGTTATTTATTCCCATGGCTTTCTCAGCATAGGTGTACTTTTTTGGATTAATCCTTCTTGTTTAAAACATTTTCAGTGTAGGTCAGAAGAAACTTTGATTACCATTATAAAACAATATGGATCTGCCCCACCAAACCAGCTCTACAAAAAATGCTAGAAGAACTTCTCTAAGTGGGAAATGCAAGAAAAGAAAACGACCTATAAAAACAAACCCAAAACAATTAAGAAAATGGAAATAAGAATATACATTTCGATAATTGCCTTAAATGTGAATGGATTAAATGCTCCAAACAAAAGACACAGACTGGTTGAAGGAATGCAAAAACAAGATCTGTACATATGTGGTCTACAAGCGACCCACTTCAGACCTAAGAACACATACAAACTGAAAGTGAGGGGATAGAAAAAGATATTCCATGCAATGGAAATCAAAAGAAAGCTGGAGTAGCAATACCCATATCAGACAAAATAGACTTTAAAATAAAGACTATTACAAGAGACAAGGAAAGACACTACATAATGATTAAGGGATCAGTCCAAGAAGAAGCTATAACAATTTTAAATACTTATGCACCCAACATAGGAGCACCTCAACACATAAGGCAAATGCTAACAGCCATAAAAAGGGGAAATTTACAGTAACATAATAATAGTAGGGGAATTTAACATCCCACTTACACCAATGGAAAGAAATCATCCAAAATGAAAATAATTAAGGAAACACAAGCATGAAATGACACATTCGTCCACACGAACATAACTGATATTTATAGAACATTCCATCCAAAAAGAGCATAATACACTTTCTTCTCAAGTGCACACGGAATATTCTCTGGAATAGATCACATCCTGGGTCACAAATCAAGCCTTGGTAAATTTAAGAAAATTGAAATCATATCAAGCACCTTTTCCAACAACAACATTATGAGACTAGATATCAATTACAGGAAAGAAACGGTAAAAAAAATTACAAACACATGAAAGCTAAACAATACTTTATTAAACAACCAAGAGATCACTGAAGAAATCAAATAGGAAATCAAAAAATACCTAGAAACAAATGACAATGAAAACACAACAACCCAAAACCTATGGGATGCAGCAAAAGCAGTTCGAAGAGGGAATTTTATAGCAATACAATCCTACCTCAAGAAACATCTCAAATAAACAACGTAACCTTAAACCTAAAGCAATTACAGAAAGAAGAACAAAAAAACCTCCAAAGTTAGCAGAAGGAAAGAAATCATAAAGATCAGATCAGAAATAAATGAAAAAGAAATAAAGGAAACAATAGCAAAGATCAATAAAACTAAAAGCTGGTTCTTTGAGAAGATAAACAAAATTGATAAACCATTGGCCAGACTCATCAGGAAAAAAGGGAGGAGACTCAAATCAACAGAATTAGAAATGAAAAAGGAGAAGTAACAACTGGCACCGCAGAAATACAAAGGATCATGAGAGATTACTACAAGCAACTATAAGCCAATAAAATGGACAACCTGGAAGAAATGGACAAATTCTTAGAAAAGCACAACATTCCAAGACTGAACCAGGAAGAAATAGAAAATATGAACAGACCAATCACAAACACTGAAACTGAAACTGTGAGTAAAAATCTTCCAACAAACAAAAGCCCAGGACCAGATGGCTTCACAAGCAAATTCTATCAAACATTTAGAGAAGAGCTAACACCTATCCTTCTCAAACTCTTCCAAAATATAGCAGAGGGAGGAACACTCCCAAACTCATTCTACGAGGCCACCATCACCCTGATACCAAAACCGGACAAAGATGTCACAAAGAAAGAAAACTACAGGCCAATATCACTGATGAACATAGATGCAAAAATCCTCAACAAAATACTAGCAAACAGAATCCAACAGCACATTAAAAGGATCATACACCATGATCAAGTGGGGTTTATCCCAGGGATGCAAGGATCTTCAATATATGCAAATCAATCAATGTAATACACCATATTAACAAATTGAAGGAGAAAAACCATATGATCATGTCAATAGATGCAGAAAAAGCTTTTGACAAAATTCTACACCCATTTATGATAAAAACTCTCCAGAAAGTAGGCTTAGAGGGAACCTACTTCAACATAATAAAGGCTATATATTACAAACCCACAGCCAACATCATTTTCAATGGTGAAAAACTGAAACCATTTCCTCTAAGATCAGGAACAACACAAGGGTGCCCACTCTCACCACTATTATTCAACATAGTTTTGGGAGTTTTAGCCACAGCAATCAGAGAAGAAAAAGAAACAAAAGGAATCCAAATTGGAAAAGAAGAAGTAAAATTGTTACTGTTTACAGATGACATGATACTATACATAGATAATCCTAAAGATGCTACCAGAAAACTACTAGAGCTAATTTGGTAAAGTAGCAGGATACAAAGTTAATGCACAGAAATCTCTTGCATTCCTATATACTAACAACAAAAAATCAAAAAGAGAAATTAAGGAAACACTCCCATTTACCATTGCAACGAAGAGAATAAAATACCTAGGAATAAACCTACCTAAGGAGACAAAGACCTGTATTCAAAACACTATAAACACTGATGAAAGAAATTAAAGACAATACAAACAGATGGAGAGATATACCATGCTCTTGGATTGGAAGGATCAACATTGTGAAAATGACTATACTACACAAAGCAATCTACAGATTCAATGCAATCCCTATCAAACGACCAATGACATTTTACATAGAACTAGAACAGAAAATTTCACAATTTGTATGGAAACACAAAAGACCCCAAATAGCCAAAACAATCTTGAGAAAGAAAAACGGAGCTGGAGGAATCAGGTGGCCTGACTTCAGACTATACTACAAAGTTACAGTAATCAAGACAGTATGGTACTGGCACAAAAACAGAAATATAGATCAATGGAACAGTATAGAAAGCCCAGAGATAAACCCACACACATATGGTCACTTTATCTTTGATAAAGGAGGCAAGAGTATACAATGGAGAAAAGACAGCCCTCTTCAAATAGTGGTACTGGGAAAACTGGACAGCAACATGTAAAAGAATGAAATTAGAACACTTCCAAACACCATACACAAAAATAAACTCAAAATGGATTAAAGACCTAAATGTAAGGCCAGACACTATAAAACTCTTAGAGGAAAATATAGGCAGAACACTCTATGACATAAATCACAGCAAGATCATTTTTGACCCACCTCCTAGAGTGACGGAAATAAAAACACAAATAAACAAATGGGACCTAATGAAACTTAAAAGCTTTTGCACAGCGAAGGAAATCATAAACAAGACGAAAAGACAACCCTCAGAATGGGAGAAAATATTTGCAAACAAAGCAACTGACAAAGGATTAATCTCCAAAATATACAAGCAGCTCATGCAGCTCAATATCAAAAAAACAAACAATCCACTCCAAAAATGAGCAGAATATCTAAATAGACATTTCTCCAAAGAAGATATACAGATTGCCAACAAACACATGAAAGGATGCTCAACATCACTAATCATTAGAGAAATGCAAATCAAAACTGCAATGAGGTATCACCTCACACCTCACACCAGTCAGAATGGCCATCATCAAAAAATCTACAAACAGGGGCTTCCCTGGTGGTGCAGTGGTTGAGAGTCTGCCTGCCAATGCAGGGGACATGGGTTCGAGCCCTGGTCTGGGAAGATACCACATGCCGCGGAGCGACTAAGCCCGTGAGCCACAACTACTGAGCCTGCGTGTCTGGAGCCTGTGCTCCGCTACGGGAGAGACCACGATGGTGAGAGGCCCGTGCACCACGATGAAGAGTGGCCCCTGCTCACCGCAACTGGAGAAAGCCCTTGCAGAGAAACGAAGACCCAACACAGCCAAAAATAAAATATAAATAAATACATAAATTTATTTTAAAAAAAATCTACAAACAATAAATGCTGGAGAGGGTGTGGAGAAAAGGGAACTCTCTTGCACTGTTGGTGGGAATGTAAATTGATACATCCACTATGGGGAACAGTATGGAGATTCCTTAAAAAGCTAAAAATAGAACTACCATATGACCCAACAACCCCACTACTGGGCATATACCCTGAGAAAACCATAATTCAAAAAGAGACATGTACCAGGCCAGGTACAGACAGACATGTACAACAGCCAGGACATGGAAGCAACCTAAGTGTCCATCGACGGATGAATGGATAAAGAAGATGTGGCACATATATACAATGGAATATTACTCAGCCATAAAAAGAAACAAATTTGAACTATTTGTAGTGAGGTGGATGGACCTAGAATCTGTCATACAGAGTGAAGTAAGTCAGAAAGAGAAAAACAAATACCATATGCTAACACATATATATGGAATCTAAAAAAAAAAAAAAAACTGTTTCTGATGAACCTAAGGGCAGGACAGGAATAAAGACGCAGACGTAGAGAATGTACTTGAGGACACAGGGAGGGGGAAGGGTAAGCTGAGACAAAGTGAGAGAGTAGCATTGACATATATACACTATCAAATGTAAAATAGATAGCTAGTGGGAAGCAGCTGCATAGCACAGGGAGATCAGCTCAGTGCTTTGTGACCACCAAGAGGAGTGGGATAGGGAGGGTGGGAGGGAGGGAGACTCAAGAGGGAGGGGATATAGGGATATATGTATACATATAGCTGATTCACTTTGTTATACAGCAGGAGCTAATGCAACATTGTAAAGCAATTATACTTCAATAAAGATGTTAAAAAAAAAAACCCACAATGAGGTATCACGTCACACCAGTCAAAATGGCCATCATCAAAAAATCTACAAACAATAAATGCTGGAGAGGGAGTGGAGAAAAGGGAACCTTCCTGCACTGTTGGTCGGAATGTAAATTGATACAGCCACTATGGAGAACAGTATGGAGATTCTTTAAAAAACTAAAAATAGAACTACCATATTACCCAGCAATCCCACTACTGGGCATATACCCTAAGAAAACCATAATTCAAAAAGATACATGTACCACAATGTTCATTGCAGCACTATTTACAATAGCCAGGACATGGAAGCAGCCTAAGTGTCCATCAACAGATGAATGGATAAAGAAGATGTGTCACATATATGCAATGGAATATTACTCAGCCATAAAAAGGAACAAAATTGAGTTATTTGTAGTGAGGTGCCTGTCATACAGAGTGAAATAAGTCAGAAAGAGAAAAACAAATACGGTATGCTAACACATATATATGGAATCTAGAAAAATGGTACTGATGGACCTAGTGGCAGGGCAGGAATAAAGAAGCAGACGTAGAGAACAGACTTGAGGACCCAGGGGCAGGGAAGGGGAGGCTGGGACATAGTGAGAGAGTAGCATTGACATATATACACTACCAAATGTAAAATAGATAGCTAGTGGGAAGCAGCTGCATAGCACAGGGAGATCAGCTCGGTGCTTTGTGACCACCTAGAGGGGTGGGATAGGGAGTGTGGGAGGGAGATGCAAGAGGGAGGGGATATGGGGATATATGTATACATATAGCTGACTCACTTTGTTGTACAGCAGGAACTAATGCAACTTTGTAAAGCAATTATACTCCAATAAAGATGTATTTTTTAAAATATATTATGGAGATAACAAAAATATATTCTAACACTCAGTAAATGTGCTCAAAATTTTTGAAAAGGAATTTAGCAATCTGTATAAAAAATCTTCAAAGAGAAATATACTTTAACCCAGTAATCCCCCTTTTAAGTAGCTATCTTAAGGGAATCAGAATTTGCAAGGTTTACATGCGAGGTTCTCAGTGTAGCATTATTTGTAAAAGTGAAAAAAAATAAAGTTCAACAAAGGTGCATTAGTCAAAAAATTATTAATCGATTTATTGGAATAATATCTCATTAACAAATATAATTATGTGGAGAAATTATCATAATCCAAGGTTAAGAGAAAAAATAGGGAGAATAAAAATCCTTTTGGAAGCCATCTCTAAACTTTACTAATAAATATAGGCATGAACCAAAGGCATACTTGAAACTAAGATGCTAACAGTATGAGAGAGGTCTGATATGAATAATTCTTCTTCAACTCTTCTACCTTTTATAAGTGTTTACAATGAACATGTACTATTTTTTTAAAGAAAGACAGACCAAAAACAAATCCTTTCTGTCACTTGGTGCCCAGTGACAGAAAAATAGGAATAATGGTTGGTGATAAGTGAGAGGACCACAAATAAGGAGTAAGTGCTCTCCAAGAGAAAAACGTATGAAAAACACACACAAATGTGAGTAGCCTTCTGTAGGAGGAACCATGTTGTTAAGAAACCTTGCTGAAGAGAGTGCCGTAACTCAGAAATGCCAATAAAAAAGATCCAGTCTCAGGAAGGCAGAGCAGGACACACACACACACACACACACACACACACACACCCCTCCCCAGCTGGAGCAAACTTGCCAATTACTCTGATTTTCTCAATCAACAGATACTAAAACTGTAATTACTAGGATGTGGATGCCTGAAGTTTCTTAGTTGATGTTAAAAAGGAATCTTTATATTTGAAAGCAAAGTCTGGAAACTTTAGTGTTATCTTGGGATCCTCTTTTTTTCCTTGTCAACCGCAGTCAGTTGGTTAGCAGGACAGTGTGAGTCTGTCCCAGAAGTGTTTACGGAATGTGGCTTTCCATCTCCATTCCCAGTGCCAAAGCTTTTATTCACCTGGACCAATGCAATAGCCTCCTGGCAATGATGTCTGTCCCTCCCCAACCATGAACCCCACCCATTCCAGCACTACCATTCCAAAGTACAAATCTCCTGATGTCCCTTCCTTACAATTCTTCCTTGGCTCTCCAATGGCTGCAGAAGAAAATCCATCTCATTACAATGGCAACCCAGGCCATTCAGGAGCTGAACTCTACCCGCCTGTCCATCTTCTGTCCAGAAGTTCCATCTTCCGGCTAAGGTCATCTCACCCTGCACTTTACCTACTCCAAACCACTCATGCTTCTCCAACTGTGCCTTGCTTTTCCAAGTCCCTGGGACCTCGGGCATGGTTTTCCCTCCTCCTCTTTTCTTTGCCTTCAAACCAGCTATATCAGACTCACCCAGGATGGCATCTGATCATTAGTGTTTTTTTTAAGTTCCCAGGTGATTCCAATGTGCAGGCAAATGCTGAGAACCACTGATCTAGTCTCTATCCATCTCCATTTATTTCTGTGTATGTCTCCCTAGCACCTCCCCTCCCTCTCCCCCACAAAATGAGTCAATCCACTGCAGGGTCTTGTCCAGTGGATATTTATTATGTGCCTTTTACATGCCAAAAATTTGCATATTTACATCTAACCTCTTCCTCCTCCTCCTTCCTGCCCACCCAGCACTTAACATAAAGCCTGGCACAGAATAAGAACTCAATTAGAAATGTGTTCTACTTATCTACAAAACAGAAACAGACACAGACATAGAGAACAGACTTGTGGTTGCCAAAGGCAGGGGTGGAGGAGAGATGAAGTGGGAGTTTGGGGTTAGCAGATGCAAACTATTATATACAGGATAGATAAACAACAAATCCTACTGTATAGCACAGGGAACTCTATTCAATATCGTGTGGTTAAACCATAATGGAAAAGAATATGAAAAATAATGTATATATACATGTATGACTGAATCACTTTGTTGTACAGCAGAAATTAACACAACATTGTAAATCACCTATACTTGACTAAAATAAATTTTTTTTAATGTGTTCTAATTCGTTGAAATCACCACGAGGATTTTCCTTCACCTTTTAGGCATGATCTTAAATAGCCTCTTGTTAAATAGTATCACTCAGCAAAGATGACAGGCTCTTGCCTCTTTTTAACATTATCCGAACTTGGTATATTTTAGATCTGGAAAAGATCTTAAAATCTCATGTCCTCAGGATAGAACTCTGAGTTTGTTCTGCAGGCAACACAAGGAATTCATATTTTTAAAAACTTTAGTTTCCAAATGGTTTTATTCTTGGTTAAATGTAAGTACATATATTATATATATATAGTCATTTGTGAAGGAATTGTACTTATATATATATATTAAACAGGAAGTAGAATCTTCTCATTCCTTTTTGGTTAGGACACCAGGAAGAAAACATATGCTAAAAAAGTGATTCTATTAAATTAGTGAAAAGTCTTCTCCAGTATCCATGTGATGTAATATTTTATTTTTTTGACGGGGCTAAGTGGCTTTATTAGAGAAAGCCAGGATTACAAAGGACTTAAGAGCTGGCATTGGGGCCTTTCTTCTTGCCAAAGGTGGGCACCACATTGACAAAGCGCTGGCTGTGCTGCATTTGCCTCTTGGCCTGGACGCTCTTCTTTTCTCCTGTTTGGCCACCCTGGGAGTCTGACCTCTTCCTTTCCCAGCCCGGGCCAGGGAACCATGGACCTAACCTCCAAGCATGCAGTCGGCTACTTCCAGGGTGTCAGAGTCTCCACCCCACCCCAGCTTGGGGCAGCCTCATCCTCTAGGGACCCGTCTGCCACGAGCACGACTTGATCTTCTGGAGCAATGCCCTCGAGCCAGGCTACCTGAGCCTTGATCCAGACGACTGACCATGTCCGGTCGGTCACCGGGAGGGTGTGTAGCTCCAGAGCATGGACCACGGCAGCCGCTCCCGTGAAGATGGAGGAGAAAGAGCTCATATGATGTAATATCTAGATGAAAATGCTCTCGGCCAGCAGCCCCCTGCGGCTCCCGTTTCTCTATCCCGCAAATCCAAGTGCTCTTCCCAGCCCTTCATCCCTCCTCCAGGGCCACATTACCCCCCACCCTTCCCCCTAGCATCCCACCTTCTCACCATCGTGCAGTCACTCTTTGCAATAAAGTTTGCATCCCAAGCACAGTTTGCTTACTCTTTTCTTCCTGCAGTCCACATTTTTCCCTTTTTGACTCTTCCAAGAGGAAACAGAAAAGTCAAAAAGAGCAAAGGACTTAAAGTCTCCCTTGATAAGTTTTAATTAACTGGCCAATCAGAAATCCTGCTAGTGTCTCAGCTTCTAACTAGGTTGTGGTATGATTTTCTGCAAAGTTTAAACAGGCAGCGTTCAAAGCAAGTTAGAGAAGAGGACATCCTTGAAAGAGAAACTGAGGAGAAGTCAGTCTGATTCAAAGCTGCATGTCCATTCCTGAGTATGCTTCTACCACTGACGTTCAGTTACATGCATGCATGCACACTGACACGGGCACACATTTACATGTGCACTCACAGAAACACATACACATGTGCTTACACATACTCGCAAACACACACATGCACACACTCATCCACACACGTACACACACACACCTTCACATGCCCATGTACCCATACATACACACGTGCACACAGGCACAAGTACACACACGCACATCTTACCTGCCAAACAAGATTATAAATTCCATGAGGCTGGTACCATGGCATCTACTTGCATATTCCCATAGCACTCGGCACCCGGCTGAGACCATAATAAGTACTCACTGAATACAAGTTAACTCAAAATGTTTACACACTTTTCTACATTGGTATGTCTACCTTATTCAAATAACTTAATATCTTGTTTTTTCCCAACTGAAATCCATGGCTGATAACCCCTGCTTATCTCATAGAGTTACAGGGATTCTCAAAGCTGATGACCCTTGAGTGCATGACGTAAAGGGGTGTGCAAGTGTGAGAAGGGTCCATAACCTCATGGCTGGAGATGAAAAGAATATTCACAGAGAAATGGAAGGGTCTCAGGAGCGAGAGTTTGGATTTACTTTTATGAAAACAGTAGCCTTGTTTCATTTCCTTCTTGACTTTTTGTTTAAAGACAATGCTGATTTGACCTCCGTGTTCCATGTGACAGTATCATCCTAATTGTTCTTAGGAAAAGAATAGATAGAAAGGGGAGAGTTACTGCCGACAGTCAGGCTTCTGAGTGGATTGGCCATGGCCAGGTTAGTAGAAACCAAAAATAATCCTCAGATTGAGGCTCAAAGACATGGGAGACATGAACCTGAACCTGATCTACCACTACAGCACTTCAAAGCCACCTGCTATGTTTGAGGCAGAATAATTGATCATCAGGCTGTATTTTTCAAACTCTTTTACAGTGTAGTCCTGTAGAAGGTAGAATAATGGCTCCCCAAAAAAGTCTACATCTTAATATTCAGGACCTTGAATGTGTTAGTTAAAGGTCAAAGGGGAAATAAGGCTCTAATCAATTGACTTTGAGATAAGGAGCCCACTCTGGGTTACCCATGTGCTACGTGAGCCCATTGTGATCACAGAGGCCTTAAAAGTAGAAGGAGGCAGACCAGACAAGAAAGTCAGAGTGATGTGCTGTGAAAGGGACTCAATCCACCTTTGCTGCTCTGAATTGGGGGCTGGGCATGAGCCAAGGAAAGCGGGCGTCCTCCTGAGCTGGGAAAGGCCAGGATCTGGACTCTCTCTGCAGCCCCAGTAGGAAAAAGCCAGCAGACACCTTGATTTTAGCACAGTGAGAGTTCTAACTTACAGAACTAAAAGGTAATAAATCTGTGTTATTTTAAGCCTTAAAGAGTTTGGCAATTTGTTGCAGGAGCAACAGTAAATGAGTGCAGACCGCACATAGAAACATATTCATGGAGCAAAAGTTCCATGAAATAACACTGCACAGAATGCTCTCTGATATTCTCAAATTCTATTCCAGTGCATTTCATTTTTTTTTTCAAAAAAGGAAATGCTGGTCATTTGACTTCATGGCCCACTAGGGTTTTCACAGCACTTCTGGTATGGAAAACACTGCCCTAGGGTGTAAATAAGGGTAGATCTGGTAGAGTTTAAATAACAGGAAAGAAGAAACTCTGCTACGATTTTGGTGGAATCATCACAATGGTTGCTGCAACCATGCTCTAGAGATAGATGAACTTTCAAATGACTCGGTGTTTGCTGCCTTTGAAGACACACTGCTTGTCTGTCTGCACACCACACTCACTTGCCAGGGGCCAGTAGAGGACAAGAGGCAGTGGAAGAGCCAAGAGAACAGCTGAGGAAGCAAATGCTCGCCACGGCCACTCAATCTCTGCATGGGGGATTCAGCGTACCATGCAAGCCAAGAGCAGTGGGAGCCTGGGGAATCTCCCACACCCTGGGGGAAACACAACGCTGGGGCAATGATATAATACAGGGGTGCAAGGCATTATGGTTGCTCGTCAGCAATCCTGTTACAGCTCTGACGTTGACATCACAGCGCCTGTGCCACTGCAATTGACACAAGATCATTGCTGGGATGGAAATCCTTAATATTCTAATGGTATCCAAGGATATCCTTTTCTGAAGTGACACAAACTCTGACTCTTATAAACTATGGAACATTGGCATGTTATTTATGGTCTCCAAGTCCTGGTCCCACTAATTTTACAACAGAGTTAACAAATTTTCCCTCAAAGGGTTAAAAATGATATATGTAGAGTCCTTAACAAAGCACCCAGCACATAGTAGAGGTCCAGCCAATGGAAATTGTTCTTCATTAGCATGCCCTCATTCATTCCCTCTGAAGTTAACCAATTCCTCAGTTCTTAAGGATATGCATTGAGTACCATGCTAGCAGCTAGAAGGAGGCTCAGAGAAAAAGATCAGCTTTCTCTCCACTTTGAACTGTCATTCTTTTTTTAAAATTGAAGTATAGTCGATGTACAATATTGTATAAGTTACTATATACAATATAGTGATTCATAATTTTTGAATATTATACTCCATTTATAGTTATCATAAAATATTGGCTGTATTTCCCCACTTTGGACAATATATATACTTGTAGCTTATTTTATACCTAATAGTTTGTACCTCTTCATCCCCTGCCCCTACATTGCCCCTCTTCCCTTCCCTCTCCCCACGGGTGACCACTAGTTTGTTCTCTAGATCTGTGAGTCTGCTTCTTTTTTTGAACTGTCACTCTTGAGAGCGACACCGGAGTGCTTGCCAACAATACACAATGGGACAAAGTAGGGTTCTGAAAGAATCCTTGTAGGTTGTACGTACACTAGCAAGCCTCACACTGCAGTTAACTTCCAGGACCTAAAAGGAAAACAAAGCCTGCTTCTTCACCCAGCAAGCACACAATGGGACTATTTTCTCTCTCCTGAGGTTGTCTGAATACCTGGCTCTCAAACATAGCTTAATCACGGGCACATCTACTCATTCAGAATCTGCATTTCAGCAAGATCCCCAGGGGATCCCCATGCACATCATAGTAAGAGTCCTGCTTTAGGGACGGTCACTTCTTTTATCTATCCTGACTTCTAGACAAGTTATCCCAAGTTAGTCTGTAGCTTGGCAGCAACTCCGACTTTAAACTAATCGCCATTCTCTCCCTAATGCCAAGGATACAAACCACTATTTCAGTGTGGTTTCTTGTCTTACATGTGAAGAGTATTTTCAATGAGAGAAAGAGATGAATTCAGTCTTTGTGTTCTCTTAAAAGGAACATATGTCCTTGTTTGGTTTTCCCCTGCTATTTCAAAGTATTACAAACAAAAGCAACTTGTCATCCCTTTGTTTCTTTGCCTTCCTTAAATGACTGAGTAAAATTCAAACACGTCACTTGTGCATCTAATATCAAGAAAAGAGGGACCCTCAAGGAGACTCAGGGTCCTTTAACTCGCCAGGGCACTAGTGGTACAAGAACTCAAATACTGAGGCATCTCAGCTTCTCTCCGAGAAAGCCCTGTTGGCTGGAGGCTGAGGGCCTCCCTCTCCCAGGCACCCTGCAGATGCGCCCTGTTGCCACAAGGGAGAGCAGGTGGGTGAGCCCACAGAGGGCATAGCTGGAGACAGTCACAGGCCAGCAATGTCCTCCCTGGGAGCGTCAGCATCTTCTGGGGGCATCACCCTGTGTTCCAGGGCTGGTCTGCTTGTGAGCGTTCCTGGTGCGCTTCTGCCCCCCAGTGGATGTGCTGACTCCTAGGCTTACACTTGAATTGTGAAGTCTAGCATTTTGAATTCATTCAAAGCTTAAGCATTTCAGCTTTTCACTGTTGAGTATTATGTTGGCTGTGGGTTTGTCATAAATAGCTTTTATCATGTTGAGATATGTCCCCTCTGTACCAACTCTGGTAAGACTTTTTATCATGAATGGATCTTGAATTTTATCAAATGCTTTTTCTGCATCTATTGAGATGATCATGTGGTTTTTGTCTTTTCTTTTGTTGATGTGGTGTATCACACTGATTGATTTGCATTCTGCTGTAATTGTTCCTGAAAATTGCCAATCCTTCTAATAAGTGTATTAAAACTTCCTTTAAAATGGAATATTAACCCTTATCTGGGTTAATATAACTATATATGCATACATATTTAATTTTATGAGTGGAAATTTATAGGATGTTTTTATAATGAGAACACATTAATGAAAGTGTGAATGAAAACAAAATGACCTTTTTCAAATGTGGGGAGATTCTTCATAGCTTAAAGATGCACTAACAGTTCCACATATGTGTACATGTTCAGTTTTTAGTTCCAAACATTAAAAATTCTCTTTCCACTTGAAGTAAAAAAAATTGAGTAACATAAAAAGTGTCAATGATTTTGATTCAAAGGTTCACATTGGTGCTAAAGGCTTGTGAAAACAACTTGATTTTATCAGATCATTTCTGTTTGTGTATGGGGTGATTTTTCCACACAAGTTTTATCAGGCATGTATTGTGAGATCTTCAAGTTCTTTAAACTACATGACATATACATGACGTATGACATTTTGGAATTCTTTTATTTGAGTAAATTGATGGGTAAATATGCTGATAAAAATATTACATGACATTCTTCAGAGAACAACAACAAAAAAAGTGTAACTCACAATAACCATACATTCATTATGAAGAAACCAGGTGTCCTATATTAAAAGGAAAAGAAAAACCAGTGTTATACCATCTTATAAATTTATCATTAATTTTTGATAATTAATGAAATAAAACACGAGGTTATACATAAAACTCTTCTGATATTCTCATTTCCTTAGGCAGCTCCAATTCAGTTACTAACAAACATAGAAATCCTGCTCTGGATTTAAAAAAGAAAATTATCAGAGAAACCTAAGAAGCATTAAGAAAAATTTAAGAAGACTGAGAAGACACACAAAAGCAGATTATTTGGATTTTTAAATTTCATTAAAATAAGTGAAAGTTAGATGACAATTTCCAAACAGTTGGCTAATTACACAAAGTACATTCAGGCATGAAAAACTTTGATGAAAAGGAAAAAGACTCCTACTGTATTAAGTTTCAACTGAACTTGAACTATATCAGCTGAAATGCGCTGGCTCCTTTTGGAATTTACCCGGTGCACTGCAAAGTGCGTATGGTGAAAACTGCATGTGGTGAATCAAACTCAATTAAAATGAAACCAGGAAATTGATTTGAAATAGCAATTTAGTTGAACCAAAACTGGACCCCAAATTATTTTGTTACTCTACCAATCATAATCATTACAAACTTCTATCTTCACTTTCCTAAACTAAATAAAATTATCAGTTCAATTTATATTTTGATATTGAATCATACAAGAGGGCAAGATTGAAATAAGTAGCAAGTCTCTGCTATCTTTGTGAGTTTACGCAATGTGTGAGGGCTTAACTTTTTTGCCCTTTCAGTCAAATTTTTTACTCAATCAATCAACTCTACACAACAAGAACTTTTAAAGGGTCTAGAAAAAAATGCCTATCAGATATATGGTTTGCAAATATTTTCTCCCATTCTATAAGAAGGTATTAAATATCTTACATATTTTGGATATTAAATGAGGATTTGTTCAATGGGTATAAAGTTTCAGTTATGCTAGATGAATTAGCTCTAGAGATCTGCTGGACAACGGTATGCCTATAATTGTTAATTATACAGTTCTGTGCACTTCAATATTTATGAAGGCACTAGACAGATCTCGTGTTAAGTGTTCTAACCACAAAGAAAAAAAATGGGACACAAGGAAATTGGGAAGTGTTGGATGTCTATTATCTTTATGATGGTGATGCTATCGCAGGTGTTTGCATGGGTCCAAACTCACAAAATTGTATATACTAAATATGTGCCATTCTTTGTATACCAATTATACCTCAGCAAAGTTGTTTTACAAAGGAAACAATACATAATATTCAAAAATTCATAATGTATCTTCTGAAGAAATGTAATTTCACACTCTTCCTTTTTAGGTTTACAGAAAATTGAATAGAAAGTACAGAGAGTTTCCATCTACCCCCCCTCCTCCTCCTACACATACACACACACACACACACACACACACACACACACACATTCATACAGTTCCCCCTATTATTAACATGTTGCATTAATGTGATACATTTCTTACAATTGATACATTACTGACACATCATTACTAACTAAAGTCCAAAGTTTACATAGGGTTCATTGTTTGTGTTGTACAGTCTACGGCTTTGATAATGTATAATGAATATTATGTATCTACCATTACAGTATCATACAGATGAGTTTCACTGCCCTAAAATCCTCTGTATTCTGCCTATTCATCCCTCCCTCACTCCCCTTGAACCCCTAGCAACCACTGATCCTTCTTCTGTTTCCATAGTTTGTCCTTTTCCAGAATGTCATACAGTTGTAGTCATGTAGTATTTTTAGATTGGCTTCTTTAACAGCAATATGCATTTAAGGCCCCTCTATGTCTTTGTGGCTTGATAGTTCATTTTATCACTGAATAATATTCTATTGTCCAGATAGATGACAGTTTATTTATACAATTACCTACTGAAGAACATCTTGGTTGCTTCCAAGTTTTGGCAATTATGAATAAAGCTGCTATAAATACCTACATACAGGTTTTTGTGTGGACATAAGTTTTCAACTCCTTTGAGTAAATATGAAGGAACTTGATTTCTGAATCATATGGTAAGAGTATGTTTAGTTTTGTTAGAAACTGCCAAACTGTCTTCCAAAGAGGCTGTACCATTTTGCTTTACCGCCGTCAATGAATTAGAGTTCCTGTTGCTCCACATCCTCACCAGCATTTGGTGTTGTCAGTTTTTTGGATTTTGGCCATTTCTAATAGTTATGTAGTGGCAACTCATTGTTGTTTTAATTTACAGTTCCCTAAATGACATACGGTGTTGATCATCTCCTCATATGTTTATCTTCTTTAGTAAAGTGTCTGTTCAGACCTTCTGCACATTTTTTTAAATCAAATTGTTTTTCTTACTGTTGAGATTTTAGGGATGTCTATACATTTTGGATACCAGCTCTTTATCATATATGTGCTTTGCAAAGATTTTCTCCCAGTCAGTGACTTACCTTTTCATTCTTTTAAAAGTGTTCTTTACAAAGCAGAAGTTTTTAATTTTAATGAAGCCCAATTTCTCACTGCATTTCCTAACCTTGCACAGAGATCCAATATGGACACAGATATTTTCTAAATTTTAAAGGGAGGGGGACATTAAAAATAGGCCAAAATGACAACATACTTTGATTTCAAAAAATACTGAATATATATCAAGTTACAATGAACTTGAGTTATACAGAATGAATAAAACCCTGGATAAGTAAAAACTAGTTTCTGTAATTCTCTGCCCTTTGAAGTTGGCTCAATAAGTCCCCTCCAAAACCTGCATATCTCAAAATGCCCCTCTACGCATTCCATTGTTTTATTTACTCTCTCCAGCTTAAATCAGGTGAAACGTGAGATTACTTTTCACTGACCTTAGAATGTAAGCAGTAGCCAATGACCTTGCAAAAATGGGCAGGTCCCTGTATGTGGGGCGACATACATATTTTTACTTTGGTTAATGTTCTGTCATATCTGAAATAATTCTGACCTGGGAAAAGTGTAGCCAAGAATAATGAGGATATTTACTATGTTCTTCATTGATTGTAAGTTCTTTTTATTTGACTTCATGGGCAACTGATTATTATAACTTTGACCAAAGAATAACTCAGTTCTTCATGGGTGGCAATTTGAAAATTAAAGTCCTTAAAAAACAAGCATGATTTGTAATGATAATAAAATAAAATACTGGAAAGTAGAAACAAGCTATACACAATGAAGTTATGGTTCTCAAAAGGTCACAGCACTGTAGACTGATGGCATCTAAATGTCATTATTATGATTCAGAATTTGTCCTTTGAGCAGCTGAATATTAGGGTTTAAAAGTTGAGAGCCTCCTGTCATTTTATCCTGCGGTAAGGCCTCGGTTTTGCACTGTTTATCTTTAGGAGATGCACACATCTCGAGACCTGCAGAAGGGCCATCCGGAAGTTAGTGGAACCCTAGTAAGGAGTCAGAATCTCTAGTTCTAACACCCAAGAGTTGTGTTACTGTGAGCAAATCTTTTGGTTGTCCTGATGTTCAGTTTCTATTATGAAAGCAGTATGGATGCTAAAAGAAAAAAATACCTTGCATGTGATTGTCACCAAGCAGATACATAGACTAGGAAGGTCCGAGTGTAAAGGCGAGGGATGCTGTGGCCCCAGGTCATGAAAGAAATGACAGTGACTGGAAACAATATGAGTCATCGGTTTGGAGAGCAGCAAACAGACTGGAGGTATATTTATCTGGTAGAATCAGCAGAATTTGAATTTGCCTGAATGTGGTGAGTTGGGAGGGGCCGAGTATGGTGCCCAGGTTTTGTCTTGGGCAATTGCAAACTTGGGGCATTGTCCTCTGAGACAGTGAACATAGGACAAATGTAGATTCCACAGTGGGTTGAGAGAGATGGGCATTGGCAACAGCTGATTTTGCTATACCTGTAAAAAACCTACATGTGCGATTGGAAGCTGGATGTATGGTCTGGGATGGAGGAGAAATTATCTAAACACAGTCATGGGGAGTAAGAGGAACCCCCTCCACACTCAGCTCTGAGTCTAGGTGGTAGATGGGCAGGTGGTAAAGTCAAGGTAGAACCAAGTTTTAATTAAGCCCAGGAGGTGAGGAAGTCTTCAGAGCAAAAGCTGAGGGTGTGGGGAGATTGATGTTCTTAGCACAACTATAAACATATCATCACCTTCACTAATATCAAAAAAATAGAGACCAGAGCAGACTCCTGACCCCCTCTTCTTTCCTCTATTTGTATTTTATCTTTTGGAAATATTTGGCAAAGTTTTATTATGTTAGTTTATGCAAAAATATAGTGTTCAATTTTTTAAAAAATGCAAACTAGGAGATGAATGGATAAAGAGGATGTGATACACACACACACACACACACACACACACACACACACACACAATGGAATATTACTCAGCCATAAAAAAGAATGAAATAATGCCATTTGCAGCAACATGGATGGACCTACAGATTATCATACTAAGTGAAGTAAGTCAGACAGAGAAAGACAAATACCATATGATATCATTTATATGTGGAATCTAAAAAGCAGTACAAATGAAGTTATTTACAAAACAGAAACAGATTCACAGACATAGAAAACAAACTTATGGTTACCAAAGGGGAAGGGGAGAAAGGGATAAATTAAGAGTTTGGGATTAACAGATACAAAGTACCATATATAAAAGAGATAAATAACGAGGACTTACTGTATGGCACAGGGAACTATATTCAATATCTCGTAATAACTTTTCTTGGAAAAGATTCTGAAAAAGAATATATATATAACTGAATCACTTTGCTATATACCAGAAACTAACATTGTAAACAAACTATACGTCAATAAAAAGTTGTTTGTTTTGAAAAAAATGCAAACTAGGACCTCTTCTTATAAATTCATCATGTTAGAGCTTAAAACTCACATAACTCACATAACTCACATAACTTCTTGAAACAACTTTTATTCAAAGTCATTTTATTAAAGCACAGATTCGTATACCACCATAGTTAACAGAATCAAATAATTTTCTTCATTTGTCACTTCATCTTTTGTAATACGTGGGATGGGCACACCAACTGGAAGGCAGGAAAGTTGGTTTCTTGTCTCTGAACTGACACTTTTTAACTGTGTGACCTTTAGCAATTCATTTAATCCAGAGACTTCTGGGTCCAAACATGGAGCTGAATCAGATCACCTCATATATTCTATTCAGCTAAAAATCATTATGAGTCTATGAATGGAACAGGTGCATAGACGCTTTCTGCTTTGGAACAGTGGCATAACAGGGAATTTCAGCTTGATAAATTTTAGAATGCTAGATTTGGATTTGAAAAAGCAGAAATTGATTTTACTTCATTCTCCAAGTATTTAATTGGTATCCTTATGAATGAAGTACTGTGACTCACGTCCATTGAGTGGATAAATTAGCTCTGGTTGATAGTTAAAGATAATAAGACAGAAAGAAATGGCAGAAAGACAGAGGCAACTGCCAATGGTGTTATCATCATCTCCAATCCAGCCAACCCTGATCATGTGCACTTTTATTGACATATTTAATGTATTGAGGAAGGCCATTTACAATCACTGTATACAGATATATATGAAAAGAGAATACTGTAGTGCCCAAAAGAAACATTTGGTATTTTCACATTTTATGAAACTGTATTCTATACAGCTTTATATTTTCTGACCAAATTTTCATCTTCAACAAAATCTTGTTTCTCACTTCTAGTTTTGTCTTCACTTAATTCTTCCTATGAGAAGTTTTCCCTCAGAATATCCCCTAATCCTGGGAGCTCTCTATGTGTCTTCTCAAACTGGATTATACATGTTTTACCTTAACATTTAATATGTTCCTGAAATGAAAGTGAGCAGAGCTTGGTTTTTCACTCATATTTTCCCTGTGGTTAAGACCTTTCCTTTGTCCTCCTAAATAAAAATGCAAATATTGTTTTAACTCATGTGCAATCTCATATATTTCCACTTTGTAAGCTACTTTCTAAAATATGAATTAAAATAATAGGAAAATTAAACAAGGCTGGCCAACTTAGCCTTTTCTATGTTTAGTTGCTATGTTTTGTCTTTTAGTACAAAATTCCACATAAGGTAAAGAAAAGACAGTAAATGTCAGCAAGATGATGGAGTGGCCAAAACGTGCAGGAAGCCAGCATGAATAGGAGGAAATTCATTAACAAATCTGCCCAAATGTGTTTATAAATGAATAAATTTATGGATAGAATGATACAATTCTGAGATTTGCTTGAAAATAGGGTTGGGGTGGAGGAGGTGACACGAGCACAGATGAGGACAACATGGGCAATGGGGAGACAGTTGTCTAAGCTGGGTGATGTTGTCTAAGCATGGGGTCTGTTATATGATCCTTCTACTTTTGTATATGTTTAAATTTTGTGGATATAATAATCAAACTGGATATTTTCTATCCTGGACTGTCTTTTTAAAAAACCTAAATTGTTCCCGTAGACATAAAGCCTTAATAAAGTAATCATATAGATTTTCATATACTAATTTCCTTTGTCAAATAAGGTATTAATCTTTAAATGTTCTGGTGATACTATGAAATGTATCAGGAGACATCCCTCCACCCTCTTTGTTCTTGACTTAATTCCTAGAGAATCAGGCAAACAGGCTGTGGCTTTCATGCCTGCATATTTAGCCGAAATGAACAGACCAGGGCAGAATTCTTAAGTCTGTATTTGATTGGCAAGTGATGAATACTGCTCCAAAATCTGTTCTGTGGGTCCATTGATCGATTGGTGAATATTTCAATGCATGAAATTCTCAAAGTTAATTTGCTGCATCAGATCCACCTTGTTGCTTCATTCACTCAGTCAGCATCTATCAAATACTCTGTTCTTTTATTTTCTTTATTTTTTTATTTGTCCTATTCCATTCTCTTTTTAAAAAAAATTTTATTACAGTATAGTTGATTCACAATGTTGCATTAGTTTCTACTGCACAGCAAAGCGTATCAGTTATACATATACATATATCCACTCTTTTTTAGACTCTTTTCCCATATAGGTCATTGCAGAGTATTGAGAAGAGTTTCCTGTGCTATACAGTAGGTTCTTATTAGTTACCTATCATCTTATATATTGTAATATGTATATGTCTATTTCTTTAATCAATTCATTCCAGCAAACATATTTTGAGCACCTATGGTATGAAAGCCACAGCTTTAACCCAGTGATTGAAATCATTGAGACTCACCTGCTGCTTTCAAGGAAGTGGATAGGAAAGCACACGAGAAACTATATATCAGGCAAGGTGGGGCAAGAAACACTGGTGGAATAGGCTAAACAATGGCTCCCCCAAAATATCCACGGCCTAATCCCTGGAACCTGCGAATATGTTATCTTACATGGCAAAGGGCACTGTGAAGGTGTGATTAAATGAAGGATTTTGAGATGAGGAGATTTTCTGGATTGTCCAAGTGGGTCCAGTGTAATCAGAACTGTCATGCTAAGTGAAAGAGGGAGGTGGGAATGTCAGGGTCAGAGAGAGATCTGAAGACCCTACACTGCTGCCTCCGAAGATGGATGAAGGGCCCACAAGCTGAGGAATGCAGATAACCTCAAGGAGATGGAAGAGGCAAGGAAGCAGATTCACTCCTAGGGCCTCCAGAAAGCACACGGCCCTGACAACACTTTGCTTGTAGCCTACTAAGACCCATTTTGGACTTCTGACCTCCAGAAACTCCAGACCTAAGAACTTAGAATCCTAAATTTGCATTCTTTTAAGCCACTATGCTGGTGGAAATTTGTTACAGCAGCAATAGGAAAAGTACAGATAGGAACAAGATTACTTCTAACCAGAGATATCAGGAACTATTTTTTGGAAATTAAATGGAAACATGACAGAGTTTACCACTTCTGCATCCATTAGAAACCATACTGTCCAGTACAGCAGCTGCTAACCACAAGAGGCTATTTAAATTTAAACTTTAAAAATAAAATTTTTAATTCATTTTCTCAGTTGCGCTAGCCACATGTCAAGAGCTCAACAACCACAAGTGGCTAATGGGTGCTCTGTTGGATAGGATAGTGTCGACTGAAAAAAAAAATGCACAACCTAAAAGTTGAGAGTTATGTTTTATTTGGAGAACAAATCTGAGAACTTAAGCCCAGGACACAGCCTCTCAGATAGCTCTAAGGGACGGCTCCAAAGAGGTAGGGGAGGAGCCAGGATATACAGGAGTTTTTGCAACAAAGACCAAGTAGTCAGAACATCAAAAGATGACTGTTAATTAAAGAAACAAGACGTCTCAAGTTAAGGAATTTAGCGCGTTTCTAAAATGCAAGAGTCTGGGCTCACCGAAGTCATTCCTTCGATATGCACCTCAGCTATCTGGGGTCAGTATCCTGTGTTTTCCCATTCTGAGTCTCCTCAGGGTGCAACGTCAGGTGTTGGCTGCAGCAGTTGACTGCTAGATGGCACGTATTCTTTGATTCCATCCTGAGTTCCCGGGGTGGGGTTGGGGGGCACCGTGGGGAGGGGGTTGAGTGTAATGTGATGGCTTGATGGCCACAACGTCTTTGGTTACTGATATGGCAGGTGGCATTCTTAATTCACAGTAGGTATAGAACATTCCCATCATTACAGAAAATTCTCTTGGGCCACCTGGCTTTAGATCCCTAAGAGTGGCATTAATTTCTACCATTCTCCTGGGATGTGACATGCTTTTGATTTACCATCTCAGCCAGGGTGGAGGACAGGGGGGTGGGGCAGATGCAGAAGCTTCCATTTAACCTTCAATTACTTGTTAATCACAATCAGCCTTTCATTATCAATTCTGTCTGCACATCAAAATGCACCGGGGAGTTTTTAAAAATACTAATGCCCATCCAAATCAACTGGGTTAGACTCTCTAGAAGAAGAGTTTGAATATCAATATCTTTAATGCTCCCCAGATAATGCCAATATCCATCCAAGATCCAAGATGTCAGAAAGGCATGTGAAGGTCTGACAAGCAGGGAGGCTCACGGAGTAGAAATCAATTCACCACAGTGCAAACTGTGCCCCATTATTATTTAATAGAACCATTACTGACCAGTAATTTTATTTAAATGTATGTATTCTGGTATTGGAACGGTCTTTCTTTTTACTCTTATAAAAGGTACTTGGAGGCCATTTACAAATGTGTAATTGCAGCCAGAAAAACGTGTTTGACTAGTTAAGTAAGTCTTATGGCACAAACCTTACCATCCAATGCTAAAGGGTATGTCCAGAACAAATGAAGAAATATGTATTCATTAATATATTTGTGTATTGACTATTACTAATATTTACATTGTTTTAGAATATTTAAAATATACCATACACCATATAAACATCCATTCATATTAGTATAGACATTAATTTTTTTCCTTTCACCAGAAAGCTGTTTGTTTGGCCCATGAGCACACTTTAGGAGTAGACATTTAAAACATGGGTTTTGAACCTTGGCACAGACGTAGCAAATTAATAGACTCAACTCACAAAAGCCAGGAATAATAAACAGCTATCAGCGTTTGAAAGACATGACATGGGTTTAACAATGAAATGCCAATTTATTTTAAAATACCATTTCCATAAAAAGAAAACTTCCAAAACTCCTAACGCTAACCCATCAAGCATCAGCTCTACAAAATACAATGACTCTTTTCCTGGCCAAGATAAAAGTACAAAGATCGCAAGTAAAAAGAATAAACCAGAGAATACAATTCTTGGATTAGTGAGTAGAAACTCTTTCCAGGATATGAGTTGTTACATTAGAACATTTGTTTGAAAACATGTGTTCCTGATACAATGATGGGAGTGGTGCAGATCAGAGACCCTTGGCAGAGAGTCACTTGGGCCCCTGCAGTGCCACCCTCCTTATTTTAATGTCTTCTCTGGTTCCTTATCAGATAAACAATGAAAAGGATAAAGAACACTGAGGAGAATGCTGCTGGGACCCCTTATAATGAGGATAAAGAAAAATTACAATCCATGTTTTCATGAGTGTACTGGACTCTGACAAAGTAATTTTCCTTCAACTGGATAAGAGTTTTACTGTGTTTTTGAAGACAGCAGTTATTTAATGTGGTTATAGCTCTATCAATACATACATTATACATATATAAATGTATATTATATGACCATCTACATATATATGTATGTATATTAATATAATTAATAATTGTATTATAATTATATAATTAAAATATTATAATTATATTAATAATAGAATAATAACAAAATAATTGCATTATAATTAATATAATTGTCTTATATAATTAATAATTATAATTAATATATACATATACAGATATATATATCTGTATATATATATATTGGTTTCCCAAAAGTAGAGGGTTCTTAAAAACTTTTGTAAGCAGAAATGGTATAAAATAAAGAAGCAACTACTATTAATTTATATGAAAAAGTGTTTGAGCATTCCCAGACCCCCAAAATAACCTACCAAATCATACCAAATAACATATAAAACATAAAATAACACTACCATATAGTAAAAGCAGAAATGGTATGATAAAGACACAGCCCGTACAAAGTAGAAATAATGTACGTGCAGTGTGGTTTCACTCACCAGCATCCAGAGCACAGCTAGCAGGCTGGGAGGCTGAGCAGTGCTGATGGCAGTGTGTGAGGCTTACTCATCAGAGGTTGGGGTGGCGGGAGGTACAGGAGATGGGAGTGTAGGAAAGACAGGAAGAGGGTCATCTATTAACATCTCATCTCATCGTCATCTGAACCCCTCAGGGCAGGCAGGTCACTCACATCTGCACTTTCTTTGTCTCTTGACTTGATGTCAAAGGTCGAGGTTCGTTGTCTGCAGTGGCTGGTGTGGAAGGCTTGACACAGGACAGAATGCTTCCCTGTTTAGTGCCACGCATTTTTCTAGCACGCAATCCTTTGCATGCACTAAAAACATCTTGCAAACCTCTCTGAATGTGCATGCCCTTTCAAAACTAGAGTCAGACTTTCCTGTAATCCTTGCGTCACTGTCGATCCTGGCGAAATCACATGCAGTGCTTCTCGTTCTGCCCCTGGAAGACTTCACTTTCAGGCTGTTCACTGTTGTTTTTGGTTTCAGTTTGTATCCTTTCCTCTTGCAACTTCATCCACTCTTCCTCTGTCATTCCGTGGTCATGGGATGCCAAAACCTCTTCAACATCATCATCACTGACGTCCACAAACCTAGCCTCAGTAGCCAAAGTTACTATTGTCCTATTTAATGTTGCTGGTTCGAAGCATTTAAAATCATTCACTGCTTGGGATAGTTTCCTCCAAAAGTCATGTCTCATGGAGACTGTTAGCCTACCAAGAACATCTCCAAGGTTAGTGATTGCCCATTTAATATTGTCTTCTTTTCAGATCTCTTGTAAAGATGCTTCAGCGTTGCCCTATCTCTCAATGGCACTTAACAAAAAAATGCATTTCAGTTTGCAAATAATGAGCCTTAATCATGGCTGTTAGGTCTTGGTTGCAGCAACAACCTCATATTCTGCAGTAAGATCACAACACAAATGTTATTGCCATCCTTGGTCATGCCAAGTGGAGGAACAGCACAATTTTGACAATCAGAAGACATCTATTATCAAGGTCATTTTCTCTACGGTATTTTTCAACAAAAGGGCTAGTGTGTTCACTCAGGTACAGTGGTCACTTTAATGACCATGGGGGTGGGGACACCCACCCTGCCCAGTCAAAATCCAAGTATAACTTTGCAGTATGCCCTTCATGTCTATGGTTCTGCATTCATGGAGTCAAACAACTATGGATTGTATAGTACTGTAGTATTTATTGAAAAACCTGCTTAAAAGTGGACCCCCGCAGTTCAATCTCATGTTGTTCAAGGGTCACTTGTACTCAGAAACAATCACTTGGGTATTCCTACTGCTTGAATGTGAACAAAACACAACAGAAAGTGTATTCTTACCAATGTCTTTAAATGCCCTCAGATTTTCTGAATGGCACACTAGTAAATGCCTAAGGGCAGCATCACAAGTGGCATTGATAACAGACATCAGGGTAAACCTGAAACTGAACAGAACCCTGTGGGGCTCCTGGACACAAAAGCCTTTCTGTGTCCCACATTTTCTTGATTACAGGAAATAGGCTTCATTCAGCCTCCATGACCTTCCCTGAGTTCCAAGGAGCAGGTTCAAACAGTTGCTAATCAGGGAAGGGAGGGGACAGGGAGACAAGGGAGGAGCAGTCAAGAAACAATAGTGCAGCCTTGAGGCAGGGTCCTGGTTCCCCCTCAAGGGATACACATAACAATATCTTTGACTTGTTTTGCAGATACTGAAATCCCCACCAGGTGGAAGAAGTTAACTGTATGTTGCCCACAAGCACACAGACCGCAGACTGATTGGAAGCAGAAGGCTGATGGTGCTGACTCCCAATTACCTCACCACCAACCAATCAGAAGAGTGTCCACGAGCTGACCACGCCCACCTTCCTCTTTGGACCCTTACTATAAAACTCCTCATTACCCCCTCCAGGTTGGGACACACAGTTTTTGAGGGCATTAGCGTGCTGTGGCCCCCTTTGCCTGGCAAAGCAATAAAGCTATTCTTTTCTACTTCACCCAAAACTCTGTCTCCAAGATTTAATTCAGTGTCGGGGTACAGAGGCCGGACTCAGCTTCATACCTGTTCTTGGATGCCTGTGTCCAGAGCCTGCTTTTCTTATATCAAAATAAATGTCTTGTTTGGCAACTTTTTCCAATAAATTGCAGTTCCATCACAGTTGAAAAACTTGTTTAAATGAGTAACTACCTTCTGTTATTATTTTCTTCAGTTCTTCTGCAGACTTCCTGGCAGCATCAGTATCAGCTGAAACACTCCCTCCAGGAAGCTTTAAGTCATGAAGCTTCCCTTTCCTCAAAAACCAATCAAACCACCCTAACTACCTTTTCCACTCACAACACTTTCCCCACCATTGTCCAGGGCTTTCTGTTTCAGTTTATTTAAAAGAGTGATTGATTTCTCCTTAAGTATAAGATAACAGGACACCACGCTTTGGATACCTGTCAACCCACTCAAGCAATAGATTTACCATTTTTTCCATTACTGGATGCTGATTAAAGGAGGCCACTTTGATACTAGCAAAACCAATAGGAACCTTGGCAGCTTTCAATGTTCTTCTCTTGTGTAAACAGTATGAATGGTAAACGCAGGCAGTTTCAAGCATGTACAATGTCTTGATTTTGTTTACCACTATCCAAACTCTTAATTATCTCTAGTTTTACACTAAGTGGCTTTCTTGGGTGTTTTTGATACCTTGGGACACATCTTGCTAAGGATACACAAAAGAAATCGAGATCAAGCACAGATGCTCACAGACAGTTCAAAGCTCTGGCAGCTTGATGCTGAGATGCTGAGCGTGGGTCCCCAGGAAGGAGCTTGGTGGTACCACTTTGACTGTTTGGAGTGCACACTGCCTCTATAATGGCTGCTGCAAAACAAATGCTGAATGCTGTTTTCTATTTTCACATTTTTTCCCAAAGTAAAAGTTCTCTTCAGATTTCCTCTGACTGGTGAACACAGGTACTAATATAGGGCTTTCATAAAAGTGAAGTGGTGTAACAAGAACTTTAAAAAAGTGGGGGATACCTATATGCATATATCTGTAAAAATAAAACAGTGGCCCAGAAGATATTGAAACTGAAAAATTTGACAAAAAAACCTTGCCCTTAAAATACTTCAGTTTAACAAATGCTTATTAGGACCAATTAAGCATTGGGCTGAATTCTGATTCCACTCCCCTTGAGGAGTGAATAGAGAAGACAGATGAAGCGATAGGTCCAAGGGCAGAGGAATGTGTTCAGGATTCTGTTAGCACAAAGAAAGGGCACCCAGCCTAATGTGATATCAGGAAGGCTTCTTGGAGGGGATGACACCTCAATAGAGTGTTGAAAAAAATAAGTAATTATAGGCATCATTCTTGCTGAGTGAGGGTTAGAGCTGAGGGTTTGGAGGGGTAGCGAGTTATGGACAGAGAAAAGAGCATAAAGAACTAACAGAATTTATGTAAACAAAGAACTATAAAAAATTTAGCAAACCTGGAATATGGTGTATGATATAATGGTGACTGGAAATGAGGCTGGAAAGAAAGGCAGCGACTATATTATAAGGACCCTATGCACTTTGTTTTAGAGACTGAATGTTCTCCTTTCCAACTGGTCATATTTGCCTTTCCAACTGGTCATATTTGCATTTTAGATTATTCAGTCTGTCTGTGGTAGGAAAGATTTAAGTGAATCGGTAATGGAAGCAGAGAGATGAGTTAGAAGGTTAATGCAAGCCAGCAATGCAGAGATTGTGAACTAGAGTAATGGCAGTAGGGAAGGGGAGAAGGGACGGAGTTTGTGGTTATTTAGGTGATAAATAGAAATTGATGATTGATTGGATAAAGAAGAGTGGGTAGAAGAAAAAAATTGGGACTTGTCCCCAGCTTTCTTGCTGGGGTGACTGGGAAGTTGTTGATATTTCTGGGTTAGGGAAGGATGAGTTTGAGTAAGAACATTTAATGAATGAAAACTTCTAAGTTCAGATGTATAATTAGTATTGAAGTATCCATTAGTGATTCAGATAGAAATATCCAGCATATACTTGATACATGGATCTGAAGCTCAGGAGAGACTTCAAGACAGAAAAGAAAGAAAGAGAACACTACTTGGGAGAATATGGGTGGTAGTAAAAACCCAATAACACATGAGATTGTTAAAAGAAAAGAACAATAGATAGACACCATTAGGCCACATCAATGCTGTTAACGTGCATGTCGAGGAAAGAACGCCCTTGAAGAGGCAAGGAAGGAAGAGTCAGGAAGAAAGGCAGCCAACAGAAATTGGTATCATGGACACCACAGGAAGAGGGCTTTTCAAAGAGGCTTGGTCCATACTGGCAAAAACATCAGAGAAATGAGTAAGTGAGTGGAATCCATAGCCATTAATACTGGGAAGACTAACCCCACAGCACATGTCTTTAATTGTTATGACTACTACACCAAGTTTAGTGAATCTCCATTGGTTTCTCAGGATTACTCAAGGTGGGGTGGGCAAGGAGGTTGCAGCTTGGAGGCAGCTGCTAAAGAGCTAACATGACCAAAGTACAGCACAGAGGGAATGATCTCGGACTTCAGAATCACACAAACCTTGGTTTGATTAGCGGTTCCACCCCTTACAAGGATGGTAAGTTAACTTCTGAGCCTTAGTTTCCAAAATTTGTAAAACTAATGAAATAATGGTAACAGGGTGCCAACATGGTCAAGTTCCAATGAGAACTCTTCCAGGGTTGCATATGGCACCTTCTAGCTGTGTCATTGCATGACAGAGAAATAGATCTCTCTCTCTCTCTCTCCTTCTTCTCTTAAGAACCCACCCTTATGACCACCCATCCTTATAACCTCACTTAACCTTAATTAGCTCCTTAAAGGCCTATCTCCAAATACAGTCAACTGGGGGTTAGAGCTTCAACATACAAATTGGGACAAGGGGATAAAATTCAGTCCATAGCATAGCCATTCAGATCCCTGATAGAAGGGAATGGTTGCACCAGCCAACTCACGTTTGCAATCTATTCATTGAATAAGAAAGAGCACCTGAGGTCAGAAACATGTAGAGAGGAATTCTTATATACCCTCCCCCTCTTGCCTCTACCCTATTCAGTCTATTTTCTCCTCCTCTCCTGCTTTGTCCAGAAAGTGCTCTGGAATCAATAAAGAAGGTAATGTTTTTAAACTGCATTATTTTCCTTAAAAAGAAAGAGCATATATCCTCCCCTCCCTTAAAACAACTAACGGATGGATTTTCTTTTTTAATGTATCACACCTTTTTTCTTGATAACATCTTGAGCCTGCACCTTGGGCTCTCTTCCCATTGAATAAGTGTGATTGTATGATGTGGGTTCTGTAAAAGAAAGATTCCCTGCCTGGGAGGCAGGAAACTTGGATTCTAAGCTAAATTCTATTGTAAATTATCTGCAGTAGACCAAGATATTTAAATCTTGGAGCTTGCTTTCTCATTGTAAAATGATTGGGTTGGATTCAATGGTCTTAAACTTTGTTCCATTCCTTACGTTATTTTATTCTAACAACATCGACAAGCATTTAATGTTCAAAACACACAGCTTCCATGGTCTCCAATGCAAGATCTTCTACTGGAGTTTGATGGGCCTAGTTTGTGATTTTCTTAGGGTAAGAACTAGATAGATATTGTGATATTATGACTCTTGGTGCAGTCTTTAAATGGGACAAAACAGAGTTTCCTTTATAGCTTGGAATTAGGGCAGAAGGTTGCTTTCTACAACGGGGCAGGTCAGTAACTGTAAACCCAAGAGTAAACCACTAGAGGGCAGTACAGTGATAGAGATTTTTGGTACTTGGCATCTCACCTGTACACATGATGTAATCACCAGAATATCTGAGCACTAGCTGTATTATGGGGTGTCACTGAAAACACAGACTATACAACTAAAAAAAAAAAAAAATCAGTGCAGCCGGGAATTATTTAATGCTAGCATGATAAATGTTGTAGACATTTTGACTGCCTATAAACAAGGCAAGTGCCTGAATTATAAATTCGAAAAATTGACTTCTTTTCTTTTCCTCCTGATGTCTGATTATACAATACAGAACAGCTCCATTCTGTTCCTTTTTAAGGGCAATTGTTTCACAAAGGGCCCTGAGCTATTCCCTGTGCAGGGAGCCTATGTCCTCCACCTGTGACAGCTCTCCGTCCTCAGCCCGCCCACCCCGCCCCCCGCTTCTTGGTTGGATACCAGGAGAACAGATAACCCACAGCCAGGCCAACCAGCCTGGAGACAGCTTGATACGAAAGCTCTACACAAACGTGGCCAAGAGTGAATTGTTGCACCAATGAGGTGCTCTCATTCTGAAATTTTAATTCAGAATTATGGAGAGAATCATCCAGTTGATGGGAGGAATAGATATGAGAAGAAAATGCAGAGTGATGATCTCTGATTCCTTCTCCTGAGGGGCCATTTAAAAGGCCCATCTTTAGATCTGGGTTGAGTCTTGAATCTTTCCCACTTCCCAACTACCGTTCCTAGTCCTCGTAGAGCTGTCCCTACCTTCGTTTGAGATTTCTCTTCCCCCCTCTATCCCTTTCTCCCCTTCCTCCCTCTTCTTCCTCCCTACCTCCCCATCCTCCTCACTTCTGTTCTTACGCAGGGATCTTGTCAATTATCTGAGTTAGGTCAATTGAGTCATTTTCCCTTCCCTCTGAAAAAAGAACTTAAAAGCGCACCCATGGGAATCGTCAAGTCGCTAGAACCAGTTTTTGTTTTGCACATGGTCCCTAACCTGTTCCCCTATTGCCACTGCATGAGCATGTCCTTGAACTGCGATGGAGTCAAATGATACCTTTATTACAAGCTTGCATTTTCAAGCAAGTTATTCTTTTTCTGAATTACAGTTTTATAAAAATACCGAGAGATTTAACATGAAGAGTTCTGAGCAACAGACTGGGTTACGGACTGTCCAAATTTCAAGCCCAGTCTATTCATGGAGGCCATTTACTTCTCCAGAAATGTCATCTAGGAGATGAAGACTGCAGCCCCCAGATGTTTCTCACTTTTATACTAGTCCTCACTCCACCTCCAGGAACTCATCAAAATGATCATTTAAGGGTTCCTACCCTCACGGTTCTAGTGGCTTCTGCTCCAGGTAAGCAGATCCCAGTCATGACTGTCTGAATTCATCTCTCTCCAGATCTCAGGGTGGTGGTTCATCCCACAACCTCCATTATCTGATGGATCAAGAAAAGCCATTGATTTCTGATTGTTCGGCTTTCTTTTGTTGCAAGGATGGAGTAATGAGTTCCAAGCTCTTTACATCTAAGAACTAGAAGTTCAAAAATGATTTACTGAGCACTTACTACGTGCCTGGCAAAATGTTTCCTAAGCCTCCATATCTTTAATTCTCCCAAAACACCCTGGATCCCTGTTGTAACACCCTGTCCCACAGCAATGCCTCCTTGTACCAGTAAGCAACAGACCCCTCAGCAATTCCTCTTCATTGTGAGAAGATTTTAGTTCCTTACACACCAGTTACTCATGTCATAACCTGGAGAAATTTCAAAATCCATGTGGATGACTCTTCCAATACTTCAGACTCTTCATTCCTTGACCTCCCGCCTCCCCTCTGTAGACAATGTCCTTCCTCCTCTCTCAACCCTCTACTCCCAAGGCCACACCAGAGGCAAGTTTGCCATTACAAATATGAATCTCTCCATAATCTCAATTCCAAACACTGCATTTTCTGACCAGGCCCTCTTATCTCTCCAGCTCAATCCCTCTAGTTCTTCTGCCCCAAAAATACTTCAATGAAAACAGTTGTACAATCCATTCATCCTCTCTCACTCTCTCTCTCTCTCTCTACCCTTTTCTCCCTCCCCCCTCCCTTTCTCTCTCTCTCTCTCTCTCTTTTTCTCTCTCTCTAACATTTTCTTGTACTTCTCTTCCCCTCACTCCATCCACTCCAGCCAAACATCCTCCCTACTGCCTTATGATTTCTACAACTCACCAATCACCAACCTGTCTCTGGGTTTCACATTTTCTGTTTTCTTTACCTGGAAATCTCTTTCCTTTAATATCCACATGGCTTGTACCTTCATTTCTTTCAGATTTCTACTCAATTGTTACCTTAGAAAACCCTTAAAAGTTTGTTAACTTTTCTAAAAGGCAATGCACTCTCGCCCAACACTCCACCCAAGACTCTCCATCTTCTCTGCTTTGTTTTATTTTTTTTCCAGCACGTAAATATCTATGACTCACTCTGTATTTTTGAGTTTTTAGAATTATCAATATACACCCAGTGAAATGTAACCTCCATAAGAGCAGGGATTTTTGTCTGCTTTATTTATTGCTTTATTCCAAGTGCTAGAATAGTGCTCGGATGCAGGGAGCATTCAATAAATATTAGCTGAAAGAAGACTAAATTTTACAGATGAGAAAACCAGATTTTATAGACTGCACATTAAATGGCTCATCCACTAGGAGTACAGAACTGATAGAAACTGCAAAACTTCTAGTTAAACACAGGTCATCATCATGACATAGTTAGGACTCAGTTCTCCATGGGTCTCTCGTGTGCCTGCATGTTATGAGCAGAGGCATTGATTGCCCTTTGTTCCAGACTATTTTCAAGGATATTTGTATACTGATCAGTCCTAGAAATTAGAGATGGTATCTGCCTCCAGAACAAAGGGCAGGCATGCTTGTTGCCTATTAGAAAAAGTTTGGATTCCCTAAGTTCAGGGTTTCTCTCCTGCAATGAGACCTACCACGTGTATAGGCACAATCTGGACCCAACACATTGGTCCCATGGAACTTTGGGCAATGGGATCTAACTCGAACTTGCTGCTTGCTGTGCTGTGAGTAATAAAATCATTTGTCTCTGACTCGGAAGTTGTGCCTGCCGCCATCACCAAAACTGTGGCAGGCTAACTTGTGAGCTTGCAAGTAGATCTCAGCCCCAGCAAAGTTCTTGAAAAGCACCACTCTGCTGTTCCCAGGTGCTGCATCATAGCAGTTTCTATCCCTGATTCTTAGAAACCTGAAATTTACCAGGTGTTCCATTTAGTTTCCCCTTATTGGATTATCTGTACAATCATGTAGTCGGCTACAGATGAAAGGTTTGACCCTTTGTGTATATTTAAGCCAAGGTGCCAGGTGAACCTTCAACAATGCATTGAGGCACAGGTGAGTGTCATTCCTGACAGACACTCCAAGCTGATCCTTGGGCTGCTCGCTCGACTGCAGGAGAAGGGCAACTGGACAACGATTTGGGCTTGTGCCATGGTGGCTGGAAACCTCCTGTCCTCATTCTGCTCCCCGTCTCAGCCCATGATCCCTTTTTTTCCTGCCCTAGTCCAAGGGCCTGGCACTTTCCTCAAAGCAGCAGGGACTGAATACTGACTGTTTGGGTTAAAGGAGGAAACCCTCAGAGATTAAATGATCATGAATTAAAGGTTTTCTCCTTTACCCCAAACAGTCAGTATCTGGTCCATAGACTGGGGCAGAGTGAGGACAACACATCGCTTAGCAACCCTCTAAGAGGGCAATCTCTCCATCCACTGGCCCTGAACTGGAGGTGCAAGTGGGTCCTAAGACACCTGGCCAGAAAAGTGGCATGGAACAGAGGCCACCCCCACACCTGGAAAGGGAAAACAAGACAGAACCAACGCCCCACCACATCTGGACAGCCATGGAACTGTGCCCCACCCACCTGTAACACATTGCTACAATAATTTCGACCCCCTATGTGACTGTGTCATTCTCCCAACAGTTATCGAATGAACATTAGTTGTGATAACTGATGAAAAACTGTAACAAAAAGCAAGAGCAATCTGGGAAAACGCATGGTTCTATTTTAATATCATATTTAATTAGATATGTTGTCTTTCATGATCGAAGTTCTTCACACATTTTAATTAAGTGCATATATAAGACATGAAAAGATAATTAAGTCTTGAAACCCTTTTGATCTTTCTGGAAGTAACCAATGACAGTAACTTTGAATAATTGGATTCTTCAGTTAGTTTACATTTATTATATTAAAAATATAATTTGTAATTCACATATACTAATTCAAACAGCCTGGGAAATTATAAAAATGCATTGAGTTAGAAGCAACAGAATAATCGCAATTCTCCAAGTCAGAACATAGCGGCAACAGCTGCCATGTATCAATAGTTCTAGCATACCCATTGTTTCTCCCTTGCATAAAATTGCCTTCTTCCTAATTTAATTAGGCTCTCAAATCTTGCCAGAGGATTCTAAAAACTAATCTAATTGTAATTTAGTGATACTGCATCACAATTATCACATTATAGCATCACAAATCAAAATGACAGCCCTGTTTTTCTTGCTGGTTGATAATCTTACATGATGATCAGTTGAAACAATTCTTAGAATCCTTCAAAACATTTATGAACAACAAAGTAACTACTTTGATTAAATTAGAGAAGAAATTCTGAAAAACCCTTAATAAAATAACTGTTGATTCAACTCATCTGTTCAGTTAAAAGCACATATTCATTTCTAAGTGATCAGAAGTGATGGTATGCAACAGAGGTCTGTTTTAGTGCTAATAGAGACTAGACAAGCACACTTAAATCTATCCCCAAAGTTACTTCCACAGGGCACCTGGAAACTCAACACAGTGGTTGTTAACAATACAGAAAATTGTCCAACCTACTTTCTGGTTCTAGTCACATCATTACACTGATAATTCGTTTTCTATGATGCATAATCATCACATGATTTTTAGAAAGTGACTGAAGAAGTAGTATGAGTCATCTTTGCTAGCAGCCCTAACTTCATGTAATGTCTTTAAGTCCTGCTTTGTCTAAATTAAGCAGACTCATTGCTTTCCAGACAGCAGAACCCCTTCCTCCACCAAAATCCAGAACATTTCCTCATTAGATCCTCCATCCTCTACAAACTGCTCAGCCTAAGCCATGAGCTTTAATGACTTCTTATCTGGAAAGACAGCCTCATGCCTTTCTCAGCACAGACTAGGCTCTGCTCGGGATCAAACTTCGCAAAATGCTCCTCTTTATCTTCTACGTGTGAAAACTCTTTTTTCTCTCCTACCCCCCAATTTCAACATCAAATATGGAAAATAATTAATTGAGTACCTGCAGACACTTGGCATTCTGATTCAAAGTGTAACTCATGTTCTGCCTTTAGGAACAAACATGTTAATGTTCGTATTTTAAAGTGTTCACGATTTACCTCCCCCCAAAACAATTCATGAATTATTTCTGGATCTTTCATTAAATGAGTCCAAAAAATTGATAGTTGTATAAACCAAGTATATAAACTTGTCTTCACAGTAACAGCTGCAAATACATTTAAGGTCAACTATTTTTTAAAATTTGAGTTCTTTTCAATGAAAAACTCAAGTATTTTTTTGTCTAACCCAATTCAAATTTGATATGACAATACGCATACTGAACACTAGGTACAACACAGAATAGATTTTGTATGAACAAAGTCAGTGTGTAATTGTCTTTCCATTTGCCATTAGTTTTAAGACATTCCCAATCACAAGAGTGGTACAGCATAATAAAGTACTTCACCTACTCTAGACAACTCACAGGTGCTACAAATTCATCAACAATTTGCTGATTATAGATCTGATTATAGATATTATAGTCTTTTGCACTGAAAAAAAATCACATAGAGACTCTGCTTGTCATGTTTTACAAATTTTTCAGCCCAGGAAATATCGTTGAATGAATGGCAAGTCATATTGAAGCATTACTATGAGTCACAGAACAACAAAACTTCCTTCAGTGTGATGAAAGCTGTACGTTTGCAAACATACCAAAGGCAGAAACACTTTCGATCCTATCTACAAAATCATCTTGCAGCATTGATGACAGCTCTAAAAAGTTTAGAATTATTTCCTTAAAAAGTTTTCAAATTCTTGAGAGAAAGGAGTTACTTTGTAAATATTGATCTCTACTATTCAAGTACGTTTTCCCACCTACTATTTTCAAATATACAACGGAAGAGCATGCTATCAAATGGTACGTAGGGAGAAAAATACTAACCAACAAACTCTGCTCACTGAGCCCACAGCATGTGTTTGTTGGGGGGACAGCTGCTCCACCTTGATTACTGGGCCTGCCTAATCGAAATCCCCAGCAACATCAAGAGTCTGGCTTCAAGGAGACAATTTCAAAAAAGAAGGGTCATATAGTTCAGAGCCTAGGTTTAGGGCCAGAATAAGCCTGGGTTCAGATCCCAGCCATGTGAGCTAGAGCAGGTGATGGAACCTCTCTAATCTCAGTTTTAAAATGAGAAAAGCAACATCTATCTACAAATTGCTCATAATAGCATCAGGCACATAGTACAGGTTAACAATGAGAGCTATTACCCATCACTACCATGACTAAATGATGTGTATCTACTGCCATTTCAAGTTTCAAGTTTCTTTAAGGACTACCTTAAAAATATTTAATAAAATATATAATAAAATTTTTGTGTATGCCAAGTAAACTAATCCACAAAACAGAAACAGACTCACAGACATAGAGAACAGACTTGTGGTTCCAATCTAGATGACTTACAATGCAAGAACAGTCCAATTTTGAATAAAGTAGTGAAAGTGAACACCCTTGGCTTATGACTGATCTTAGGGATAAATCATTCAACCTTTCTCTACTTAATAGTAGAGAAATAGTAGAGAAATATTAACTGTTTTTTATAGATGCACCTTATCAGATTCAGAGAATTTCATTCCAGTCCTATGTTTTCAAAAATTTTTATCAGGAATGGAAGTTATATATTTTCAAATACTTTTTCCTGCATCTGAGATGATAATACGGTTTTCCTTTTTTAGTTTATTAATTTGGTGAATTACATTGGTTTTCTAATGTTGAACCACATAGCCATGATGCATTATCCTTTTTATAAATTGTTGCGTTTAATTTGCTAAAATTTTCTATACAATGTTTACTTCTATGTCTATAAGGAATATTAGTTTGTAGTTTTCTTTTCTTGTAATATCTTCATCTGGTTTTGGTATCAGGGTAATTCTGGGTGAGTTGGGTGAATGGATGAATTGAGATGTATTAACCCTCTTCTGCATTCTCGAAAAAATTGGGTAAAATTAGGTATTACTTCTTCCTTAAAAGTTTTCTATAATTTATTTGTGAAACCACCTAGACCTGAAGTTTTCAATGTAAGTAGGTTTTTAACTATAAATTCAAAACTTTAGAAGACATAAGGCTATTCAGGATATCTGTTTCTTCTTGAGTGACCTTTAGTATTATGTTTCAGAGAAGCTGCCCATTTCATCCAAGGTATTGAATTTATTGGCATAAAATTGGTCATAATATCTCCTTATTATCATATTGATATATGTACTCTGTAGCATCTATAGTGATGTCACATCTCTTTTTTTTTTTCTTTAGAAATTTTGTGTAATGTCTGAAACATTTATATTAATATATTTCCATACAAATAACCCAAAGAAAGTTTAGTATTAGTTCTTTTGTTTGTTTGTTTGTTTGCTTGCTTTTTATACTGCAGGTTCTTATTAGTCATCAATTTTATACACATCAGTGTATACATGTCAATCCCAATCGCCCAATTCAGCACACCACCATCCCCACCCACCACGGTTTACCCCCTTGGTGTCCACACGTCTGTTCTCTACATCTGTGTCTCAACTTCTGCCCTGCAAACCAGCTCATCAGTACCACTTTTCTAGGTTCCACATACATGCATTAATATACGATATTTGTTTTTCTCTTTCTGACTTACTTCACTCTGTATGACAGTCTCTAGATGCGTCCACGTTTCAACAAATGACTCAATTTCGTTCCTTTTTATGGCTGAGTAATATTCCATTGTATATATGTACCACAACTTCATTATCCATTCGTCTGTCGATGGGCATTTAGGCTGCTTCCATGACCTGGTTATTGTAAATAGTGCTGCAATGAACATTCGGGTGCATGTGCCTTTTTGAATTATGGTTTTCTCTGGGTATATGCACAGTAGTGGGATTGCTGGATCATATGGTAATTCTATTTTTAGTATTTTAAGGAACCTCCATACTGTTCTCCATAGTGGCTGTATCAATTTACATTCCCACCAACAGTGCAAGAGGGTTCCCTTTTCTCCGCACCCTCTCCAGCATTTGTTGTTTGTAGATTTTCTTATGATGCCCATTCTAACTGGTGTGAGGTGACACCTCATTGTAGTTTTGATTTGCATTTCTCTAATAATTAGTGATGTGGAGCAGCTTTTCATGTGCTTCTTGGCCATCTGTATGTCTTCTTTGGAGAAATGTCTATTTAGGTCTTCTGCCCATTTTTGGATTTGGTTTTTTGTTTCTTTAATATTGAGCTGCATGAGCTGTTTATATATTTTGGAGATTAATCCTTTGTCCATTGATTCATTTGCAAATATTTTCTCCCATTCTGAGGATTGTCTTTTAATCTTGTTTATGGTTTCCTCTGCTGTGCAAAAGCTTTGAAGTTTCATTAGGTCCCATTTGTTTATTTTTGTTTTTATTTCCATTACCCTAGGAGGTGGATCAAAAAAGATCTTGCTGTGATTTATGTCAAAGAGTGGTCTTCCTATGTTTTCCTCTAAGAGTTTTATAATGTCCGTCTTACATTTAGGTCTTTAATCCATTTTGAGTTTATTTTTGAGTATGGTGTTAGGGAGTGTTCTAATTTCAGTCTTTTACATGTAGCTGTCCAGTTTTCCCAGCACCACTTATTGAAGAGACTGTCTTTTCTCCATTGTATATCTTTGCCTCCTTTGTCATAGATTAGTTGACCATAGGTGCGTGGGTTTATCTCTGGGCTTTCTATCTTGTTCCATTGATCTATGTTTCTGTTTTTGTGCCAGTACCATATTGTCTTGATTACTGTAGCTTTGTAGTATAGTCTGAACTCAGGGAGTCTGATTCCTCCAGCTCTGTTTTTTTCCCTCAAGACTGCTTTGGCTATTCGGGGTCTTTTGTGTCTCCATACAAATTTTAAGATGATTTGTTCTAGTTCCGTAAAAAATGCCATTGGTAATTTGAAAGGGATTGCATTGAATCTGTAGATTGCTTTGGGTAGTATAGTCATTTTCACAATACTGATTCTTCCAATCCAAGAACATGGTATATCTCTCCATCTGTTGGTGTCATCTTTAATTTCTTTCATCAGTGTCTTATAGTTTTCTGCATACAGGTCTTTTGTCTCCCTAGGTAGGTTTATTCCTAGGTATTTTATTCTTTTTGTTGCAATGGTAAATGGGAGTTTTTCCATAATTTCTCTTTCAGATTTTTCATCATTAGTGTATAGGAATGCAAGAGATTTCTGTGCATTAATTTTGTATCCTGCAACTTTACCAAATTCATTGATTAGCTCTAGTAGATTTCTGGTGGCATTTTTAGGATTCTCTATGTATAGTATCATGTCATCTGTAAACAGTGACAGTTTTACTTCTTCTTTTCCAATTTGTATTCCTTCTATTTCTTTTTCTTCTCTGATTGCGTGGCTAAGACTTCCAAAACTATGTTGAATAATAGTGGTGAGAGTGGACATCCTTGTCTTGTTCCTGATCATAGAGGAAATGCTTTCAGTTTTTCACCATTGAGAATGATGTTTGCTGTGGTTTTGTCATATATGACCTTTATTATATTGAGATAGGTTCCCTCTATGCCCACTTTCTGGAGTGTTTTTATCATAAATGGGTGTTGAATTTTGTCAAAAGCTTTTTCTGCAACTATTGAGATGATCATATGGTTTTTATTCTTCAGTTTGTTAATATGGTGTATCACATTGATTGATTTGCATATATTGAAGATCCTTGCATCCCTGGGATAAATCCCACTTGGTTGTGGTGTATGATCCTTTTAATGTGTTGTTGGATTCTGTTTGCTTGTATTTTGTTGAGGATTTTTGCATCTATATTCATCAGTGATATTGGCCTGTAATTTTCTTTTTTTGTAGTATCTTTGTCTGGTTTTGGTATCAGAGTGATGGTGGCCTCATAGAATGAGTTTGGGAGTGGTCCTTCCTCTGCAATTTTTTGGAAGAGTTTGAGAAGGATGGGTGTTAGCTCTTCTCTAAATGTTTGATAGAATTCACCTGTGAAGCCATCTGGTCCTGGACTTTTGTTTGTTGGAAGATTTCTAATCACAGTTTCAATTTCATTACTTGTGACTAGTCTGTTCATATTTTCTATTTCTTCCTGGTTCAGTCTTGGAAGGTTATACCTTTCTAAGAATTTGTCCATTTCTTCCAGGTTGTCCATTTTATTGGCATAGAGTTGCTTGTAGTAGTCTTAGGATGCTTTGTATTTCTGCAGTGTCTGTTGTAACTTCTCCTTTTTCATTTCTAATTTTATTGATTTGAGTCCTCTCCCTCTTTTTCTTGATGAATCTGACTAATGGCTTATCCATTTTGTTTATCTTCACAAGGAACCAGCTTTTAGTTTTATTGATCTTTGCTATTGTTTTCTTTGTTTCTATTTCATTTATTTCTGCTCTGATCTTTATGATTTCTTTCCTTCTGCTAACTTTGGGTTTTGTTTGTTCTTCTTTCTCTAGTTCCTTTAGGTGTAAGGTTAGATTGTTTACTTGAGATTTTTCTTGTTTCTTTAGGTAGGCTTGTATAGCTATAAAATTCCCTCTTAGAACTGCTTTTGCTGCATCCCATAGGTTTTGGATCATCGTGTTTTCATTGTCATTTTTCTCTAGCTATTTTTTTATTTCCTCTTTGATTTCTTCAGTGATCTCTTGGTTATTTAGTAACATATTGTTTAGCTTCCGTATGTTTCTGTCTTTTACGTTTTTTTCCCTGTAATTGATTTCTAATCTCATAGCATTGTGGTCAGAAAAGATGCTTGATATGATTTCAATTTTCTTAAATTTACTGAGGCTTGATTTGTGACCCAAGATGTGATCTATCCTGGAGAATGTTCCATGCGCACTTGAGAAGAACGTGTAATCTGCTCTTTTTGGATGAAATGTCCTATAAATATCAATTAAATCTATCTGGTCTATTGTGTCATTTAAAGCTTCTGTTTCCTTATTTATTTTCATTTTGGATGATCTGTCCATTGGTGTAAGTGAGGTATTAAAGTCCCCCACTATTATTGTGTTACTGTCGATTTCCTCTTTTATAGCTGTCAGCAGTTGTCTTATGTATTGAGGTGCTCCTATGTTGGGTGCATATGTATTTATAATTGTTATATCTTCTTCTTGGATTGATCCCTTCATCATTACGTAGTGTCTTTCCTTGTCCCTTGTAACATTCTTTATTTTAAAGTCTATTTTATCTGATATGAGTATAGCTACTCCAGCTTTCTTTTGGTTTCCATTTGCATGGAATATCTTTTTCCATCCCCTCACTTTCAGTCTGTATGTGTCCCTAGGTCTGAAGTGGGTCTCTTGTAGACAGCATATATATGGGTCTTGTTTTTGTATCCATTCAGCCAGCCTGTGTCTTTTGGTTGGAGCATTTAATCCATTCACGTTTAAGGTAATTATCGATATGTATGTTCCTATGACCATTTTCTTAATTGTTTTGGGTTTGTTTTTGTAGATCCTTTTCTTCTCTTGTGTTTCCCACTTAGAGAAGTTCCTTTAGCATTTGTTGTAGAGCTGGTTTGGTGGTGCTGAATTCTCTTAGCTTTTGTTTGTCTGTAAAGCTTTTGATTTCTCCATCAAATCTGAAGGAGATCCTTGCTGGGTAGGGTAATCTTGGTTGTAGGTTCTCCCCTTTCATCACTTTAAGTATATCATGCCACTCCCTTCTGGCTTGTAGAGTTTCTGCTGAGAAATCAGCTGTTAACCTTATGGGAGTTCCCTTGTATGTTATTTGTCATTTTTCCCTTGCTGCTTTCAATAATTTTTCTTTGTCTTTAATTTTTGCCAATTTGATTACTATGTGTCTCAGCGTGTTTCTCCTTGGGTTTATCCTGTATGGGACTCGCTGCCCTTCCTGGACTTGGGTGGCTATTTCCTTTCCCATGTTAGGGAAGTTTTCGACTATAATATCTTCAAATATTTTCTCTGGTCCTTTCTTTCTCTCTTCTCCTTCTGGGACCCCTATAATACGAATGTTATTGCGTTTAATGTTGTCCCAGAGGTCTCTTAGGCTGTCTTGATTTCTTTTCATTCTTTTTTCTTTAGTCTGTTCCACAGCAGTGAATTCCACCATTCTGTCTTCCAGGTCACTTCTCTGTTCTTCTGCCTCAGTTATTCTGCTATTGATTCCTTCTAGTGTAGTTTTCATTTCAGTTATTGTATTGTTCATCTCTGTTTGTTTGTTCTTTAATTCTTCTAGGTCTTTGTTAACCATTTCTTGCGTCTTCTCGATCTTTGCCTCCATTCTTTTTCCAAGGTCCTGGATCATCTTCACTATCATTATTCTGAATTCTTTTTCTGGAAGGTTGCCTATCTCCACTTCATTTAGTTGATTTTCTGGGGGTTTATCTTGTTCCTTCATCTGGTATATAGCCCTCTGCCTTTTCATCTTGTCTATCTTTCTGTGAATGTGGTTTTTCTTCCACAGGCTGCAGGATTGTAGTTCTTCTTGTTTCTGCTGTCTGCCCTCTGGTGGATGAGGCTATCTAAGAGGCTTGATGGGAGGGACTGGTCACATCTCTTATTCTTAACATTGGCCATATGTGTCTCCTTTCTTTTTTTTTCTTTATCAGTCTGGGTAAAACTTTATCAATTTTATTAAACTTCTCAAAGATCTAATTTTGGTTTTCATTCATTTTTCTTTATTGCTTTATAGTTTTCTATTTCACTGATTTCTGCTCTGACATTTATTATTTCCCTATTTTTACTTAATGTGGGTTTGCTTTGCTCTTCTTTTTTAGTTTCTTAAGGTAGAAGCTGAGGTCACAGATTTCAGACTTTCTTTCTTTTCTACTATATGCATTTAGTGCTATGAATTTCACCACTGAGTACTGCTTTGGCAGCGTCCCATGAATTTTGATATGCTATGTTTTTATTTTCATTTAGTTCAAAATGCTACTTAATTACAGTTTTGATTTTTATTTTGACCCATGGGTTATTTAAAAGTGTGTTGTTTCATTTCTAAATATTTAGGGATTTTTGAGAGATATTATGTTATTGATTTATAATTTAATTCCATTGTGGTTAGATAACATACTTTGAATGCTTTTAAAATTGTTGAGACTTCTTTTATGGCCCTGAATATGATCTATATTGGCAAATGTTCTGTATGCACTTGAAAATAATGTATACCCTGCTATTGTTGGATAGAGTGTTCTTTACATGTCATTTTGGTCAAGTTAGTTGATAGTCTTATTAAAATCTTTCCTATCCTTTCTGTCTGTTTGTACTATGAATTATTAATAGGTAGGTATTAAATTTTCCAATTATAATTGTGGATTTGTCTGTTTCTCCTTGTAGTTCTATCAGTTGTATTTTGAAGCTCTGTTATTAGGTACATAAACTTTTAGAATTATTATGTCCTCTTTGTCCTATCTATTCTTTGTTCCTATCTTACTCTTTTTCTGCCTTTAAAAACAAAGTTGGCAACAAGAGAGGCCACGATAGTGAGAGGCCTGCACACCGCAATGAAGAGTGGCCCCCACTTGCCGTAACTAGAGAAAGCCCTCGCACAGAAACAAAGACCCAACACAGCCATAAATAAATAAATAAATAAATAAATGGATCATCACGTTTAAAAAACACACAAAAAAGTTGATTGAATATTTTCTTGCGGTTCCAATTTCCTTTTTGTTGTTTATTAGCTAAATGCTTTTAAAATTACTTTAGTCTTTGCTCTAGTGTTTGTAGTGTACCCCTTTAACTTATTATCATCTACTTTCAAATGATATACCACTTAAATCATGTAAGAATCTTAAAATAGTATACTCCTATTTCAACCTTCTCAATCCTAAATGTATTTCCCTCCCATTTAGGACACCACAGTGCATTAAGTAGAGTTCACTGTGCTATACAGTATGTTCCCCTCAGTTGTCTATTTTATACATATTATCAATAGTGTATATGTGTCAAACCCAATCTCCCAATTCCTCCCACCCCACCCTTTTCCCGCTTGGTAAAAACAAGTGATGGGTTCCCCACAAAAACCTGTTCCTTCTCCTTGGTGTTTTCTTTCTTTTTTTTTTAATTGAAGTATAGTTGATTTACAGCGTTCTGTTAATTTCTGCTGTACAGCAAAGTGACTCAGTTATACACATATATATTCTTATTCATATTCTTTTCCATTATGGTTTATCACAGGATATTGTATACAGTTCCCTGAGCTATACAGTAGGACCTTGTTGTTTATCCATCCTATGTAAACTAGTTTGCATCTTGATGTTTTCTATTTCAGTAAATGGCGTCATAATCAGCTAGTCTCTTAAGTTAGAACTCATAGAATTAACTTAAGACACTCTATCCTACACCTCATCTCCACCCTTACCCTGCCATTTGTAATTGAACACAGCCCTGCCCATTCATTTATGAACTGTCTACAGCTGCCTTGACCCCACAACAACAGAGTGGAGTAGTAAAAGAGCCCACATGGGGCCCACTGGGTCAAGAACATTTACTGTCTGGTCCTTCACAGAGCAGCTTTGCCAATCCCTAACATAAACTATTAGGATAGCCACTCAACTGCCAAGCCTTCAGGCTCTCCTCTTCTAAATCACCCTATACACTCCTGCCAGACTTACATAGCCTGGACGTCATGCTCTTGTCTTCCTTAAAGTGTCTATTTGGCTCCTTTTCCCACAAGGGCCTCCACAACAGTGACTTTTCCTCTCTCTCCAGCCCAGTATCAGGTGACTCCTCTTTTGCTCCCCTCCCCGCACCGTCCACAGCTCCACAGTGCTCTCCACGTAGCTGATGTTTTCATGTTACTGACCTTTGACCAACATGCCTTTTCCTCAACAACCCTCCCCAACCGCCCTCTCTCTCTGCTAGGAAAGTTCCTGCTCATTCTTTAAGGTACAATTAAAATCTCACTCTCTCAACCACTGTGCTTCAGGGTACTTATTGCATGCTATTTATTTGTTTTACTTCCATCTCCCAGATATGATGTGAACTCCCTGGGGTCAGGAATTATCTCTTATTATTTATAGCCTTCCTACCTATCAAATGTTTGGCACATCACAGGTACTAAATTGCCATTTTTGAATGAGTGAAATTGATATAAATTAATTAGCTCATAAATTAATGAATTCCACCCAGGAAAGTATGTAAATAAATTATGTAGACAGAAAGGCACTGGGGAGAAAAAAAAGAGTAAACCCTATGGTAAAGAAAAGACTCACGGTGAGGAGTAGTCAAAAATAATGTTAGAGAGATAAATTGGAACAAAAATATAAAAGACCTTGAATGGTAACCTGTAATCAAAGGGGAATCTTTTTTTTTTTAATTTACTGACATTAAATCAAATGCTATTTCCCAGAGCAACTTTAGGTGATAAGCTAAACATTAATTATAACTCAAAACATCATCATAAAAATATAGTCATGGCATGAATAAATCAGTAGGTATTTACTAGATAACTATTTGTGCTCAGAAATCCTTGTAGACTTTGCCAGTTAAGGTCTAATTCTCCTTCTCTTTTCAAGCTTTATTCCCTGCCATCTTCACCTTCAGCGTCAGAAGACTTTGAGTCATAATTCACTGAAAAAGGAGGCTTTCAGGTATGAGATCTCACAGCTTCAACCCCCTCCCCACACTTACAAATGTATCCTCAATTCTCCCTGGCCTTCTCTTCTTCCATCCTCATCTAAGTAAAAAGTTGAACTTCCTCTTGTCCAATGATAATCTCTCCACTCACGTTTTAAATCCCAGCTCTTCTCATTTCATCAGGAATCTTCCTCTATCAGTCATGTGATTTGCTTCCTGAGTCTCCAGCCTCTTCCCCTCTTCCAGATTCCACGTGGTAGGTATAGGTGATGAAGACACCCTGTGCTTGGAGTGTGGGGCAGATGGGATGTAAAATGTAGATTTGGGAATGGAGATCTGAAAGACTTTATTTAAAATCATACAAATGGAAAAGGAATTTAGTTCATGTAACCCGGAACCAAGAACTTAGAGCATATCTTATTGGGCAGCCACCGTTAGGGAATAAGGCATAAAGAAGAGAGAGAAAAAATGGGCTTCCCTGGTGGCACAGTGGTTGAGAGTCTGCCTGCCAATGCGGGGGACACAGGTTCGAGCCCTGGTCTGGGAAGATCCCACATGCCGCGGAGCAACTACGCCCGTGAGCCACAATTACTGAGCCTGCGCGTCTGGAGCCTGTGCTCCGCAACAAGAGAGGCCGCTACAGTGAGAGGCCCGCGCACCGTGATGAAGAGTGGCCCCCACTTGCCACAACTAGAGAAAGCCCTCGCACAGAAACGAAGACCCAACACAGCCATAAATGAATGAATAAATAAATGAATAAATAAAAATTTAAATAAAAAAAAAAAGAAGAGAGAGAAAAAAGTAAAATAAATAAAAGACAACCAGCCAAGTGTATGAAATCCAATGATGGAGAGCTTCCAGACGGTTAGTCCCCAAGGCCAAACACTACAGAGAGATTTAGGACGATGGATGTAAAGACAACTCCGGAGAAGAGAAACTACTTGGGTCTGTGAGTCCTGAGGACATCCAGATGTAGCCTCCAGTTTTAAATTCCCTGGTGTCATGATTCTCTGCTGTGAGTTAACCTTCCAGAAATATTTTTTAAAGGTGCCACAGAATCATCACTATATTCTGAGAGCCCAGTTTCAGCAAAGAGTCATCATGTCTCAAAGGGCTGCAGAAAGAGGGAGTAGACAGAAAGTCGCTTATTCAGAGAGGCCTTTCTCTGACTGCCCAGTCAAATTTGGATCTTCTCTGTTGTTTGCAGCATTAATCACAATTTCTGATTATGTACATACTTGTCCATTTGCTCTGGGTCTCAAAGTTGTCATTCCCCCCCTACTCCCCCCTAGCAGCATTGCCATCACCTGTGAACTTTAATAATTTAAATAATCTCAGCCTGGCTAAATCAGAAACTCATTAGCATGACAAAGATATTACCTACCTGTGACATTGTGGTTAATAATAAGAAATACATCTTTGATCTTCATCCCTGTTTCTTGCACAGAGCTCCTAAACCCTTGTGAAGAGATTGATATAAGTGTATTTTGTCATATGAATGAGGTGACTTTGGGGAGGCACCTAAGGATGGGGGCTGGCTGCCAGAAGAACCAACGATGTGACTAGAGGACTGGAACTTTCAGCCCATCCCCTGACCTCCAGGGGGGAGAGAAGGGCAGAAGGTTGAATCAATCACCAACAGCCAATGATTTAATCAATCATGCCTATGCAATGAAGCCTCCATAAAAACCCAAAAGGACAGGATATGGAGAGCTTCTGATTGGTGAACACATGAAGATTTGGGAAGACAGTGATGCCTGGAGATGGCATGGAATATCTGCGCCCTTTCCCCACACCTTTCCCTCCGCATCTCTTCCATCTGCCTGTCCCTGAGTTATAACCTGTTATAAGAAACCAGTAATCTAGTAAGTAAAATGTTTCTCTGAGTTCTGGGAGTTGCTCTAGCAAAATATTTGCCCCCAAGAGAGGGGGTCAGGGAACCTCTGATTTATAGTCAGTCTGTCAGAAGCACAGGTAACAACCTGGGCTTTCAACTGGCTATAGAAGTGGGCGTGGTAAAGCAGTCTTATAGGACTGAGCCCTTAATCTGTGGATATAACATAGCAGATGCGTCAGAATTGAGTTAAATTGTAGGACACCCAGCTGTCATTCCTAGAATTGTTAGTGTGGAGAAACCCACCCTCACACTCATTGGAAATGAGTGATAGAACCATTGACCACCTTATGTCATTGCTGTGGAGATAAAGTGAAATGCCATATGTTAAGCACTTTTGTACCCATTAGCCTGGCACACAAGGAAAACACAATAATTTTGAGTTACAATGGCATTATTATTTCTAGACCCTGGTGTGGTGGCTTCAAGGAGCTGTACAGAGGAAGACAATCATAAGTTAAATGTAAATTACAATGGAGTTGGGTTGTTGCCCATGAAAGAATGGCTGCATGTCCAATAAGAAGCTTGTTGTGTGGCATCAGCTTATAATTTAGTAAATGATAGAATCTGTTCCCTGGTTTTGGTAGGTTCAGCCTAGTATGCAAGGAATGGGTCATTTCCTTGGATACAGTAATGCCAATTAGGCTCGCCAGTAACTGATTCAGAAGTGAGCTATTCTGTGAGTTGTGATAAAGATTACAAGCCCCACATGGGTTGGATCACTAGTCAGCGCAGTCAGGACTTCCTCTCCCTGTAGTGTCTCTGCATCTTCTACTGAAGATAAAAGGGATAATAACCAGTCCATAGATAAAATTGAACTTGACCCACAACCTGCAGCAGTCTGCCCAGGAAGCCAAGCCCTATCTACAATCAACAGCCCAGGAAGCCAGCCTGCTTTAAGTCAGACTTGCAGGAAAAGCCAGACTGCTATCGCTAGGGACAATGCAGGAAGCTAAACAATAACTTCTGTAACAATCAGCCCCAAATGGCCAGGACTTGTTTAAGAACTGAAAGCTTCCAACCTCGGACCAACCAGAGAAAAACAAATACACACCCTAAACAATCACAGGATGCCCTGCTTCTAGCGAGTCCCCCTACAGCTTTCCCATGTCCCAGCCTCCAATCAGGGCACACCTGAAACCTTTCTTTTTTTCCACCATGAAGCTTGCCCACTCCTCTGTCTGCCTTTGAGTCTCTGCCAAAATGCAGGTGATGGTGGCTGACTCCTTTGCTTTCACGGGATCAGAATAAATAGCCTTTGCTTTTCTCATTTGGTTGGTCTTGGTTTATTTCTATGGCTGTATGGATAAGCCAAGCGAGCTGCCCACAGGGAGGCCTGCCAGGATACCTGGTCTAGTCTGTTCCATGGTAATCGCTCAGGAACGCTGGAAGATGCCTCCATTCTGGAGGCCTAATAATAAAATAATAATTGTATTATCTTAACCATGAGAGTTTAGGGACAGCCTTGCTATTGATTCCTTTCATTATCTATTTGATGATCGTGCCAGTGATGACAATGATGATGAGAAGGAGGAGAAGGACAACAGGATGACAGCTAACATCTATCAGATGCTTGCAGTGTGCCAAGTGCTATAGTTACATAATTAGTTCTCGAAGTGCATCAGTCTCACCTGAGGACATGTTAGAAATGCAAATTCTCTGTTCTCCCCTCTACCGACTGACTCACCCTCCAGCTGATTCTGATGCTGCCAAAGTTTGAGAACCACTGGGATACACCATGAATTCTTTTTTTTTTTTTTTCTTTTTCTGTTTTTGCCTGTGCCTCAAGGCTTGCAGGATCTTATTTCCCCAACCAGGGATTGAACCCAGGCCCTCGTCAGTGAAAGTGCCGTGTCCTAACCACTGGACCTCCAGGAAATTCCCTGCCATGAATTCATTTTAATTCATACCATTTTAAGATAAGAACACTGAGGCTCAAGGAAGCTAAGTAACTCGCCCAAACTCCCACATCTAGAAAAGGGTAAAGGCTGGGTTCCAACCCGGGCAGTCAGATTCTCTAGTCATGCAGAAAGATACAAAAAGTTTCCAGTTTTCTTGAATTAATCTATGTGGATTCTATTCACTTTGTGAGATTTTAAAAAATTAAAATGTCAGGGAATTCCCTGGCGATCCAGTGGTTAAGACTCCCCGCTTCCAATGCAAGGGGCGCGGGTTTGATTTCTGGTCGGAAAACTAAGATCCCACATGCCACACAGCCAAAAAATAATAAATAAATAAATAAATAATATGCAAAAGTCATAAAAAAATTTTTTAAAAAGAAATTAAAATGGCAGGAGGATAAACATGAGAGGGAAATGTTCTATTAAAGTTTTTTTTTTCCTCAGAGCCCTGAAGAAGCCTCAGGGATTGTTTACATTTCCAAGATTAATGACTTTTCCCAGTGACCATTTTTTCCTCAAGGCTACGTAACAGTGAATTACTGAAAAACACAAATTGAGATCAATCTCAACCAAATGAGATCACACATGTGAAGATACTTTGTAAGGAGTTCTACAGATTCAAGTTACCACCATTATTGTTAGCTAGAACCAATAAAAGTATCTGTAAAGCGATCTTCCTTGGTAGCCCGCCCTGTGATTGAGGTTGTGTATGCTCATTGCCAGTATTTTGGTCAACATGGGAGAAAGAAGCCTGTCAACCCAGTTATTTGGTTCTGTCTAGTCCAAAACAATGGATGGATCATTATTCATCCAGTTATTTTGGCAAAATCAAGATGGCCTCAGTTGCTTTGTTTGGACCAAGTAAATATCAATACTTTCTATGCCTTTTTCCACATTTAAATCTACATGCGTCCTCCTCTGCTTCCTTTATTGTTTGGTGGGACTGTTCTGAGCTCGATCTTAGCTTTTCCAAGAGATTTGTCTTATTTCACCTTCTCTTTCAAATGTGCTGGACAAACTCACTTTTCCTGAATTTTTTTTTTGACCTACCAAGATAACAACCATGAGTGGGCATGGCAATACTGGATGTCCACAGTTTTCAAAATGCCCTGGGCAGTGAACCTCTTTGTTATTTAGAATGAGTTTCTCAAAGGCTCTACTACATTAATAATAAAAATAACATAGCATTAACATTTACGTGAAAATTTGATAGTACACGTAACACTGTCTCACATGTCATGTACTTTAAGCATGTATTTCATTTGATTTTATCCTAAACGAGTATGTATAATAGTTAATGTGTTATAGTTCACATACTTTTGAGTAAAACTTATTGAAATTAAAAAAATAATAATAACAATTGCAATTACAGCTACAACCACTGATTGAAGGTCTGAGATGTTACAAGATCTTCCAGCCCTCGTTTCTACCCTGGAAGGCTGAAGAATGGAACGATATTGTTTAAAATAAGGCAACAGGCCCAAAATAGAGTCGTGTATGCTAAGCCCCATGCTAACAAACTGAGACTTCATTACAGTTTTGGCTCTCCCAGAAATGGAATCTTTTTTTTTTTTTTTAAGGAATTAGTTTTTAATTTATTTTTATTTATCTTATTTTTGGCTGTATTGGGTCTTCGTTTCTGTACGACGGCTTTCTCTAGTTGCGGCAAGCAGGGGCCACTCTTCATCGTGGTTCGCGGGCCTCTCACTTTCGTGGCCTCTCTTGTTGCAGAGCACAGGCTCCAGACGCGCAGGCTCAGTAGTTGTGGCTCACGGGCCTAGTTGCTCCGCGGCATGTGGGATCCTCCCAGATCAGGGCTCGAACCTGTGTGCCCTGCATTGGCAGGCAGACTCTCAACCACTGCGCCACCAGGGAAGCCCCAGATATGGAATCTTAAACCAGCCAATCAGACATCACTAGATCAGCTCCAGTGACGTAATCCTCCTGACAGACCCTGCCATCCCCTTAAGGGAAGTGACCTTGCCAAAACCTCTCTGCTCTTTTGTCCAGCGTAAGTTTCTTGTTCCCCCTCCCTTCGGCCCATAAAAGTCTTTTATTTTGTGCAGAGTTCCTCAGAGCTCTTTTCCATCTGCTGGACTGGAGGCTGACAGATTCATGAAGCTTTGAACAAAGCCAGTAAGATCTTTAAAATGGACTTAGGTGAATTTTGGTTTTAACAATATATTCCTCTGAAAATAAATGATTTCTTCAAGGAGTCCTGCCCATAAACATCACTTAGGCTTCTGTGGAAATTACACCATACTGAGAATTACGAGTATCAAAATGCTTCAACTTTGTGACTCCTAATTCCTGTTCTCAACCACCATCCCATTGCCTGCCATGCCTTTCTCCATGCCTCAGATTTAATGTCTGTGAAATGGACACAAGGATAATGTCTTTGAGGATAAAATGAGATGCTGCATGTGTAACCAGCTTATTGATGTGTCCAAATTCAGTGAAATACAAACATAAAATGGTTTTCTTTTTCTCCATGTGCTGCTTTTATCAACTTCTAACTTTATTTTGGAGAGACCCCATTGGTTTGGGATCATTTGTAGGTATTAAAATTAAGAAGTCCCATCTACTTCTCACCAACTTAAAATCACAGTCTCACATTCATTCTAATGCTAATTTCTTCCCCTAAAAGTGTCATTAACAGTGCCTGACTTTTAAAATGGTCGTTCTTCCTCCCCTGTTCCAAATAACATATGACTAAGTTCCACTGTTTTTAATGTTAAACAAAGTTATGTTGGACTCTGGTTTGGAAGTTCTGCACATGTGTTCTAATTTGAGGTTCTAGTTTTTGCAAATAAATACTTTAAAAAAAAGAATAACTTGTTTTCTGCCTTACCTTGAGGAAGAAGAGGGTAAGTCAGGAGCAAGCAAACTTTAGGAAAAATAAAAGTTTGATTCCAAACATGTATGTACATGGTTTGTGTTAGAAAAACTGCTTTAAACATCCTGGATTATTTTTGCTGCAGAATTGAGCTCCATCTAGACCACCTCAGTGTTGGTTATTTTACTTCAGCTCATCCTAACATCTGTATTATTAATTCCATTGACCTGGGGATGAAACTCAGCCATGCACCCTCTTAGTCAACTGCTCCATGGGAGGAAGCAGAGGAATCCTGGGGGAAGAGGATTAAGCTGATTTGCCCTGATGAGACAAAATCAGTGCATGCACCTTGCATTACCCTCTATAAAATATTTCACATGTATTAGAATTTTACCATCTGGCATATGTATCATCTACTTCCATTTTACAGATGGGAAAACACTCTAATGTGGCTTGGCCACTAAATACTATGGGTAGAAAACAGAAATTTGGAATTAACATTATTGTCTCCTTTTAGCAGAAAAGGAAATGGAGACACAGAAACTTTGCAGAAGTAAGTCAGACAGAGAAAGACAAATATATGATATCACTTAAATGTGGAATCTTAAAAAATGTTACAAATGAACTTATTTACAAAACAGAAACAGACTCACAGACTTAGAAAACAAACTTATGGTTACCAAAGGGGAAAAGTAGGGGGAGGGTGATAAATTAGGAGTTTGGATTAGCACATACACACTACTATACATAAAATAGATAATCAACAAGGACCTACTATATAGCATAGGGAATTCTACTCAGTATTCTGTAATAACCTAAAAGGCAAAAGAATTTGAAAAAGGATGGATATATGCATATGTATAATTGTATCACTTTGCTGTACAACTGAAACTGAGACAACAAACTGGAAATCAACTATGCTTCAATATAAAACAAAAAAAATTTTTAAAGAATAGTAATAAATAAGTAAATTTAAAATTTTAAATTTAAAAAAAGAAATTTTGTAAAGCCAAGTCTCCTGCAATTTAATGAGACCAGTGGCACCGTCATCTGAATCTCCATTCTTCCACGGGCATAATTTTGCCAACACATCATACTGAGAGGTCTGCACCCCTGGGGTTACTGTTCTTAGCTCTCAACCCGTGTGGACCAGGAATCCTGGAGAACGTTTCCAGTTAGAACCTTCCTGGGACCCTAATCAGTTCCTCAGCAGGAAAGAAGTTCTCTTGAAGCTCGGGACTGTGGGACCCACTGCTGACAACCCAGAGCTGGCAATTCAAATGAAGTTTTAAGGCAGAAATTGCCACAGGAGGGACTCCCTTGCCTGTCCAGGGACAGAGCCTGGGATGTCTTCTCAAGACAGCCCCAGGAAAGTGACGTTTGCACTCCTGTGGACCCACCTGTGAAGCATCCCCAAGGCTGAGAGGAAGGATTTCCTTTGAAAGTAATCACCATCGGGGCTGCCCAGAGAGACAAGGCAGGTAAGTCGTTAAATGTCTGTATCTGGTCTTTGAGAAGATCCACAATTCTGGGAGTCCTATTGTGCCTTCTGCCTTGAGGAGTGGTGGGTCACCAGTGCCAGGGAAGACCTGAGACTTACCCCTGCCTTCCTAGTCTGTTATAATAACCTCCAGAACCCCCCGATAATAATTAATATCAAGCTTTTAAAAAATGCATTTTTCTTGCATATGGAAGCAATAACTGTTAACTTCCATCACAATTTAAATGCTGAAACTTAACTCTACCTTTAACCACATTCTGTTCTTTCTCATTGGGGGAGTGTTGTTTACCTGCTTTTGCCCGCGGCTCTTTACAGCTTTGCTGGGATGGAGGTGGGGGTTTCTTTGGCCCATCTCAGATGCTTCTGTCCACTTCAGGAGCAAAGTCACCTTCACAATAATAACTAATTGTAAACCAAAGAGAAGTTGAGAGATAATCACATTGGACTGTTGATTTCAGCCAGTTTTCATTGTGAAGAGTAACTCCAATTTCAGAGTTCAAATTTGCCATCAAAGTTCTCCTACGTTTTAATTTTGTGGCTCAAGGTATTCAAACAAAATACATTACTCAATATTATAGAGATTTAAAAAATTATTTTTCCTATAGTCTCTGGCATGAAGCAACTGAGTTAATTTTCTTTCTTGTGTATGTCACCAAGCACATTTTCCCACAGTATGCCTGACATCATATAATAGTAATAATTTCTTAAAACTTACTATTACAATGAAAACAAAAATTCTGTTTCCAGAATTAATGTTTCCACCAAAATTACAATTTTTTCTATTTTCTTTCATGATGGTGCTATACAAATAAGGAAAAGAAAAGAAATGTTTCACAAGAAAATGTTATGTAAAAAATTCATAAAACTAAATTCTTCAGATACTTAAGTAAAAAAGTAAGTAATATTCATCGAACTATAAAACAAGCTTTTCTGAACATTAATGATTAAGAATGTGTTATCATATGTATATTTATATAACAGACTAATATTCCTATAGTTTTTTTTTTAATTTTTATTTATTTATATTTATTTTTGGCTGTGTTGGGTCTTCGTTTCTGTGCGAGGGCTTTCTCTAGTTGCGGCAAGCGGGGGCCACTCTTCATCGCGGTGCGCGGGCCTCTCACAGTCGTGGCCTCTCTTGTTGCGGAGCACAAGCTCCAGATGCGCAGGCTCAGTAATTGTGGCTCACGGGCCTAGTTGCTCTGCGGCATGTGGGATCTTCCCAGACCAGGGCTCGAACCCGTGTCCCCTGCATTGGCAGGCAGATTCTCAACCGCTGTGCCACCAGGGAAGCCCCCTATAGTTTTTTTATAATAAGTTGTACTAGAGATCAATTATTAAGCAAATTCCAAAGTCATTCATTCATTTATCCTACATATATTTTGAAAATCGGCCATATGCCAGGTACTGGTTCTGACTCTGGGGATACAGCTGAGAACAAAAAAAAATATCCTCCCTCAGGAAGCTTACTCCACTGGAGGGTATTTCTAATATTGCCCTTTTCTTTTTTAATATTTAGCCCCTTTATTCCAGTTCAGAAGCCCCTCCAAAGCTGGCCTTTCAAGGGCTCTCCAGTGAGCTGCTTTGTTACACAGCTCAAGAGGGCACACGTGCTCGGATGCCAACCAAGACCCTGTAGTTGTACAACACAGCAGTCCTACAAGTGGTATCAAACGTAAAAGGTCCCACCATCCTGCAGGAAGTGTATGGAATAGGAGCTACCTAACTCCTGTGCCAGAATCTGGCACCCACCACCAAGCTGGCTCCAGTGATCCTAACTTCCTGGTATCCAAGCCCTTGGGTAGCTGGCTTTCATACTGTGACCAATAGAATCTGGCAGAAATGATGTTGCATGGCTCCCAAGGCTAGAGTATAAATGCATTGCAGCTTCTGCTGGGTTTCCTGAAATGCTCCCTCTGGGAAGCCAGTGGCCATGATGTGAGAACGCCCAAGCAGCCCTGTGGAGAGGCCCACATGGAGAGGAACTAAGACCTCCCACTGACAGCCAGGACCAACTTGATGGCCATGAGCACCTTGAAAGTGGAACCTCAGCCCCAGTCCAGCTTTCAGATGACTGCAGCCCACCTGTGACACCTAACTGTAACTTCATGAGGAACCCAAGTCAGAACCATGCAGCCAAGCTGCTCCCAAATTCTCGGCTCTCACTGTCTGTGAAGGATAATAAATGATTTATTGCTGTGTTTAGCCACTGAGTTTGGGGGAGGTTTTTACAGAGCAATAGATGACTAAGACACAGGGTTAGTATCAGTCCCAGACACTACCATCCCCTCCCATGAAGTCTCTGTTGGAGTTATCTTCTTCCTAACTTCGGGAGATGCTCTCTTGTGTTAATAAGAAGTTGATATGATAAACTAATAGAGGTTACTGTGTAAAACATTGCAAATATATTAATAGAATATTTTTTCTGCTAAAACATGAGTATTTTTAAAGAATCTTTCAAGTTAACAAACATTAGTTGTTTACCTATATAAATCACTGGGCTGGACCTTCTGTGGGGTGCACAGGTGAACAGAAAAGGGACTTTTCCTTTAAGCACCTTATAAAGTAACAAGGGAGATAAAATGCTATATGCAGGTCTCATGTCAGGCGACTAGCATTTGAGTTGGGAGTAGGGAAAGGAAGAAAATTGCAGAAGAACCCAACTGTGTGCACTAAGGTCCATGACTGATGGTGCTATTGGGTAGGTGGTCTTTTGCAATCCTATAATAACAAAAATAATGAGTACTCATTTGTGGAGAGTTTGTCATACGCCAAACACTTATATATGACCCAATTTAATCTTCATAGCACAATCTGTCCTCCTTTTGACAGATGAAGAAACAAAGTTTCTAAAAGACCAAGCAACTTTCCCAAGATCACCCTGAAAGGAAACAGCGGATTCAGGTTCTGAACTTACATCTCTGTGATGTTGAATCCAATACTGTCCCCATGGCACCACAATGAAAAGAGGCAAATTTCCAAAGGATTCAGAACATACACAGGCATGTTCCCTGCATCTTCCAGGACCACTTATATCCCCAGTCTTCCCTCCAAAAAATGCCATTAGGATGTGTTGACAGCTTGGTTTTGATTTTAAAGGAGCCAGTGTGTATTTAGACAAATCAATTCCAGGAGGAGAGTTTTGGAAAAATGCTGTGGTAACATAATGGCATCTAAAAATTTCCAAGGGAGAGAGAATATGTCAGAGGAGGTACAGGGGCTTTTGGTGAAAACATATTTTCCTGATGGATCATGCCTAACCCCCGTCTTCTCTTTGACTGACTGAGTCAATCCTGGGCAGATTCAAGCACCACATATATTTTTATCCGGCACCATTTACTTTTCAACACTTGGCTTTAGATTTCAATAATTTAGCACAGGTCTTTGGGAGAAAAATGAGTAGATCTGTTTTCTTTATCTACCCCCTACTTCATTTAGTACTATTTGAATTATAGTTTATATACAATAAAATACAAATCTCTTACATGGACAACTCAGTGGCATTTACATATGATCCATCTATATGTCCACCACCATGACCAACACATGGAACATACCCGCCACCACAGAAAGCCCCCTCATGCATTTCCAGTCAATATCACCACCCCCACCCCAGTGGTCATCACTGTTCTGATTCTGTCCCCACTTACTGTTTTGACTGTGGCTCAGATTCATATTCAGGGATTGATACAGCATGTACTTTGGGGGCATGTACTCTTTCATTTCTTGTTTTTGAGTTTCATTCACGTTGTTACATGCATCAGCAGTTTCTTTTGTATGACTGAGTACTATTCCATTGTGCTAAAAGCTACTTTATGTGAAATAGTACTGGGAAATGATCTAGCTCGACTTGGTCAATATCTGAGTTCATTTTATTATTTGTATTGGGTTGGCCAACAAGTTCGTATGGGTTTTTCTGTAAGATTGAACTTTTTGGCCAACCCAATATCATCTTACACATTTACATAACTCAGCCCAAACATATAAGAAACATAATTTTCTTTATTATCTATAACTATTCTCTTCTGGCCCTCTTGTTCCTGCTTTCACTGATGGCAAAAGAAAAACATACATATGACAATGAAAAATAATTCAGTATCTTCAGGCTTAAAATAGTGTGTGCTCGTCTAAATGGATTTGGGGTGAATATTAATTCAACTCCAATTCCAACTCCCAGGGAGGGCTTCTCAGAGTCGCGGCTGGATGGAGGGGAGACGTTCCTATCCTCGGGGTAGCAGGAGGTTTCAGACAAGATCCACCCTCCAGGTTTTGCTGGTCTGCTGCCCAGAGAGAGCCCTGTCCCTCTTGGTCTCTTGGGGACCATGATACTACCTACTGTCGTGCTCAGTGATCCTGCAGAGCTCCCAGCAGGGAGTCCTTGCACTCAACCTCAGCCGAGGGAGTCCCTCCCCATCTCAACTTCAGGTCTCTCCACTCAATTTGTTTTATTGCCCCCTCTGTAACCCCCTGTGTCCCTGGAACTCTCAGCTGCCTTTGCTGCACCAAACTGAAGGGTGAGGGGCTCTGTGGGGCTTCCTTCTGACCCACCCACTTAGCCCCATTCCTGGACATTTCTAAAATAGCACCTGGGCGGCCCCAGGCTCAGCATCACCTTGAGTACAAGTCTCCCCTATGAGGCTTGGCATTCTCCTGTGAACCATCTGAGAAGCTATGACTAAGTCCCACACCAGGCATCCTCCAGCCTTTCTGGGTGTTCCCACTGCCCCCTGCCCACCCCTGTGCCAAGGCTGCACCCTAGGGAGGGAGTCAAATCACCCCTGTCTGACCTCTGTGCCCTGCTCCCCCACATCTCCCTCTCCTGTGTGATGGAGTCTCTCCCTAAGTCCTATTGTCCAGTCTTCAAACACTACGGTTTACAGAAGTGCTCCCAACTTGGGCTGCTCATAGTTGAGACAGCCTGGGACCTGGGACCCTTTGCTGCAATGCTTGCACGTCAGAAACGTCTCTTCGAGCAACAAAGTACAAAGAAGCTGTAAGGGACTAAAAATAACTGCGTGCATGTGCTGTTGGGGCAAATTATGGACAAGATACAAAAAGACCCAAAAAACCAAACTGCCACTTCTGAAGAGCCGGGAGCAAAAACAGGGTACTGTGAATGCCCCCTGCACACAACACCTCCAGGGGGTGGGCAAACCACCCAAGTCATGCCTCCGGCCCAACCCCTGGACACACCCCTACCCTCACCCCATATAAGGAACCAGCTCACCCCCTCTTGGGGAACGAGCAAGGGAACCTGTTACTTGTTTTCGTTCCCCCCTGTGGCAGCAGGGGCCCCAATAAAGCCTTGCCTGAATTTCTTGTCTGGCCTCTAATCAATTTCTTTTGATTAAGGAGGCCAAGATCCCTGATCAGTATCAGAATCACCTGGGAAACATTGCAGTCATCTGAAATTTTTCCAACCAATGTAAGATTTCTGGTAAAATGAGAATGGAGAGATCATTTTTTAGCATGGGAAGTTTGAACTGGGTTGAATTCCAGAGCAGTGAGAGAGGCCAGTGAGAAAGAACAACTCGCTGGGAGACAGAAAGTGTTGATTATTGAAGAGGGCCAAGAAGGGCAGTCAGAAAGGTGAGGAAGGTTGGGATTAACATATACTCAATACTGTGTAATAGCCTACATGGGAAAAGATTCTGGAAAAGAATAGATATATGTATATGTATAACTGATTCACTTTGCTGTACACCTGAAACTAACACAACATTGTAAATGAACTATACTCCAATATAAAATAAAATTTTTTAAAAAGTAGGAAAACCAAAAAAAAAAAAGGAAAGAAAAAGGAAAAGTGAGGAAGGCGGAGGAAAAAAAGCGTGGGCTCCCTGACAAAACAGGCCGGGCCAGCCGCCCTCTGAACACCCTGGGATTAGATAACAGGAATATTTCCCTGCTGTGGGATGACAGGGGGTGGTCTTTTACAACTCTGTAATTTCTTCTTTTGGGGACTTTTCTTGTTTGAACCAGAATTTACTACTAGTATTATGACATAATGTATCTATAACTTCAGAAAGGCAAAAGGGATTGGTGTTTTCATTGAATTTGCAGAAAATGGAACAAGGTAAGAGATAAATATTCAACATAAAAGTTTAGACTGGTTAGGTCAGAAGATAAAGATGCTACACATGCCTGTATCACTAAGAGAGGAAGGGCAAATAGACTTTTCATTTGCAGGGTTCCTTCAGGAGAAAAAATGCCCTAAAGCAGAGAAAGAATCAAAGAATAGATTCTGAAGAAGACAAATTAAAAGGACTATTTCTAATCCTTGGCTAGGGCACTAAAATAAATAAATAAATAAGCCTAGACAATAACCCACTACCTTGATAATTATCAGTTTAGTAAGACAGGAGCTTTCTTGTTGAGAATCTTCATGTTAAACACCCAGAGAAAGTTAAACGAATTGAGGTAAGAAAAGGAACTATGGTTCCTTTAATTTCATGCTTTTTGAAGACAGACCTTGGTAATACATGAAGACCAACCCCCACCCCCCCCAAAAGTTAACCACATAGACTGAGGAGCCAAGTCATCATAAATCAAAATAACCTTCAGAAAATAAACTCAGTGCACAAAGCCATAATTATCTCAAGTTGCATTCTTGCCAGCAAGTGGTTTTTGACCAAGGACATTGGAGCTGCTAAGAGCTATCACCAAAGTGGCGAAAGATATTCCTACATGATTAAATTTTTTTAAATCATCCATCAGAGATAAAATAATTGAACATTTCAGGACACTGCTTTTTAACTTTCATTCTTAGAAATGTGGAGAGGGGGAGCAGAGCGATAATTTAGAGAAGATGTAAAATTAATATGCCCATCTTCTGAATTAACCAGTCACAATGATTGGCTGGTTCTTCTTTTACATTACTGTTTATACTTCTATTTAGCTTGTATTTCATTTTTTTTTTCATTTTAATCAAGAAGAATTTCATTGTTAAAAGAAAACAAACAACCCAGAAAACCACTCAAGTTGGCACTAACAGGAGTTTTAATCATAAGGAATCAGGCATCTTCTGGAATCCAAGGACAGAAGCATAACTGGCCTGTGGGGGCCATTAGGAACGAAGCAGAATTCTCTCTCCATCTCTCAGAGGCCGACTTGGACTCTTTCCACAGATCCCCTCTCCCTTCTCTTCTCCCTTTTTTTCTGCTGTGTAGATAATACACTTTCTTTACTAATTAGCCACTGGCCCCAAAAGTCTGCTCAAAATGGCAGTTTCCCATCTGAGCGCACATTGGTATGCAAGCTTTGCCAAATTCAGAACTTGGTCCCAATTCAAAATCATCAGGAAAAGGAATCAAACTGTCCAGCTAGGTCCAGGACACACTTCTGATCCACTCCAAATTGGGGGACAAGGGACAGCGCGCCCAGCGGCCCATGGCCCACCACCAACTTAGCAGGGATAAGACTGCCTGAGAAGGAGACGTGGGCGGGTGGAAGGGCCCTGGGAAGAGGCGGAAACAGTGGTGGAGAAAGGGCTGTCAGCTTCTCAGAGCACTTAGCTGGCAGAACACTAGCTGGCCGTGGAGCAGTGGCCATAGCTTTTTTTTTTTTTTTTTAACATCTTTATTGGAGTATAATTGCTTTACAATATGCATAAACATATGTTCCCATATCTCTTCCCTCTTGCATCTCCCTCCCTCCCACCCTCCCTATCCCACCCCTCTAGGTGGTCACAAAGCACCGAGCTGATCTCCCTGTGCTATGCGGCTGCTTCCCACTAGCTATCTATTTTACATTTGGTAGTGTATATATGTCCGTGCCACTCTCTCATTCTGTCACATCTCACCCCTCCCCCTCCCCACATCCTCAAGTCCATTCTCTAGCAGGTCTGTGTCTTTATTCCCGTCTTGCCACTAGATTCTTCATGACCTTTTTTTTTTTTTCCTTAGATTCCATATATATGTGTTAGCATACTGTATTTGTTTTTCTCTTTCTGACTTACTTCACTCTGTATGACAGACTCTAACTCCATCCACCTCACTACAAATAACTCAATTTCATTTCTTTTTATGGCTGAGTAATATTCCATTGTATATATGTGACACATCTTCTTTATCCATTCATCCGATGATGGACACTTAGGTTGCTTCCATGTCCTGGCTATTGTAAATAGAGCTGCAATGAACATTTTAAATAAGTACTTCTTTTTATCCCTCACAGTGCACTACGTGTTGCCTCTCACAAAATAGGCACGAGCAATGTGTACTGAATGAAAAAACAGAAGGCAAGCTAAATACATTTCAGGGAAATATTACCCAACAAGAACACTGCTGATGTTTCACTTTAGTTTGTTTTCTGGACCTTCCTCAAAGGGCTTTAAGGTTTCGTTGCTCTCCTCCAGATGACTCAATTAGCAATCTAGAAGAGCTTGTAAACATGGCTGTGTATAGACCAGAATTGTATTCCAACAGTCCCCACCAGCTGGGTTTACTTTCTACAAGCCCCAAACCTGGGGCTTTGGACCAGAGAGGCCAGCATGGGGCCAGGTAGGGGGAAGGAGGGGACATTCCTGTTGACTTCTCACATCTGGGGGGCCCAGCCAGCCAGCCAGCCAGCCCAGGTCCTCGTTTCTGTCTTGGATAACAGAGACAGTTGCCTAATGCTATATTAGCTCATTCATAAATTTTTTAACTTTGGAATTGTAATTTTCTATAGTCAGAAACAGACTCACAGGCATAGAAAACAAACTTATGGTTACCAAAGAGGAAGGGAGAGAGGGATAAATTAGGAGATTGGGTTTAACATATACACACTACTCTATATAAAATAGATAACTAATAAGGACCTATTGTATAGCACAGGGAACTCTACTCAATACTCTGTAATCAACTATATGGGAAAAAATTCTGAAAAAGAATATATATATATATATATAACTGAATCACTGTGCTATACAGCTGAAACTAACACAACATTGTAAATCAACCATACTCCAATATAAAATAAAAAAAATTTTTAAAAGAATGACACAGTCTGAGATTGGCCATGAAACATATGTTACACAATCTTTGATAATAAATAGACTGCATCGAAACAGAATACATAAAAATAAATAATAATAATTTTCTGTAGTTCAACTTTTTTTTTTTTTAACCATTTTTTTTTTATAGCTACTTTATTTATTTATTTCTTTATTTTTGGCTGTGTTGGGTCTTCGGTTCGTGCGAGGGCTTTCTCTAGTTACGGCAAGTGGGGGCCACTCTTCATCGCGGTGCAGGGACCGCTCTTCATCGTGGTGTGCGGGCCTTTCACTATCGCGGCCCCTCCCGTTGCGGGGCACAGGCTCCAGACGCGCAGGCTCAGTAGTTGTGGCTCACGGGCCCAGCCGGTCCGTGGCATGTGGGATCTTCCCAGACCAGGGCTCGAACCCGCATCCCCTGCATTAGCAGGCAGATTCTCAACCACTGCGCCACCAGGGAAGCCCTGTAGTTCAACTTTAAATGGTTATGGTGCTGAAGTCTGTCACTGGAACAGTCAACAAATATTTATCTAATACCCACCCTGCGCCCTGCCATGTGCCACCTGTTAGAGACACAGCTGTGACAGCAAAGGAGTGAAGCTGACATCCTAGCCGGAGCCATAGGTTCTATACAAATAACCAGCCACCCAGTTCTATGTAAAGAGCCAATGCGCTATGCAACTTTGGCAGCTCTGCTAAATTCCCCTGGGGCTTTTATTGTGCTCCTGGAGGCCACTGCAAAAGAAAGTGAATATATTCACTTTCACAAATATTTCTGTAGCAGAGTGACTGATGCTAAGAGAGATACAGGAAAAAATATTGTGAAAAGAGGGTGGGAGAAATTCACATTATTTTTTCCCTTCCTCTTGTCTCTTGAAGCCTTTCCTAAGGGCCGGCCCAGTCACTTGTAACTGCATAACCCACAGGAGGATAAAACTCTGAGAAAAATCTCATCTTTCTGGACAGAATAACCAGTCAGTGGGGAGCTGGGGACTCGAGGATGTGGCTGAAATCTGAAGGAGGGACCCTCTCATTCTGTACATGAGCCGATACAACTCCTTTGATTCAGGATGGAGAAAAACAAGATACTTGCCCTAGATAGTTAAGATACATATCTAAGGAATAATTTCAATGAGCCCAGACTCTTGCATCTTCCCATACATAGAAAGGCACTAAAATGATTAACTTGAGATATCTTGGGATTTTTTTTTTTTTGTGATTAGCAGTAATCTTTGATGTTTGACTCTATGGGGATTTTTTTCCAGCAAAAAACCCTATATATCTTGGGTCCTCCCTTACCTCTTTGGACCAACCCCTCACAGATATCCAAGAAGCTGTATCCCGGGCTATAGTCCTCAGTAAGGTCCCCAAATAAAACATAATTCTCAGCTTTGAGGCTGTGCATTTTTTTTCAGTCCACATCCTGAACTCCAGCTATATCCCTGACCTGGCTGAGGATGGGTTTTTCATTTCCTGAGATTCTCCATTTTGCCTAAGAGACCTCTAATTGGATTTCTATCATGGATTAGTAACAATTTAATACACTCAGGCACAGTACCAGTGTCTGAGGACACAGCAGTGACCAAATTACCATCCTGTCCTCAAGGAACTTAAAGAATAAGGTGAAGAGAGGTAAGGAAATGTAGTTGACTTTAGAACTGTGTTAGCTCTGTGAAGATAGTGAGCACAGTGTGCTAACAGCCCACAGGAGAGACACCCAGATGGGCTTTCCAGAAGGGATGCTAATTGTGGGAGCTGACGGACAATTAGGGGCCAGACCAGAGAATCTCAGCCTCGGCACCACTGACATTTGGGGCCTGATAATTCTGTGTTGTGAGGCTGTCTTGTGACTTGTAGTGTTGTCCAACACAAGTTCATGTGCCCAACACACAGTGAGCAGAGAAGGTTTGTTGCAGGGCCCATCAAGGATAATGGGGCAACTCATGCTCTAAGGATCCGAACTCCCCCATGGTTGTTTTTTTTTTTAATATAAATTTATTTATTTTATTTATTTTTATTTTTGATTGTGTTGGGTCTTCGTTGCTGCATGCAGGCTTTCTCTAGTTGCAGCGAGCGGGGGCTACTCTTCATTGCAGTGCGCAGGCTTCTCATTGCGGTGGCTTCCCTTGTTGCGGAGCACGGGCTCTAGGCGTTCGGGCTTCGGTAGTTGCTGCACGCGGACTCAGTAGTTGTGGCACACGGGCTTAGTTGCTCCACAGCATGTGGTATCTTCCTGGACCAGAGCTCAAACCCGTGTCCCCTGCATTGGCAGGCGGATTCTTAACCACTGAGCCACCAGGGAAGCCCCGCCCCTGCCACAATGGGTTTTACATAAACATTTTTAAAGACCGGGTGAGGGAGGGGAGTCACAGGGTGTATGATCAGCTCATGCACAATTCTCTGATTGGTTGATGGTGAGGTCACAGGGTCGTGTCACAGGGGTTAACATCATCGATCCTCAAGCTCCAGTAGGTCTGGGGGCTATGTGCTCAGGATCATCAAGTAGTGAGGTTCCATCTGGTGGGGGTTTTAGCCTCTGTAGAACAACTCAGGAAATGTGCATCCCATACTAGGTAATTCAGGGAGGAACTAAAGATTCTGTGACTGTCATATGACTGACTTACTGTTTAAATTCTTACCAGTTCTCCTGGCCCAACTGCTATTTTGTCACTACCTGTTCACATCCTTTCAATTATTGATTCTTGAGCAGTCTTTTGTGACTCAGAGGAGGCCTGGGAGACTACAGCTTTTCTACAAACCAGAGGCAGTCAGAGGACATGGGGAGAGCGGTCTATCCTGGGAAGGCCCCATAGGGTCCTGCTCGGTTACAGTAGGATGGTCAGCAGCCCCCCTGTTCTCCACCCACTAGATGCCAACAGCACCACCGGCACCACCACCAGATGTGAAAGTCAAAATTGTCCATAGACACTACCGAATGTCCCACAGGGTATAAAAAGATATCACTTCTACACAATGTCTTCACAATAACGAGAAAGGGCTGAGCTGCATGGAGTGTGGCCCACTTAAAACAACGACTGCCCTGTGGAGTAACGACGTAATTTCTTCATAAAAGGTATCTTCTGAGGCCAAATGTTGAGAGCTTGCTAGCAGCTTACATTCCTCAAGCAGTGCCTTGGAGCCACTTCAGGAAATTTGTTGACACATTCTTGTTTCAATAGGATGGTTTCCTTAGCCACCAAATCCTGTTGTGTACCACTTTTTTTTTCCTTTTTAAAAAATGTTATTGAAGTATAGTTGATTTTTAATGTTGTGTTCATTTCTGCTGTACAGCAAAGTGATTCATTTATACGTGTATATATATATATATATATATTATATATATATATTCTTTTTCGTATTCTTTTCCATTATGATTTATCACAGGATATTGAATATAGTTCCCTGTGCTATACAGTAGGACCTTGTTGTCTATCCATTCTATACATAATAATTTGCATCTGCTAGTCCCAAACAACTCCCACTCTATCCCTCCCCCAGCCCCCTTCCCCCTTGGCAACCACACGTCTGCTCTCTGTGTCTGTGAGTCTGTTTCTGTTTCACAGATATGTTCATTTGTGTCGTATTTTAGATTCCACATATGAGTGATATCATATGGTATTTGTCTTTCTCTTTTTGACTTACTTCACTTAGTATGATAATCTCTAGGTTCATCCGTGTTGCTGCAAATGGCATTATTTCATTCTTTTTTATGGCTGAGTAGTATTTATTCCATTGTATATATGTACCACATCTTCTTTATCCATTCATCTGCCGTGGACATTTAGGTTTTTTCCATGTCTTGGCTATTGTGAATAGTGCTGCTAAGAACATAGGGGTGCACGTATCTTTTCAAATTATTGTCTGGATATATGCCCAGGAGTGGGATTGCTGGATCATATGGCAACCCTATTTTTCATTTTTTGAGGAACCTCCATACTGTTTTCCACAGTGGCTGTACCAATTTACATTCCCACCAACAGTGTAAGAGGGTTCTCTTTTCTCCACACCCTCTCCAGCATTTGTTGTACACTTCTGAAGAGGCCTTTGTATCTTTGCTGAAGATGATTAAAATTTCTCCAGGGAGCAGCCTTGCTGCCCATTTACAAATATAACATCAACAGCCCAGTCTCATGATCCTGAAGCAGTCACTGCAGCTTCAATGATTTTGTTTCAGGATATGATGCAAAAATGTTATAGAACATCTCTTTATTTGCTTTTCGGAAATCACAATCAAAGGCCACTTACATTTTATCAGAGCTTTTGCAAATTCTGCAGTATCATGTGAAATTTTTTTCTGGGTCCTCTGAACACATCATTCATAATAAACATGTTTCTTTGAAAACAGGGTACCTGATGTCAGGTGACATGAACTGGTCCAACCGCTTTTTGTTTCTTCTAGTTACTTCAAGGCAACCATCCCTCTTATAGAGTCTGTTCTCTGTATTCTGGAATCCTCCTTCAGGGCTATAGCTTCACAGAATCATCTGTAAATCAGAGAAAACCATCCCTACCTCACAGGGTTATAATCAGGATTAAAGGGTACCATACCACACTTCACTGATTTGGAAAAGCATGTTTCCCCCACATCTGAGCACCTCCAGAATGGGAATGCATCTCAATCTACAGCATCTTAGGTCACCATCAGGAAGGGAGCAGTCACAATCCTGATGTCATGGTCTGTCCACGCACAAACTTGCTGTTAACCCTCCTCGCATGACTGGCAACCTAACTTCCAGTCAAAAGACCATTGCAGAATTGTTCAAGGAAGGAGTGTGGGTCCTGGTTGTTGCCTGAAAACCTTCTGCTGACACTTAAGAAAACACCAAACCAAACCTAGCAGAAAAGGTGTCAGCATCGGGGAAGGAAATCCCAGGGGTCATAAGGAAGCAACTTGGAAGAAATGCTGTGTCACCTACATTCTCAAAGGTACAGAAGACTATAATGGTTAGAGAAGCAGGAACCTCGACAGCTCTTAGTGAGAAGTGATTCAATAAACTCTGAACGCAAAAATCAAAGAAAACAAAACTTTTAGGATTCTTTAACCCATTGAATTTGCTTGTATTTTCCTTCTTAGATAAGCACAAGAGCGATATGTGATGAAGTAAACCAATGCTTAGTTAAGTCCAAAACAACTCTTTCAACATTTACACAACAAAAACTCTGTGTGAAATAATGTGTTTAGTAATACTTTAATTGCACATTTTTTCCTTCCTTGGTGATACACAAAATGATGGTGTATGTCATCTTTGTTTTTGATTTGAGGGAATACAGTACAGAGGAGGCCACGAGAGTACCTCAGAACTTAGTTGGTTCTCAACAAATTGTAGAAGTTGTTGTTAGGACTTTATGGTTGTCAAATCTGGTTGAATCAAGAGGCAACATTCGAAGATCATCTGTAAATTTATTATGTAAAAAATCCCCCAAATCAAGTGTGGGACTGATGATGCTAGATTATAACTTACATATCAATGTCCTTTTAAAGTTATTGATTTCATTTGTGAATTTGAACCCTAGAATAATGATGACCCCAAAGTGTGAACCACATCCTTCCTTACCCTCTCTCCCAGGTTATCAGGTCTATGTGGTAGAGAGCCCAACAGCATTAGGAGGCAAGACAAGAGAACTAGAAAGCAAAACAGCTCTAACCCACTGGCTTACATGCCCATAACTCAGCCTGGTATGTCATTAAGATTCTAGCACTTTTTTTTTTTAATTTTTTTTTTTTAATTTTATTTATTTATTTATTTATTTTTGGCTGTGTTGGGTCTTCGTTTCTGTGTGAGGGCTTTCTCCAGTTCCGGCGAGCGGGGGCCACTCTTCATCGCGGTGCGTGGGCCTCTCACTGTCGCGGCCTCTCCCATTGCGGAGCACAGGCTCCAGACACGCAGGCTCAGTAGTTGTGGCTCACGGGCCTAGCCGCTCTGCGGCATGTAGGATCTTCCCAGACTAGGGCTCGAACCCATGTCTCCTGCATTGGCAGGCAGATTCTTAACCACTGCGCCACCAGGGAAGCCCAAGATTCTAGCACTTTTGATGTTGTCTCACTGGAATTTAAAGGAATTTGGAAGAAAGGAACACCATCAGAGTATGAAATTCTCCCAAACATGGCCCCATGTCAGGAAAGATACTCAAAGAATATAAATTAAAGAAGAAAAGAAAATATCTAATATCTCCAAATATTCTGGGAAAAGAAGTGACATTTATTAATAATATTTTAAATTGCATACCTGTTATGGCCAATGGAAAATACCTGTTATGGCCAAATGGAAATATGTGTGGAAACTGTATTTTACACAAACAGTGCAATATGGAGTATTTTCCCTTATGAATGTCAGAAGAATTCTATTTAACAGATGTTTACCTAAAGCAAACCACATTTTATAGTCTTTCAATATTAAGTTTCTACCTATAATATACTAAATATTTTTTAATTACAACTTTCATAGAATTTAATAAGAAGTTTAATTGATTATCAATTCCAAAGTATAATTTTCTGCCAAAAGTTATTATAGAATGTACCAGCTCATTCCACATCAAAATTACTCTGTAGAAGAATTTCCCTGATAATAGTTTCTGAAAGCTAGTTCAAATAGCCAGAGCCAGGTCTGTGTTATGGAGATGATCAACCGCCAGAGGGCAGCAAAGAGCCTCATAAGACTGCTCTTGGTTCACCAACTGAGCTCACGGAATCAGGGTGTTTGTTTTTTCTGTTTATGTCTTGTAAGCCTTTTATTATATTAATTAATAAAGTTATGTTTTTAAACCCTGAAAATATGATGTATTAGAGCATGTGTCATTGATTTTTCTAAAAGCTATGTCTGAGCACATCCTCAAATTTTTCTTCCTGAGTCATGTCCCATTTTTCCATACTGCTTGGAATGGACGTGTTAATGTAGGATGGAAGATAAAGTCTCCCAGTCCTAATCAAGCAGCCTATTAAATTAAACCGGGTGATTTGGGCAGAGGGATCCTTTCTAAAATCTACGTTCCATTATGTGAGTCTGAGACGCAAGACAAAGAACTGTCGGCGCCTCTGAAGTCCCATCTGAGTCCCACATCAAGGGAAACGGAACTCTTCCTTAATCTAATCCGTGGTCCTCTCTGAGTATAACATCACTGCAAACTGACCAACAAAAAACTAGCGAGATGTGATGTGCCCAAAACACCACTGAATAATAATTTTATTTTTGCTGCAAATAAATCATCACAAATAAAAGAATGTCTATCAATTATCCTTAAAAGAATGACAGGAAGGGGTATTGCAGCTGTGATTTTTTGATAGGATTCTAGGTCATCCTCCTGGAATTGGAGGTCCTCACAGACACCAGTGATGGGCGCAGAGGGCAGGGAGGGGGGAGAATGCCTCGTGCATCAGGCCCAGCATCCTTCCAGGTCACACAGGGAGGTGCCTGGACTACTTTGGTGTCACAACAGTGGGATTCAAACCACAATGTAAGGGAGAACAGAGGGTGTACCTTTAGGGATGTGCCTGAGATTATTGCAAACCTGATGAAAGACGTGAAAAAGCCCCTTTTATTAAATTAAAAAAGAAATCCCTGACACAGTAAGTGCTCTGAACCTGAACACTAACCTAAGTGACCTGGCAGCCAGAGTTCACAGAAACAAAATTAAATCACAGGAGACAGGACCAGGAAACGGGACAGGTGAAACTGTCTTGGCAAAAAGTTGGCTGCATGAATATAAAAGGCATTGAAAAGGTTCAAAATTAAAATGGTGTGGGTCCACAGGGAGATCAGCTCGGTGCTATGTGACCACCGAGAGGGGTGGGATAGGGAGGGTGGGAGGGAGATGCAAGAGGAAGAGGATATGGGGATATATGTATACATATAGCTGATTCACTTTGTTATACAGCAGGAACTAATACAACATTGTAAAGCAATTATATTCCAATAAAGATGTTAGAATTAATTAATTAATTAATTAATTAATTAATTAAAAAATGGTGTGGGTTGAAGAGAACAAATACTCATGGTACATTTTCAGGGCACCATTCCTTGGAAATAAATGGAAATATATTTGAATAACAAAAAACATATTTCTATAGGCCTTGGGTAGATAGAATGCTGGAATTTTTTTTAAACCTTTTTTAAAATTTTTTTTTTATTTTTTATTTTTGGCTGTGCTGGGTCTTCGTTGCTGCACGTGGGCTTTCTCTAGTTGTGGCGGGCAAGTGGGGGCTACTCTTCATTGCGGTGTGCTGGCTTCTCCTTGCAGTGGCTTCTCTTGTTGCGGAGCATAAGCTCTAGGTGCATGGGCTTCAGTAGTTGTGTTACGTGGGCTTCAGTAGTTGTGGCTCGAGGCCTCTAGAGCGCAGGCTAGTAGTTGTGGTGTACAGGCTTAGTTGCTCCGTGGCATGTGGGATCTTCCCAGACCAGGGATCGAACCTGTGTCCCCTGCATTGACAGGTGGATTCTTAAGCACTGGACCACCAAGGAAGTCCCTAATGCTGGAATTATTAGCAGCAACTCCCATCTTCTTCTTTTCTTATTTATTTAATTTTTACATCTAACGCGATTGAATTTAAATGTTAACCAGATAAAGGATACAAGACAGAATGTCAGAAACCTGTAGTTTTCATTCGCTTGTCATGTGATTGGAACAAGTAGTTTAGCTTTGCTACCTCTCAATTTCCTACAGTGTAAACAAAAAGAGATTAAACTACGTCCTTCAAAAGCATAGCCAGGGGTGTGTCCACCTCTGGTGTTTCTTCTAGTTTGTGCTCTGTCTCGTACATGAATAACCAGGGCGCTTATTAATCAAAATTTAGTTTTCAGTTTACACAATTATTTGCTTAACTTTATTTTTAACACGACAAACATGTTAAACATATTAAACTGTATTTTAACATGACAAACACTATTTGAAAACAAGTCGAAAGTTGGAAACAAGCTAAATGCTCGACAATAGGAAATTCTTTTCCCTTATTCTAATACATTCAGTGGATGACCAGGCATCCATTTGAAATGATGTAGATCTCCCAATGCTTGGGGGAAATGTTCATACAAGGTTGTTACAGGGAGAAAAAGGAGCTGCTTGGGCGGGGGTGGGGGGTGGGGGTGGTATGTGCTTCGCCCCAACATAAACACAAAGACCACTGATATCTTTTTGAAGCCTCCGAAAGTCCCAGCTCTACTGAAGCCCGAACCAGGAAGCAAAGCTGGAGGCCAGGGTTCATCCAGGAGGATCCTGAGTGTTGTTTTCAAGCAGATGTAACCTTTTCATTTGGCTCACTGGCCATTTGGCCTCCCGTCAAGAACAGCCGACTCCTGGTCACGGGGCAGATGTGAATCAGGTCTCCAGGTCAACGGCACACAATGAGCACTTTCCCCTGGAAACCCTCTCCCACCCCGCCCCCTGACCTGTCCACCATCTCACACCACACAGAAGCACCCTCTGAACTCACAAGATGACCAGCCCAACTAGAAAGATTCGGTCTTGCAAGTGAAAAAAGAAGAAAGCATCTAAAGTGTGACGTTAGTCTTTTTCTTTTATTTTTTCTATGTCAGTAATAACACCTGAAGGAAATTCACCGAAATGTTCATCATGGTTCTCTCTCCGTGGGACTTTAAGTGCTTTAAATGTTCTTATTTTTGCTTAACTGTTTTCTAAATTTTCTACAATAAATAAGTACTGTTTTGTAATTTTAAATAAAATAATGTTATTTTGTTATTCTAACCAATCATTTAGAATTCTACAATTATTTACTTATTTTTCACTGAAGTGTAGTTGACTTGCAATGTTGTGTTAGTTTCAGGTGTACAGCAAAGTGATTCAGTTATACATACATATATACATATATATACATTATATATATATATATATATATTATTTTTCAGATTCTTTTCCCATATAGGTTATTACAAAATATTGAATAGAGTTACCTGTGCTATATAGTAGGTCCTTGTTGATTATTTTATATACAGTAGTGTGTATATGTTACTCCCAAATTCCTAATTTATCCCTCCTCCCCAGCTTTCCCCTTTGGTATAAATAGACCAACATAAGTAACAGATCTGTAAAGGACTGAATGGTTTAAAACATTGGGATTGTTACTAAATCTATTCAAAGTAGCAACGGCCCTGTGTTTAAAGGTGGCCAGGTTTGGAGTCCACTCTACTGCAGCCCATGGGGGCCTTTCCTTGAAGGAACCGTTCCTCCTCCTACTCACCCCCCACGAGACACTTTTCTCTCCTTTCCGTTGGGGGCCAGCCCTCCATTGCCGCTTTTAGACTTGATCTGCGTGGATCCAACCCTCAGCCCCAGCCCTTCCCTTGTGGTCGTGCAAGACCCTGGGTGTCTGTATATTTGGACAAAGATGCCAGATCAGTGCCTATCAGAAAGCACCTGCCCTGCATTGCCCTTGAGTCCTTAGGGCTTGTTACAGCTCTGCCTCTCTCCCTGCTCCTTTGAAACTTCTCTGCCCTGAATCTCTACCAGGGCCAGGCATGACCAAAGGCCAGAGGAGACTAGCCCTGGTGGTAACTTCTTGGAGAATTCTTTCATAAGATATGAGTGGCGACCCCCGTTATGTGCAGCCCTGAGTGGAGGGACAGATTGTCTTCCCAAACTAATAAATGAATGTGTGCTTTGTGAGACCCTTGACCTTCTGGGGACCAGGCTGGGGCCTCTTTTTTCTAAGTCAGTGTCCCAGAGAGCAGAAGCCTCAGGCCATATAGACATGATAGATATCATGTGATCACACACTCATCATTTATTTTAATGCTCACAGCCATGTGAGGTAGGTTTTTATACCTTCATTTTACTGACCTAGAAACCAAGGCTTGCAGCCGTTAGGACATTTGGCAGAAGTCACACCACTGGCAAATATTAGAGACTTAAATATGTGTCTTTGTGGCTTTATACAAGGTGACTTCTGTTGTACCATAGTTCACTGTGAGAGATGTTTTGCGGTTGGTCACCTGTGCCATTACCAGTTGGTTGTGTATTTCAGGAGATTTGCTTCACATGGACGTAAGTGGACCCTAAGAGGACCCAACCCAAGTCTGAGAGGTAGATGTCAGGCAATATTTCTCACCTGAGACATTTTGGGTGATGCAGTCCTTCCTTGGATGGGTCTGTCCTACATGTTTCAGGGTTGTTAACACCTTTGATCCCTGTCTACTAAAATCTGATTGGGACAATCCAAAATGCACCCCACCACATTTCCAGACACCCTGGGGAGGGGGCTATGTCCTCCCAGGATGAGAACTATAGCATAAATCTGAGAACCTCTGATTTAAAAGCAATGCCCATATCCTAGTAGTTGACAAGTCAGAACAGTAATTAGATCAAAAGTAAGGTAATTACTGGCCAGTGCAGATCTTTTGAACTGTACTGACCTGGCCTAACTCGGAGCTTGTATTGAACATCTGAGTTGATGGCTGATGTAATCAACAAGCATTCCCTCGGTTGGCTGCCAAGATAAATGCATTATGAGCATAATGAGGCTGTATGATTTCATTAGATTGGAAAAAACAAACATCTACATCTTTGACAATGTGCGTGTCTCTCCCAGTTGTCACTCCAGTTGGCGATGTTGAGTCTTTTAGTGTCCCAGACCCTCATTAAGGTGAAATTCTTTCTAATTGGCAAAGGGAACCATTGAGATGGTACTAATGAATCCTGGCAGAAGTAGCCATGTCAGGTGCTGTAAATGAGAAAATCTAGGCAGCGACCTTTCAGAAAAGAGGCAGACGAGAATTAGAAGCCTCAATGGTTCCTCCACCTCTATGGAAACAAGGAGTTTCTTTCACCAGCACACAATGCTTTTGCCCAGATACCATCTTCAAGGGCCATTTTCTCCTGGATGTTGTTTACGGATGAATGACTTTCCTGTTTGACCAGGAGAGGGGATTGTGTGCTAGACCCTTTGGGGAGACCCCTCCCATAAATCCAACTTATCTCCATCCATAGCAAACCATCTGCATCACAGGGTGGCAGGTGAAAGGGCTTTGTGCTGCACTGCTTTCCCATCACAAGCCTTGCCCGGTTCTCAGACAGTTGAGCTGGGTGCCTCTCAGTTTCTCTTGGATGGCTTTGGGGCTACAATTTGCTTTTCCCTGAGTAAAGATTACACAGCAAAAGCAGCTCTGAACTTATTCTACCCAATTTGCTAGACGTTATCTCTCTCTTTAAAGAGCCCAGAAAAAAAAGATTCAGAAATTCAAGCGGTCTGCTCTCTCATGCCCAGGGCACAATTGTTTACCATAGCTATTATTGGGCACTTTTTCAGGCTTATACGAGAGGGACTATATAAGTTTCAAGAAAGTATTTGATTCCATTTTTGTTTCTGAGTCGCTGGCAAATTGAATACTCGAACAGCCCTATGGGGTTGTGTAAAATCCTTTCCCCAAGAGAGGATGCCGGGGTGCTCAGGGCATCTCTCCAGAACCTTGTTCCTGGGTAACATTCCAGAAAACATTTTTTGAGGTTCTTAAAATAGATTCAGTTACCTCCTTTAATCTCAGGAATCCTAAACAATCGAGTCAAATCTATCAGGAAAAACCAATTACAGCTCACCATAAAACTCTCTGTCCCCAAACTTCTCTAATCTCTTAATATTTCAAATAGCTATCCACATTTGACAAAAATGACTCTCCAGGAATAAATCATCTTTTCTTCTGTATGTTCATTGTTCCGCATATAAAATCCTACATGATAGATTCCTTCCTGAGTTGAGAGCTAGGTTTTCTTTTTCTCTCTTGATGGATTATCTAGGAAGATCATGAGAACTGTATACTCCTTATCTGCTTCTTGATTCTAAGGTCAGCACTAAGTTTTATGCTCCAAAGAATAGTTTAATATAAATAATTTTCTGGTATAAAACAACTCTTACCCTTTAACTTCTTTTTCTTGAATCTTTTTTTTTTCTCTTGTTTTAATGGTTTTGCTATTTTATTGCTTGAGATGTTTTTTTTAAATTTTTGTTGAAATATAGTTGATTTACAATGTTGTGTTAGTTTCAGGTGTACAGCAAAATGATTCAGTTATACATATATATACAAATATATATATTCTTTTTTTACATTCTCTTCCATTATAGGTTATTACAAGATATTGAGTATAGTTCCCTGTGCTATACAGTAGGTCCTTGTTGGTTATCTATTTTATATATAGTAGTGTGTATATTTTAATCCCAAACTCCCAATTTATCACTCCCCTCTCCTTCCCCTTTGGTAACCGTAAGTTTGTTTTCAATGTCTGTGACTTTATTTCTGTTTTATAAATAAGTTCATTTGTGTCATACTTTAGATTCCACATATAAGTGATATCATATGGTATTTGCCTTTCTCTGTCTGGCTTACTTCACTTAGTATGATAATCTCTAAGTCCATCCACATTGTTGCAAATGGCATTATTTCATACTTCTTTATGGCTGAATAATATTCCATTGTATATATGTACCACATCTTCTTTAATGTAAGCTGCCATCACTCTACTTTGGCTGTAGGTAGGACATAAATACAGTGTTTAGGATTTTCTAAGATATTCCTAATCTAAACTTTATCCCCAATAGTCTAGTTTGCTAATAAAGTCAAAGGATCACCCAAAGTCATAAGCCCATGAGTCCCAACGTGGCAGTAAAATGCTCTCATGGTCCTCATTTGTCAAAGCCTCACAGGTGGGGAGGGTGGGGAGCTGGGTTGCCATAGAGCAATTTCATTGATCTGAGGATCGGACTCTGAACCTTTACATCATCTTAACAATCATTTCTTTCCCAGTCTGTTTTCACTTCCTCACAGCCCCCTCTCTCATACTAGGAAGACACCTCAGTATATGGGAGGATTTCAGGGTACCCAGGAAAAATTCCAACCCCTCAAATAAGAAAAACAAGAAAACAGGAAAGAAAGAAAAGCTTTCTTACTGCCTTTTTTTGAAGACAAAAATGTCACAATTGGAAATGTATCCTTTGACTTAAAGGTTTGTCTCAATTGAAAATTCAAGGGAAGGATGAATGCAAATGTGTCTCTAACCTTGTAGCATTTACCCTTGTATGTTATTGAGTTTATTGGATTCCTTTTCTGAGATTACATTTGGATAGAATGAAAGGGATTTTTTAAAAAGGATGAAAGATAGGAAAACTGCAACGGGAGGAAATGTGAAAATGCAAAAGGACTAAAAGGTGGGACAGTCTGACTCACAGATGAAACCTTGAGTACAGCCCAGCCTTCCACAGCTGAGCTTGTGCAGGCTCATTTCTCCCATGACACCTCCCTCTGCAAATCGAGGAGACTTCTGGGCCTGTGCAGGGGCAGGCTTTTAGCTTTAAAGGCCAAGTCTTACAACAGGAAAATCTGACGTGTGTCTGGTTGAGATCATGTCAATGCTCAGAAGCTGAGGCTCGGGAGTGAGCATGGGCTGCTCCCATTTGAAAAGAAATATGTTTTGTAAAATGCAGCAACATCCAAATGTAGAACCAAGCAGTGCCAGAAAAGCAACTAAACCAAGAGGAAGATGTCATGTATAGTCATATTTCTCTCCTCTCTTGAAAGCAATACATCTTGGAAGCCCTGCCCCTCCATCAGGTTGCAAACAAAGGGAAAATTCTTTACTCCTGAGGCCATAGGGCAGGAGCAATTAGATTGAACTCGAGACCAGCACCTCTCAAAGGGACAAACACAGGTTTCTTCCAGATGAGTGTTTCCACAGTACCATGAGTGGAAAATTGTTTCATGGCAAGAAAAAGAGCACAGTGAGTTTAGCAATTGAGGAAGCAATAGTTTGTAAGAGGTTTCATTCCCACTGGGCCAATTTGTGTTTAGAAGGAGAACGGTCAACCACGACGGACTAATGGCACTTCTAAGGTCTGGGGGTGTTCTTTGTACTGTTAAAAATGCACTTGTATACACTCTACCTTAATCTACTTAGCAAAAAAATATAATTTCTCAAAGATACACCTAGATTAGGAACTTAAAATTTCAAGATGTAAGGTCTCTGTGAGCTCCCAAATAAATACAAATTTTAACGGCACATCAGAAACATGTAATTTTAGTAGCCTTCCCTTTTTACTTCAGTCAGTATTAAAATATTTAAAACTGATTGAAAATGTCATTATTCCTTGATTATTCTGCATGTGTGGTGTATGGGAAATCACTTTCTAATGCTGGTTGTCCAGTCAACAGCCTCTTCCTTCCTTCCTGCTGGTATAACCCCAATTTCGTCTGCTTGTTCATCCCCCATGTAATTCAGAGTGTAAACCCTGATTAGCCTAAACCCACAATGGTCATATTACTTCCCTGGTCAGTGATTCATTTAGGGGTGGGTACATGGCCTGGATCTGGCCAATGAGATGTGAGGGCAAGTCTTCTGGGGACTTCTGGAAAAATTTTCCACCCTCTCAAAAAACAGAAATAAGAGAAAACAGTCATATTCTTCCACAGGATAATTTTGTGTCTGGAAATGATGCTTTGAGACAGTGAGGGGAGATGCCCAACCCCTCCCAACACACTGAGGCCAGAACAGAGAGGAAGACTCCAGGGCATGAAGCCAGGGAACCAGCCTGCTCTGAGACATCTGCCTCTGGACCTCTTGTTATATGAGATAATAAATGTCCTCACTATGTAAGCCCATTCATCCAGTTCTCTATTACTTGGGAGTGAAATAATTCTTAACTGTGTATCATAATACCCATGAGCATTTGAGTACAATTGCTTTAGCTAAAACACTATTCAGTGAAATCAAGCATTTCGAATTTGTACTAATCTCAGTACTCTGATCAGGAACTGCTCAACAAACCCTCCTACGACTCAACAAGGTGAGGGTGGGCTGGTATGTGCAGAGTATTTGTATTTTCATACTTTATAAATGACTCCAAACATTAAGATCAATTATTTTAGAAGAAACTCACCCTTTACAATTATTCCCTTATTTGTTTAACTATAATTTATGATTCATGGACTAGATAAAAATCAAATTTGAAATCTCTGCATCTATAGACTTTAAAGGGATGTCCCGTAGGTATGTAGATTCATCACAAAGAGATAAAATGTCATTTTTACAGTGATTTTAGATGGATGATGAGATGCACATTGGTACAACTTTACTCATGGCAGTGGAAAAAGCTAAAGACTAAATGGTTTGATTTTTCTGTGGCTGAAAGGACTCTAGGTTAAGATGCAGAAGTGGACATGCAGGGCAGCAACCACTTTGTCACATGATTAAGAGTCCAAGTGGTCATACTTGGAACCAGGTCCTCACTCCATACTCTCTTCTCACTCCCATCAAAATTCATTCACACCTCCCTTTGTTTCAGAATGATCTGCCTTCACCTGCCAGGGAAAGTTTGTTTATATTTCTTGGGAACAAAGCTTCAAGGTCTCTTCCTAACATTAATTGCCTAACAGCAAGTGTCACCTGGGGCATTTCCTGGTCCTATTCTCAACAGTGCTGAGGAAGACAAATTCTCAATGGTGCCTGATTCTCATCCTCCACAATAGTCTTCAAATATGTGCTGGTTTACCATTCATTTCACTTACCTGTAACTATTTGTGTAGAAGCATGTCAACATCCTCTAGTATAAATCTTGTACATTCCTTGCTGTAGAATGGGCAACACAGTATTTTCTTCCATCTTTGGAAACAAATGAGGTTGAGTACAAATCGCTTAGAAGTCAATGCAAGCAAGCACTAATTATAAATCCAGAATATCTATTGAGCTGAACATCAAGAAACAGTTGCTTCAGTCAAATTTATTAACTAGACCCTTTGATTCAGTTGAAACATTCATTTAAGTTAAAAAATTATTTTAATCATTGATGGCTTTGTAAAGAAGGGATAATCCGTTAATAGAAGGATTATCTTCATTTTCTCATTGGATATGTGAGATCATAACGTGAAAGCTTATTAAAATTTTCCAGTAAACACAATGAAGTATAGAGGGCTTTAAGTATCTGATCTTGTTTGACACATTTGGTAAAAAGAAAAATCTTTTAAAACTCCTGCTGTGCCATATTCAGATATTAGAAATCATTCTTTTCTACGAGGGCTCAGAATACCTCAACAGTGCCTAAGTGGCCTGTAGAATAAGAAATTATCAGCTATTGCATTCTATTGTACCCAAAGCTGGTTTTTTTAACACTAAATTAATTTTTTGTTTGTTTTTTCCCCCACAGACTACCTGTGTTAAGACGTGGGTAAGAAAAACTACAAAAATATCAAGGAAGAATATAAGGAATGGAGAGAAACATTATGTTCCTGAAGAGGAAAATTTTCCAAGGGAAATTTGACAAAATTTATCAAAAGAAGCTCAACTGGCATAAACAGCCAAGCAAATTCCAAAACAATAGTAAAACAGAGGGAATACTTCCCCTCAGATATGAAAGCACGTTATAAATTTATGAGTTCAACCACTGTGGTCATGGTATGTGAACAGATGTAAATCAATTCAAGACAGAAAAGAATATTCCATAAATGCAAGGACAATTCAAAGCCATCCTGACATCACACAGCAAAAGGAATTCCAGATGTAAGAGGGAGTTGAATGTAAAATTGTGTCTGTGGAAAAACTGGAAGAAAGTGGGTGAAAAGTACACGCTCTCAGGGCCCAGAGCTTTTTTGGGCATAAAAGCAGAAGAAAAGGTAAAGGAAAAAAACCTGATGTATGTGACCACATACAGTTGTAAATCTTCCTAATTAAAAATAAAAACACTGAACAAAACAAGAAGGCAAAAAACTGCAAAATATGTGTTAATATGTTAAACAGAGAGAGATCTTTCCAATCAATTAAGATGAATCCAAGTTCCCCCAGTAGAAATATGGACAAAGATATGACTAGGTAGTTCACCAAAGAAGAATTACATAAATGGCCATAAATATGAAAAAAATTTGCTCAACCTCAGTGATCTTCAAATACACAATTAAAACAACCACAACCTGAAACTATCATAACACTGTTAATCAACTATACTCCAATATAAAATTAAAAGTTAAAAATAAATAAAAACACAATATACATTTACACAAAACCTATCTCTCAGAGTGCTTGTACAACTGTTAAATGCAGTCATATCCACTCACTAAAGCTTGCCTCCTTTGAATTAATAGCAAAGGAGATGCTCATGATATATTTTAATTGAAAAAATATATTACAAAACAGTTTAGTTAAATGTTTGTAATTATTCACAAATCTATGCACAGAGAAAGCCTTGAAGTTTGCAGGTGTTATCTCTAGGCGGTGGGGGACAAGGCAATTTGAAATTTCTTTTTATGCTTTTCTGTATTTGCCTTGTTAACCAAAAAAGAATGCACAACCTAAAAGTTGAGAATTACATTTTATTTGGAGGACTTTCCGAGGACCTCAAGGCCGGGAGGCAGCCTCTCCAATATCTCTGAGGGACGGCTCCGAAGAGGTAGGAGAAGCCAGAACATACAGGAGTTTTTGCAACAAAAACCAGGTAGTCGGGACATCAAAAGATGACTGTTAATTAAAGGAAACCAGACATCTCAAGTTAAGGAACTTAGCGCTTTTCTATGTATGGGAAGATGCAAGAGTCTGGGCTCACTGAAATCATTCCTTTGGTATGTACCTCAGCTATCTGGGGCCAGTGTCCTATGCCTTCTCATCCTGAGTCCCCTCAGGTGCACCCTTGGGGAGGGGGCAGCTGCAGTGTCTGATGGTTTGATGTCGGGCATCCTGTTTCCATCCTGATTTCCCTCAGGGCTCGCTGTGGGGGTGGCTATAATGTGATGGCTTGATGGCTGCAACATCCTTTGTTTACTGATATGGCAGGTGGCATGTTTCATTCACAGTCTTTTACTTTATTAATCAACAAACAGAAACAATAAATGCCCCTGTGGTCTGACCTCAGTCTGTCTCACCCGCATCCCCTCTCCCGTCAGTGGTCACTTGATGCTTCTGCTTCGGGGTTGCCTGATTCAGCCCCAGATCTGGAATAAAAGCATCTGTCCCCACCTTCCTCCCGGGGCTCAGCTCCACGTCCCTCCCTGAGCACAAACCATGAGAACTGATCAGAGCCTTCCTGAAAAATGGGAGATTTGTCAAATATATGAAAACTAAGCAGTAAAATGTGACACACCAGCTAAATATAGGTGGTGCGAATGTCCAGTTTGAAATAACCTCAGTCCCTCGGAGGAGGGCACTGCCCATGACTAACACAGAACTTCACCCCATGGCTGGCTGATGTTATTCCTGCATTTCTCAAATGCTTCCCCTTGGCCCTTTTCAAAATAAACCAGAGAATTGGGCTTTATGTGCTTATATGGCAAGGTTGCTCCCTAGGATCCCATCACAAGGCTGAAGCATAAAATCTAGTGAAGAGTTGTTGCCAAACCATGAATCAGTTACAGCAGGATATTCTGAACTCTGCTCTTCTTTTTTTTCCATTCTCTAATATTTCTTCACATCACAGCCCAAACAATCGCTCATAATTAAACCGAGTGAAGGAGTGGGCCTGGCAGGAAACATACTTGGCAAGGAGCCCAAATCCCTACATTGTCCTCGGCAGAGAACAATTACATCAGTTCCTTCCATTTCCAGAGGAAGGATGGGTTTTGCAGAGCAATGGATGAAAATGAGACAGCTGATTTACATATTGCTATCAGGTTAATCTACAACTTTTTATGGGCAAAGGAAAAGTCTTAGAGAATGGAAAGGTCAGGGGGAAAGTGGGGCTGGAAGGATGAATTGGGAGATTGGGATTGACATATATACACTAATATGTATAAAATAGATAACTAATAAGAACCTGCTGTGTAGCACAGGGAACTCCACTTCGCTGTACAGTAGAAACTAACACAACATTGTAAAACAACTATACCCCAATTTAAAAAAAAATTTAAAAAAGAAAAAGAATGGAAAGGTCATTGTCAAAACCTGCTTTCACTTCCTCTGGGCTCCACACCACCTGCTGACTACGACCTCTGCTGTAAAATTTCCAGGTTCAAAGGGAAACGCGGCCAACAAGTGTGTGACAGCCCAGAGTCTGGAGGCTTTGAGAGAAGTTAAATGCCATCCCCGTGTTTGAAAAGTTAAAAACATATCATCACTCAGTCCTTAGCATCTGCTATTTACTCAGTAGATTCACTGCAAATCCAAAAGCAGAGAGAAGATTTAGAGTCTAAATGCGGACACCAAGGTGGGGTAAGATAAGGGATGTCTTTTCTTTTTATTTTATTTTATTTTTTTAATTTTTATTTTATATTGGAGTATAGTTGATTAAAAATGTTGTGTTAGTTTCAGGTGTACAGCAAAGTGATTCAGTTATACATATACATCTATCTATTCTTTTTCAAGTTCTTTTCCCATTTAGGTTATTACAGAGTTCCCTGCGCTAAGGGACGTCTTAGAGTTGTTTGGCTTTGGCTCGGCTGCATCACAGAGCATCATAGCCCACCTGCTGCTTCCTGACGACAAAAGGCCTCATCAGCTACATGTGTGCCAGGTCTCAGGTGCCTCGGGGTCCAGCTAGTGAGGAGAGGCCAGCCCAGCTTAGATTTAACCTGTCCTTCCCTCTTCTGCCCGTTCGCCAGCTCTTGGCAGTCGGAAATTTATCACAGTTCCCTAGGAAGGGACAGTTGGGGTTGAGGGGCCAGTTCTCAGAAACCCCAGACATGCTGGATATGTACAGAATCTGCTCTCCAGCCTCCCAGGTAGATGCGATGAGGGAGCCAGGCTCTCCACAGAGTGTCTCAGGCATCCAGGAGGAAGGTGTACATTCTGGAAGACCAAGGAGATATTAGACCTCCCCCGTTTCGTTCCCTAAATTCCTTTACCTCTCACCCACTTCTCCTGGACCAAAGGTCTCAAGGCCTCACCCCCAGTGCCACCAGAGAAGGGAAGGCATCACACAGACAGGAAGGAGTGTACAGCCCTCACCCCCATCCCTGCTCTGTGAAGCTGAGGTGACGCTGTTACCGAGTCCAAGCTTGCTCCCCTCGCTGCACGACAGGCCAATGAATCGGAGACGAGGTGTTGAGGCAAGGAATACGACTTTATTCAGAAAGCCAGCAGACTGAGAAGATGGCAGACTAGTGTCTCTGAAAAACCATCTTATCTGGGTCTGGATGCCAGTTTCTTTTATAGAATCAGAGAGGGAGCGGTGGTGAGGAAGTAAAGTAAAAGGAATGACTTTTTTTTTTTTTAAGATCAATAGCAAATTTTTAGTTTTCATTTATTTTTGTTATAAAAATACACATAATCATATTTATTAAACATCTTTATTGGAGTATAATTGCTTTACAATGGTGTGTTAGTTTCTGCTTTATAACTAAGTGAATCAGTTATACATATACATATGTTCCCATATCTCTTCCCTCTTGCATCTCCCTCCCTCCCACCCTCCCCATCCCACCCCTCTAGGTGGTCACAAAGCACTGAGCTGATCTCCCTGTGCTATGCGGTTGCTTCCCACTAGCTATCTATTTTACATTTGGTAGTGTATATATGTCCATGCCACTCTCTCACTTTGTCACAGCTTACCCTTCCCCCTTCCCATATCCTCAAGTCCATTCTCTAGTAGGTCTGTGTCTTTATTCCCATCTTGCCACTAGGTTCTTCATGACCTTTTTTTCCCCCTTAGATTCCATATATATGTGTTAGCATACTGTATTTGTTTTTCTCTTTCTGACTTACTTCACTCTGTATGACAGACTCTAACTCCATCCACCTCACTACAAATAACTCAATTTCGTTTCTTTTTAAGGCTGAGTAATATTCCATTGTATATATGTGCCACATCTTCTTTATCCATTCATCCTATGATGGACACTTAGGTTGCTTCCATGTCCTGGCTATTGTAAATAGAGCTGCAATGAACATTTTGGTACATGACTTTTTGAATTATGGTTTGCTCAGGGTATATGCCCAGTAGTGGGATTGCTGGGAGGGAGGAAGACTCCCCAACTCATTCTACGAGGCCACCATCACCCTGATACCAAAACCAGACAAAGATGTCACAAAGAAAGAAAACTACAGGCCAATATCACTGATGAACATAGATGCAAAAATCCTCAACAAAATACTAGCAAACAGAATCCAACAGCACATTAAAAAGATCATACACCATGATCAAGTGGGGTTTATCCCAGGAATGCAAGGATTCTTCAATATACGCAAATCAATCAACGTGATACACCATATTAACAAATTGAAGGAGAAAAACCATATGATCATCTCAATAGATGCAGAGAAAGCTTTTGACAAAATTCAACACCCATTTATGTTAAAAGACCTGCAGAAAATAGGCATAGAGGGAACTTTCCTCAACATAATAAAGGCCATATATGACAAACCCACAGCCAACATCATCCTCAATGGTGAAAAACTGAAACCATTTCCACTAAGATCAGGAACAAGACAAGGTTGCCCACTCTCACCACTATTATTCAACATAGTTTTGGAAGTTTTAGCCACAGCAATCAGAGAAGAAAAAGAAATAAAAGGAATCCAAATCGGAAAAGAAGAAGTAAAGCTGTCACTGTTTGCAGATGACATGATACTATACATAGAGAATCCTAAAGATGCTACCAGGAATGACCTTTTGCAAAATAAAACATCTCCTGGAATGACCAGCCTCTGTGAGAGGATGTGTTAGTTTCTTTTTTTCTTGCAGGCACTAACAGGTGGGCAGGGTTCCCTGAGGCAGGCCATTATGTATGATTATAATAACAAAAACAATGAAAAGCAAAGGTTAAAGTCAAAGAAAACAGATCCAACGTGGAGTCTGATTTAGCCCTTCCCTGTTACAAGGCCCCTTGTGACCAGGGCAAGCCCAAGCAGTAGGCAGACCAGAGGATGAAGGGGGAACTGCAACAAGAGGTCTACCCTGGAGTCTGAGGGCACAGCTCCAAGACATGCACTCCTCCAGAAGATAAATCTTTGGGGTGCATCCTACACTCAAAAACTAGTTCCACAGGGCCCAGATATGCCAGTTCCTGGAGGGAAGGGATCTGACTCCTGGTCCTGTGCTTACAGACAGACCCCTGAACAAACCCACACATTTTAGAGACAAACTGGACATCTTGATCCTGCAACTGGACACAGAGCATGGCTCTCACAGGTTCGCCAGCTGAGAATAATATTCTTTTTTTTTTTTTTAAGGGAAAGGAAAGACTTTATTGGTTAATGCAACAGAAGAGCCCAAGAATGGATTTCAAGCATGGCTGGATCCAGGACCTCAAACACTGTCTTTAATGCTCTTCTTCCAACTCACCAAGGGTCTTCTGTCCTCTGTGTTAGCATCACTGTTGGGTCAGGTGTCCTCACGAGGCAGCAAGAAAGACACCCACCGTTCCATGCACCCTCACCGAGACGGGTGCTGCTGGGTCTCCCTTCAAGGAAGAGTCTCCCATCAGTGCAGTTGGCTGACAGCCTCCAGCAGCAGCTCCAGGAGACTGAAGAAAAGTGAGAGAAAAGCTGGGGGATTGAATGGGAGAGAGCATGTCCCCAGATGAGGCAGACCCCCCCACAAGGAGGCTGGTTGGTGGGCAGGGTAATTTCCCTCCTCCTCCTCCCAGGCCTGTCCGTGGGCCAAGAAATCAAGTGTATTCAGAAGGTGCTGGCAGAGGAAACTCAGGAAAAATTCCCCAATAAAGAGGCAAGAATATGATTTCGACACTAATAAGAAAGAAGCACCATATACGGCAGGAGGCTCTTGTTGACGAGTGACAGATGCTCAGCTCAAAAGGGAGTTTGTAACTTAGGCCAAAAGAAGAATTCATCAGCTAACATAAATAGGCCAGGGTTTGTTTTTTTTTTTTTAAGGCTGAAGCACATCTAGATTCAGAGGCTTCAATCATGTCATCTGGGTTTTGTCTGTCTCTCCATTTCTTGGCTCTTCTTCCCTCCCTACCTAGGCTCAGTTTTGCAGACCGCTTGTCCCGTGACTTTTGTTCCATAGCATCTGGAACTCCTCTCACTTTAGGGACCTTCCCACGTCCTGAGTCTCAGCGGGGCACATGCCCTCCCTTTGCAGAAACTGACGATGTCAGATGCTTCATTTCCCAAACGCCTTTGCAGCTGGGGCTCAGGCATATAACCCAGGTGACACTGACCAAACACAGCCGTGCTACATTTGGAAATAGACACAGAAAAAGCAAAGAGAGAAGAAAGAAGAGCAGGAACATGGAGTGGGCTTCTTCCTGAGGAGCTCACATTCGTGGTGGTCTCGGGGTCCTGTGCTCAGTGTCAGCTCTGCAGCCTGGAGACCTCGAGGCTCAGCCACAGTGGCAATGGTGTCCTCACCGGACCTGTCCTGGGGCATAATTGGGGGCCATATTCCCAGTTGTTGACAATAGGACCTGATTCTCCAGCCATCCTAGGGATTCTTTCTGATACCCAGTGACATTTTCCTAAATGTCTTTTCTGCTTAAATTATCCGAGTGGGTTTCTACTGCTTGCAAATAAGAACCTGATTGCAAACAGCTGCTCCAGAGTCACACCAACCCAGCTGAACAGCCTCAGATGAAAAGGAATTTCTTTCTTTTAAGAGTTTCTATCAATCCAGGCAAGGATCTTATTGGTCCTTGGGGGGGGGGGGGGGTCATATGCCACCCCTCCCCCAATCATGTCACGAGAGGAATGAGACTTTATGACTGTCCCAGCCTGGGGAAGTTGACCATGGAGCTCATGAAGGATGGCCTGACAAGGACCTTGTGGATGGAGGAGGTGACATTTTCCCAAGGAAATAGCTGTGTGTGATAAACGCTCTCTTTTTCTGTAGAATATTCCCGAATTATTTACCAGTCTTTTAAAACTCACAAATACCAGACTGCAAAGAATTGAAAGAAGAGGTCTTGTTTTCTAGTTCCACCTCCTCAGAAGAACAAAATAGGACACCTTAAAGTGAAGAAACGAAGAAATACGATAAGCAGAAGGGCTCTTTTGTGTGGAATTTCTCAAAATAAGATATATTATGTTTTCTTGTCTCCAAATCGATGAAAGTTTGTAGAAAAGATGTTTAGTCACAGCGAGACATTATTAGGAAATCACAGCTTCTAAACAAAATCCTTACCTCCCCCTTTCCTGATTATCTATCCATTTCAGGTCACCTACAATATAGGGATATTCTCAAGAGTCTTATGGGACGATAACTCCCTTGGTGGAAGTTTGCCAGGAAACCGACCTTTGCTGAGGGAAATATACAGCTTCAACCAACACATAGTGCCACTGTGCCCCAGAGAGCAGGACCCCTGCCACATGCTGAGTGGATGCTAAAACTCTTGGGAAGTATGCGCCAGCCGGAGGCAGAAAGCCAGTTTAGAAGAAAAGTGGGAGAAAGCCAGAACCAAAGGGAATAGGATAGAAAGAATGAGAAAGGCAACATGCACTAATTGCATCAAGGTCAGTAAAACCCTAATATAAATAGTAACAGCTGTCTGCTGCGTCCCTGCAGAAGGAGTCTGTGCTGGATGTTTTCCGTCTGGCTCTCCAGATCTGCCCTCCAGGCCTGCTCTCCAGGCCGCTCCACTTTGCTCACCGACCTAGAAGCCTGAGCTCTTTGACTGCATCCACTGACCCCTGTCTGCTTGCTTCCAGTGGTTTCTGCCTGTAGGAGGCACCAGGAGAAGAGAGAAAATGAAGTGAGGTCTGAGAATTTGCTTCCCTGCTTCCCTCCCCAGGACGTCACAACCCCCATCGGGCAGTCTCCTCTGTCCCCCCACTTTCTGGGGGTCCTGTTCACTGCCCCCTCTCCGTACGCTCCAGGACCAGGGTGGAAGGCGCTCTCTGCTGTGCACGGCTCCATCCTTGTTGGTTTCCCCAAACCACGGCCACACTTTGTAAACTGCTCCTTTACACAGTGGTTTTTACACCCTTTAATTACACCATGTGAACAAGCCATCAGTTTCCTGCTGGGACCATGACTGATGCAAAGTCAGAACATTCTTGGAAAGACTTAATGATTGACCACATGTGGCTTAGGGTGAGTTGGGGGTGTGTGCAAATGGATAAATTCAAACACAGGAAGAGAACAAGAATGGGACTGAGGATATTAGAGGCGTTGTATTCAGTTCAGACATGTTCCTATATTGCACCCAAGTGGAGACATAAAATATTAATATATGCATGGGATAGAGGATTCACCACTGGAGATGAGGTTTAGGAACTGTTCACATGTCGGTAGTTAATAAAGCTAGGAAAGTAGACAAGGTTGTTTAGGAAACAATAACAGGGTGAGAAGAGATGATTGTCACTTAAAAAAAAACTAATGAAAGTCTCCAAGAGCTTATATTTCAATTGGGTAACAGACAACCCTACACTTCATTTATCAACTTTTATAACTGAAATTCCTATAAATGTTTTGTACCATTTCTTCGAATCAAGAAAGAGCTTTGTCAGAGGCTTCTGGTTTACTTATATGTCAGCATGTATTTCTACAGAAATCTTCATTGTTGCTGCCATCAAAGTGACAAAATGACCCAGAGATAAAAGTGACCTCTGGAGGAAAAGATTACACATTCTTAATTGAAGCAATTTCCTTTGGGAAATACAAGCATACCTTGGAGATATCATGGTTTAGATTCCAGACCACCTCAATAAAGCAAATATCACAATAAAGTGTGTTACAAGAATTTTTAGGTTTCCTAGTGCATATTAAAGCTGTTTACACTACACTGTAGTCTATTAAGTGTGCAATAGCATTGTGCCTAAAAAACAATGTACATGGCTTATTTAAAAAATACTTTATTGCTATAAAGCGCTAACCATCACCTAAGCCTTCAGCAAGTTGAAGTAGTAACAACAAAGATCACTGATCACAGATCACCATAACAAATATAATAATAATTAATAAGTTTGAAATATTGTGAGAATTTCCAAAATGTGACACAGAGACACAAACTAAGCAAATGGTGTTGGAAATATGGCACTGGTTGACTTGCCTAACACAAAGTTGCCGTAAACCTTCAATTTGTAAAAAAACACAATTATCTGTGAAGTCCAGTAAAGCAAAGTGCAATAAAATGAGGTATTCCTGAAATCATTAAAAACTAGAAAAATTTTAATCCTAAGTAATTATACATGTCCTTTATATACTTTTAATCATATTTTTGTTTTTTTTGTAGCACATAAAGTAACTACATATCCAAGTAGTATAGTAAATGACAAAAGATGAATGAAATAATTAGCAGATGGCACCAAGAACAAGATTTGAAAAAAATATCCTTACAGGCTTTAGAAAACGTAAATGGCCATCAAGAGATGAATGGAGAAACAAAATGTGGCATATCCATACAATGAAGAAGTTCTCCACCATAAAAAGAAACCAACTACTGATACTCAAAAACAATATAAATCAAAACATTATACTGGGTGAAAGTAGCCAGAAACAAAGGAGTGCATAGTGTATGATTCTACTGATATAAAATTCTAGAAATTGCAAACATTAGTAGTGACCAAATGTGAATTTCACTGGTTGCTGGAGTCATGGATCAGATGGAGGAATACGCAACAATGGAAACGTTTGATGGTTCTGCTTCCGGATTGTAGCGGTGGATTCGTGAGTGTAGACATTTGTCAAAATTCTTTGAAGTGATTTTCAAAGGAAAAAACTAGGATGAGAAGAGCTGTGGGGAGCTGGTGTATTCCCCAGAACACGAGTGTTTAATGGATAAAAGGAAAAATGGGGGCTGACAAGGGGTAGCCAAGAAGTAGGAGTGAAACAGTGGAGTCATGCCGCCCACGTAGCAGAAGTGGGGACTTTAAGAGGAAAGAATGGACTGGTTAAGAGTGTGACGCTAAGAAGAAATCTTTTAAGATAATGGTTGAAACTCATCCATTGACTGCAACATCTGAGGAGACATTGATTACCTCTGTCAGAGCAGTTTCCAAAGAGCAGGACTGTGGACCCCAGGGGCCTGGGAATCCCCCAATAAGGAGGGAAAGGAGGAGGGAGGCAGGATGCAGAGACCTGTGTTCAGGCATCTTGGGTGAGAAAAGAAGATAGAATAATAAGATATGACAGTAACCAGAAAGGAAGAAGGGGAAGGGAAGAGAATTTTCCTTTATAAGAGTAACATGGGAATCTTTATATGCAGAAGGGCATAAACCAGCAGAGAGGGAGCATTTCAACCTAAGTTCCATTCCTTTAACCAGAGTTATTGATTTAGATTGTTATCAAGACTTTTCCCTTTATAAACAATGCTGCAGTGAATAGCATTGTATGTGTGTCATTTTGCACGGATACAAATACATCTATGGAATGAATTCTTGGAAATGGAATTGGTAGGTGAAGGAACAAGTGATCTCATATTTAATATCGTATCATTTTACACCCCCACAGGCAGAATATGAGAGCACCTATGCCCTCACAACCTCTCTAACACAGTATTTTAACAAAAATTTCCATCTTCACTAATCTGACAGATTTTAAAATGGCATCTCAATGTAATTTTAATTTAATTTGCATTTCTCTTAATATGAGGGATATTGAGCACCTTTTCATACACTTAGGAGTCATTTGTGTTTCCTACTCTGAGATCTGTCTCTTCATTGCCTTTGCCCGTTTTATATTGGGCAGCTGGTCTTTTTCTTATTGATTTTTATAAACTCTTCATATATACAATAGATCTCACTATTTACGAATTCCAGATTGGTGAATTCACCCCCTTGTTAAAAGTTTTTTGTAATCCTCAAATCAATACTCAACATGCTTTTGTGTTCATTCACAGATACGCACAGAGAGGGGAAAAATCTGTCACCCAATATGCACAGCTGAGGTCAAGCAAGGCTGTGCCCTGCCTTCTTGTTTCAGCTCCCATACTATAAAAAATGTCCTTTTCATGGTCTACTTAATGCCGCACTTTTACATTTTTGTGGTTTTTAGTTGGCGATTTGGCTATTTAAAATGCCTCCCCAAGTGCAGTGCAAAGGTCTGTCTAGTGTTCCTTAGAGCAAGACGGCTGTGAAGTGCCCTATGGATAAAATATGTGTGTTTGACAAGCTTCATTCAGGCATGAGTTATAGTGCTGTTGGCTGTGAATATATTAAATAAGGTGTTTTTAAACAGAAACATACATAAAACAGGTTAGCTTATATATTGATTGGTTGACAAAAATGTTGTGACCAAAAGCTCTCAGGAAACGACCCCTGTGTTTCCCCAGGAGCAATGGCTCAGGATTTGCTAGACAGTGTTCACAGTGACTTTTTAGAACATTAACTACCTTGAATGATGCAGCCATTCAAGAAATTAGCTCTTTGTGACATAAGTTGCAATAATTGTGTCTAGCTTGTCATTTGTCTTTTCATCTTGCTTATTTTTTTGGCAAGGATGTTTTTATTTTTATGTGGTTAATTTATGAAGTTATAGTTACTATAGGCCTCTGGTTATTGTGATTTCGTTAAAAGGGGAAAAATGAATGAGTTATAAACACCTGAGTCCAGGTATTACCCGTCATCTGGTCTGCAGACCTCTGCCCAAACAGAAACAAGCCATCTCTGCATCCACTCAAATAAAGCCCACCTAATAAAGAGGTAAAGAGAGATTATATGACAGTTACTTCAAAGAGGAGCAATTAGACTCCCAGGGTACTATTTCACTTTTGTCTTTGAAATATTTATTTGGAGACAGCATGAGTCTATGACCTCAATTACATGCAAGAAATGAATAAAAGCTTTTAATTCCATTTCTACATAATTTACAGTAGGAATATTATCATATTTGTGGTGTCACATTTACCTTCACCCAACATAAGCTACAAATGTTGCTTTTGGTAATCATCTTCCCCCAAAAGAATGAAGACCTACCTTCTGGCAAAGTGAGGAATATTTTGTCAATTTTCAGCTAAGAGAGTCCACAAGTTGTATTTTAATGAAGTTGCAAGTGACAAATGACTCCAAATTGGAACCACAGTTCCAGCACCTCAGCTTGTCAAATCTCAGCTGGTGGCCTATTTTCACACTCTGATAGCAACACCCTTACACAATGGACTAGGCAAAACTTCCCCTGGCCCACAGTCCTCTTGGCCAGTAATTTGACTTCAGCAACAGATATGAATCTGTGACCTACTTGCAAATTATTCCTGATGACCTGGATATGGAACTGTAAAAAGGAGACTGACAAAAGCATCTGGTTTGACCAGCAATCAAATTTACCACCAGTAGGTCAATGAGCAGGCCACGCCTTCAGGGCTTGTGAGCTTTATCATGTATGATTTGGTACCACTGGATTCACGGTATGTTGGTGATTAATCCCACATTTGTGAACTTCAGTGCCCTGGAATGCTCAAGTCCTCCCTTCTAATTCACTATTGATTATTACAAAATATTTGTCTCTCATATGAAACAAAAGCACTGTATTGTCTCCACATTCCCATAATTCTATAGACAAACCAAATGGATTTGCCCTTGTTCTTAAAGAAGACAGTCTTCTGAAGAAGCAGGTGTCACTGGAGGAAGGGTTGGAGAATAGGTTCTCTGCTTCCCCTTCACCATCCTCCTTCCCTTTCTGCCTACTGTAGACTGAATTGTGTCCTCCCAAAATTCATATATTGAAGGCCTAACCTCCAATGTAACTGTATTTGGAGCTAGGGCTTTCAGGGGGTAATTACAGTTAAATAAGGTCATAAGGGTGGGGTCCTAATCCAACAGGATTGGTGGCTTTATAAGAAGAGGAAAAGCTGGCTTGCTCTCACTTTCTGGCTTTTTCCACTCGCACAGGGAGAAAAGGTCATGTGATTATGCGTCAAGATGGGCCCTCTGCAGCTGGGAGGAGAGCTCTCACCAGTACTTGGCATGCTGGCACCTTGACCTTGTCTTCGGGCTTCCAGAACTGTGAGGACATAAATGTCTATTGTTGAAGCCCCTAGTCTGCAGTGTTTTGCTGTGGCAGCCCAAGCTGACTAGGGCACAGCCCCTCCTTGACTCAAGGGGCTGGTGCTCCCATGTTGGTTCTGAACAGCCTGTGTGTGGCCACACATTTCCCCACATGGCCCCCAGCCCCATCTCAAATAGCACTCATGGTCCTAACCTTTCCAACAACTTCCTGCTCCTCTTCCTCCCATTACTGTTCCTTGGAGTCCTGTTCTCGTAGGTGATGGATGGTTTGATCAACTACTCCATGCTTCATTATCACAGTCATTCCCCGCCCTTCTAACCCAGGTATCCAGAGGCAGAATAGGTCTCTTGATACCCATCCAAGATCCTCACACAGATTTTGAGAAGGGCCCAACAAGCCTTCCAACGCTGACCTTATTTCAGAGCCTGGCAGAGGAAATAGGCCTAAGAAGCACCCACCCAAATGGTCACCTTCGAAGGCCAACTACTGCCTTCATCATCTGGTCCCTGTTCCTGGGAACAGCCCAAGTGTTTGACTTCCTATTTAATCATCCTTCCAGTTGCACTATTGCCTCCTTCAGTAATTTTAGGATCATCATAATTTTTAAAAAGCTAAAATGGGATCATTTCAGACGTTGAAGCAGGGTTTTTTTGTTTTTTGTTTTTTGGCTGCTCACCATGCGGGCATCTTAGTTTCCTGACCAGGGATCAAACCCATGCCCCCTGCAGTGGAAACGCCAAGTCTTAACCACTGGACCACCAGGGAAGTCCCAGAACAGGACTTCTAATTAGAGAGTAGGAGGATCTTTTAGACCACCTCCCAGTAGCTTGATACTTTTATTCCATTTATCCACATGTGAGTATGGATCTTAGCCCACAAATTCAAAGAAGCAAGAAATACTCATTTTAAAATGTTTTTCCTTAGATTAAATGAAATACAATTCCTAGCCCCTTTCCTGCCAATCTGTGTGGCATCCATCCTTCCAAAACCCTTCTAGCATGCGGTCACACCAGGATCCAAAATGTCAGGACCTTATGGTGGTCAGTTTCTCATGGCACCCTGATGACCTCATTGGTGAGGCCACCTGCTTCCTTAAACAGAATCTCTTTGCTCTTTTCTTCTGCACCAGAAGTAGGTACAGGGCCTAAGGTGCAACCAGCACATGCACCCCATTTCTCTCCTTTGATCTAAGGGAAAAAAATCTCTCTTCCTCAGATTGTCCTTAAAAGAGCTCAGCATAAACCTGTCAAATCTGAGGCATTAGAAAAAACAAAAGCCAGAAAGAGAGATATCTCACTGGCAACTTCTGCTTCCAGCCTAATTACAAAAACTTTCTCTAAGCCAAAAAAAACATCCACACTTGTGGAACAATGGGGAAAGGGAGAATAGAGAGAAAAAGTAATACTTTCCTAGAGTGTCCTGGTCCACAAAAAACACATCCTGAATAGAAATATCTGATACAATTGCAGGAAAGTTCTTGCTGAATTGCATTAGGCAGCTCATAACAGCACCAGCCTGGAAAGAAGACTCACTCCCAGCTCTTAATAATTCCCTATAAGCCACTTCACCTCTCTGGACTAAATTTTGTCCATTGATACATTCAACAAACTTTTATAAGCACTATCTCTGCAGGAATTTGGGGAGAGTGTGGTATAGGCCTTGGGGTTTAAAGATATGTCTTGACCTCAAGCTACACATAATCAGCCCAGAGCCAACTGCAAGGAAAGCCACACATCCGGGATGCTATGAGGGTGCCAAGGAAGGGAATTTAACATGGCCTTTTTTAGCAGCTTAAACAACACAGATGTATTATCTTGCAGGTCACAAGTCTGACACAGGTCTTACTGGGCTAAGGTCAAGGTGTGGCAGGGCTGAGTTCCTTCTGGAATTTCTAGAGGAGAATCCATTTCTTTGCCTTTTCCAGCTTCTTTACCACATGACCCCTTCCTCCATCTTCAAAGCCAGCAAAGGCAAGTCAAGTCCTTCTCACGTTGGCATCACTCTGACCTTTTCTGCCTCCCTCATCCACGTAAAAAAAATTTTATTGAGGTGAAATTCCTGTAACATAAAATTACCATTTTAAAGTGCACAATTCACTGGCATTTAGTACATTCACAATGTTGTACAACCACCATGTATATCAAGTTCCAAAACATTTGAATCACCTAAAAAGAAAACTCCGTACCTAAGAAGCAGTCATTCCCCCCACCCCAGCTTCTGGCAACCATTAATCTTATTTCTGTGTCTATAGATTTACCTATTCTAAATAGTGCATATAAATGGAATCATACAATAGGTTACCTTTTGTGGCTTCTTTCACATAGCATGTTTTTCAGGTTCATGCATGTTGTTGCATGTATCAGTACATCACTGGTTTTCATGGTTGAGTCATAAATATCCCATTGTATGGATATGCCACGTTTAGTCTAACTGTTCATCCTTTGATGAGCATTTGGATTGTTTCCACTTTTAGCTAATGTAAAGAGTGGTGTGATGAATATTTGTGTTGTTTGAGTGCCTGTTTTTAGTTCTTTTGAGTATATTCTCAGGACCGGAATTACTGGGTTATATCGTAACTCTGTTTAAATTTGAAGAATCCACCAACTTGTTTTCCACAACAGCTTCACCGTTTGACATTCCTACCAACAACGTATAAGGGCTGCAATCTCTCCACATCCTCATCAGCACTTGTTCTTCTGTTTTTGTTGGTGTGTGTGTATTATGTGGTGGGTGTCAGGTGGTGTCTTATTGTGGTTTTGATTTTGCATTTCCTTAATGACTAACGATGATGCTGAGTCTCTTTTCAAGATTTGCTTTATAAATAACTGAATTTGGAGGATGTGAAGGAGATATTAAAGGAAGTGAAAAGAAAATAGGAAAACCATATTTACAGATTAAATCTGATGAAGCCATGGATAAACCATGGGAGTGGGGAAAGAGAAGAGGAAACCAACCAGAGAAAAATTCAGAAAGCAAAATTGTCAGAAGTTAGGGACCAGTTAACATGGGGGTTAAAGGAAAGAGAGACTCAAAGGGCCCCACCATCCTCATCTGTAAAATGGGAGGGCAGGGCCAGGCACCCTGGATGCACCCGGCACTGACATTCCTTTTCAGAGGGACTCTGCCTTGCAAATATCAAGGAGGCCTATGAGGTGAAATTTACTCAGAGCTCCATAAAATTGACGTTGCACTCATGTATTAACTGCTTCTGAGAATAAGGCTTTCTCAGTGCAGGGACAGTTGAGACAGAACACAATTAAAATGGAAACAATTCAATTTATTTAAAATTAATTGCTAATTAACTGAAGTAATTAATTTAAACCAATGTAGCCTCTAAATATCAGTCATCGTGTTTTACATAATATTACACCAGTCAAGTGCCAAAGATTTGTCACCCTGATTAAGACTACTGCCCTATCAAAACAGGAATAGAGATTCTAATGGGAATTAGTTTTTAAAGTTTGCACAATGGAAATAAGCCAATGTTCCAATTCCCAATTAAAGACATAAAAGTTTTATTTTAAAGTAGCATAATTCCCTGATAAGAAAGGCCAAGGTTACATTGGGAGTCACAGATTTTATAATGTGCAATTTCTTTGATTTGGGTTCCGGTTTTCTCCATTCTTACAGAAAAATGCCAAAGTTGTCATTCTTCCAAACTCACCTTAGACCTGACTTGATTGGAGCCAAAATGAATGCTTCTTCAAAGCTGTGCATGAATCACCAGGGAATTGTTCATTATACAATCTTCTTTTCACAATTTAGGAATGAATATAATGCATAAAATAAATTTTTATGGTGTAATCTCAACAAGCAAGAACTGCACCTACTTTAAAAAAACAGAAGTGATAAATTTATCATCTGTGTTAATGCTAAATAAATACCATTTGATAGTGCTATGGTGAACACATGATATAATATTTTATATAACATTATGCACTAAAGCCCACCCACTCACAATAAAGCATCTTTTTTGAAAGATCGATGCATCCTTTGGTTTTATTATCACTATGTCATTAAGATAGCAAAAGAATGAAAGAATTTTGCCCTCCATAAGCTATATTAAAATATCTCTCGTTTTCTCAAGTGCTTTTCTCCCATTCATTCATGATTGTTCATTTCTTTTTCTCGGCTTAGTCATCTTCAAGGCACACAATTCCATTCAACCATTAAATTGAACTACCACCTGACCAAGTAGTTTATATTCTCTCAATCTTATTCCTAATAAGATATAAAATGTGAATTTTTTTAGGACTCAGCATGATCAGGAAATCATCTCCACTGAGGGTTCACAGGGAGGCCAGGATGAAAGTTACAGGCTGAACTGTGAGGTTGGTGAGGAAAGGAATTAGAGGCAATGTCTTCTTCCTGATCTCGCCTTCCCCAGATCATATACCTGGAACATCTTTACCTTAATGGGCACTGCTCATACTGGAGCCGGCTAAGTTCCTGAACCATCCTATAGGGGAAGCAAGCATCCTAACTTCTGACTCTCCCTTTCTTCCCATCCAGCAACTCCTCTTTGCAGAATAAAATGTCCTTTGTCTCTAGCCACATTTTGTCTTAAAGTCTATTTTGTCTCATCTTAGTATAGATATGCCAGCTCTCTTATGGTTGCTTCTTGCATGAAATATCTTTTTCCAACTGTGGTGTAATAAAAAAATAAATATTTGGTCTTTGTCCCTGGTTCCTGGCACAGAGCTCCTAAAACACTTGGAACTTAAACATCTTTTGTATGCTAATGGAATGATTCAGGTTGGTGGGGGGAGGGGGGAGTGGTACCTAAATAGCTTCAGGATGGGGGCTGGTTGCCAGAAAACCAGCCATATGATTAGAGGGTTGGGAATTTCAGCCCTAACCCCCAACCCCTGATGAGAGGAGTGGAGCTGGAGACTGAGTCCAATCACGCATGCCCATGATTTAATCAATCATGCATACATAATGAAATGCCCATAAAACGCCTAAATGACAGAGGTTTGGAGAACCTCTGAATTGGGGACTACATCCACATGCAAGGAGGGTGGTACACTCAAGAGGCTCTTGTGCTTGGGACACTTCCAGACCCCACTCTATCTACCTTTTCTTCTGGCAGTTCATTGATGTTCTTTATAATAAACTATAATAGTAAGTAGAGCACTTTCTTGAGTTTTATGAGTTGTTCTAGCAAATTATTGAAACTGGGGTGGTGGGGGTGCTGATCAGTGGAAACTCCAAATTTGTTGTCAGCTGGGCAGATATGTAGGTTGCCTGGGAACCCCACTTCCAGCTGGTGTTTGAAGTGGGAGCCGCTTTGGGGACTAAACCCTTTAACTTATGGGAAAAGATGTTAACTTCAGGCAGGTAGTGTCAGAATAGGATTGAATTGTTGGACATCCAGTTGGTATGAGAGGATTGGAGAATTGGTATGAGAAATAACATGTATTTGGTGTCCAAAAAACATGCACCATCCTTTTATTTCAACCTAGTTGTTTCTTTGAATCTGAAGCATGTCTCTTTTAGACAGCAGATAGTTGGATCTTCTTTTTTTTTACCAGGTTTATAATTACTACCTTTTGATTTGATTGTTTTATTCCTTCGTATTTCACATATTATTGACAAACAGGCATTCATCAAACATATCACAGGTTCAGTTCCAGACCACCACAATAAAGTGAATATCACAATAAACAGAGTCACAGGAATTTTTTAGTTTCCCAGTGCATAAAAATGTTATGTTTACACAGTACTGTAGTCTATTAAGGGTGCAATGCATTGTGTCTAAAACAGCAATGTACATAGCTTAATTTAAAGACGCCTAATTGCTAAAAATTGCTAACCATCATCCAAGAGCCTTCAGCAAGTCATAATCTTTTTGCAGGTGGAGCGTCTTGCCTGGATGTTGGTGGCTGCTGACTGGTCAGGGTGGTGGTTGCTGAAGGTTGGGTGACTGTGGTAATTTCTTAAAATAAGACAACGATGAAGTGTGCCACATCAATTGACTTCCTTTCACGAATGATTTCTCTGTATCATGCAATGCTGTTTTACCCACAATAGAACTGCTTTCAATATTGGAGTCAATCCTCTCAAAACCGCTGCTGGTTTATCAACCAAGTTTATGTAATATTCTAAATCCTTTGCTGTCATTTCAACAATTCTCACAGCATCTTCACTAGGAATAGGTCCATTTTTTAAAAACCCCTTTCTTTGCTCATCTGTAAGAAGCAACTACTCATCTGTTCAAATTCTATCCTGGGATTGCAGCAATTCAGTCACATCTTCAGGCTCCACTTCTAACTCTAGTTCTCTTGCTGTTTCCACCACATCTGCAGTTACTTTCTCCACTGAAGTCTTGAACACCTCACAGTCATCCATGAAGATTGGAATCAGCATCTTCTAAACTCCTGTTAATATTTTTTGATATTTTGGCCTCTTCCCATGAATCAAAAATGTTCTTTATGTCATCTAGAATGGTGAATCCTTTCCAGAATGTTTTCAATTTACTTGTTTCAGATCCATCAGAGGAATCACTATCTATGGCAGCTATAGCCTTACACAATGTATTTCTTAAGCAATAAGGCTTTGAAAGTTGAAATTACTCCTTGATTCATGGGCTGCAGAATGAATGTTGCATTAGCAGACCTGAAAACAACATGAATCTCATTGTACAGCTCCATCAGAGCTCTTAGGTAACCAGGTGCATTGTCAATAAACAGTAATATTTTGAAAGAAATCTTTTTTCTAAGCAGTAGGTCTCAACGGTGGGTTTAAAATATTCAGTAAACCATGTTGTATACAGATGTGCTGTCGTCTAGGCTTTGTTGTTCCATTTATAGAGCACAGGCAGAGTAGATTTAGCATAATTCTTACGGGCCCTAGGATTTTCAGAATGGTAAATGAGCACTGGCTTCAACTTAAAGTCACCACTTGCATTAGCTCCTAACAAGAGAGTCAGCCTGTCCTCTGAAGCTTTGAAGGCAGGCGTTGACTCCTGCTCTCCAGCTATGAAAGACCTAGATGGCATCTTTTTCCAATAGAAGGCTGTTTCATCTACATAGAAAACCTGCTGTTTAGTGTAGTCACCTTCATTAATTATCTTAGCTAGATCTTCTGGATAACATGCTGCAGCTTCTACATCAGCACTTGTTGCTTCACTTTGCACTTTTATGTTATGGGTATGGCTTTTTCCTTAAACCTCATGAACCAACTTCTGCTAGCTTCAGACTTTCCTTCTGTAGCTTCCTCACCTCTATCAATCTTCTTAGAACTGAAGAGAGTTAGGGCCTTGCTGTGGATTAGGATTTGGCTTAAGGGAATGTTGTGGCTGGTTTGATCTTCTATCCAAACACTAAAGCTTTCTTCATAAAAGCAATAAGTCTGTTTTACTTTCTTATTAATCGTATGTTCACTGGAGTAGCACCTTTAATTTCCTTCAAGAACTTTTCCCTTACATTCACAACTTGGCTAACTCATTGGTACAAGAGGACTAGCTTTCTGCCTATCTCGGCTTTTGATATGCTTCCTCACTGAGCTTAATCACTTCTAGCCTTTGATTTAAAGTGAGAGACGTGTGACTCTTCCTTCCATTTGAACGCTTAGAAGCCATTGCAGGGCTATTAATTGGCCTTGTTTCAATATTTTTGTGTCTCAGGCAATAGGGATGCCCAAGGAGAGGGAGAGAGACAGGAAAATGGCCTGTCAGTGGAGCAGTTAGAACACACACAACATTGATTAAGTTCATGGTCTTACAAGAGTGTGGTTCATGGCGTCCAAAACAATTACAATAGTAACATCAAAAATCACTGATCACAGATCACCATAACAAATATAATAATAATTTAAAAGCTTGAAATATTGTGATAATCACCAAAATGTGACACAGAGACACAAAATAAGCAAGTGCTGTTGGGAAAATGGCACCAATAGGCTTGCTCAATGCAGGGTTGCCTCAAACCTTCGATTTGTAAAAAAAAAAAAACTGCAACATCTGTAAAGTGCAATAGAGCAAAGCACAATAAAACAAGGTCTGCCTGTAGCTGGATTTATGTCTCATTTTGCTTTATAGTTTCTATGTGTCTCATGTCATTTTTGTTCCTCCATTTTTCCTTCACTGTGTTCTTTTTGCATTAAGTGGACATTTTCTGGCACATGATTTAAATTCCTTTAATGATTTTTAAGGGGTTTTTTTGAGTTATTTTATTAGTGCTTGCTCTAGGGTCAGTAATATTTTAACTTATTAGAATCTACTTCAGATTTATACTAACTTAATTCGTATAATATACAGAAACTTTGCTCCAATATAGCTCCAGTCCCATTCCCTAATTTGTTGTGTTATTATTGTCTGATACTTTAAACCTATGTATGTTACAAATGCAAAGAATACAGTGCTATAGTTATTATTTTATATAATCTTATGTCTAAAGATAAAAGGGAAAAATATATTCATAGTGTCTTTATATTAACTGACTTATTTACCAGTTCTCATTCTCTTCATTTCTTTCTGTGAATTTGAGTTACCGGCTGACTTCACTTTCTTACTCAGATATAGTTTCATTTCCTCTCTCCCCACTCCTCTGTACTGTTATTGTCAAATAAATTATACCTCTATATGTTATAGGTCCAACAGTATAATTTCATAGATATTGTTCTGTGCAATTTTTAAACCAGTTTCAAAAAGAAATATATAATTATACTTTCTTTTGTAGCTACCCACATAATTACATTTACCATATATGTTGTTTTTCTATGTGAAATTGAACTACTCCCTGGCTTAATTTATTTTCAGCATCAAGAACTTCCTTTAGTATTTCTTATAAACCAAGTATGCTAGCAGTGAATTCTCTGTTTTTGCTTATCTGGAAATCTTTATTTTGCCTTCATTTTAGAAAGATGTTTTGCTAGATATAGGGTTCTTGGTTGACAAATTTTTTTCCAGCACATTGAATACATTATCCCACTTTCTTCCAGACGCCACTGTTTCTGACAAAAAGTCAGCTGTTAACCTTATGGAATTCACTTCTATTTGTAGAGTCACTTTTTTCTTGCTGCTTTCAAGATTTTCTCTCTCTTTGTTTAACTATGATGCATCTGAGTGTGGATATATTTGTGTTTAAATTTCTTGGGGCTTATTGAGCTTTTTGAAGAGTAAGTTAATGTTTTGTTTTTATCAAATTTGGAAATTTTTCAGTCATTATTTCTTTGAATATTTTTTCTGCCTCTTCTCTGTCCTCTCCTTTTGGTATTCCCATTACACATATTTTGACACAATACATTTCTCTGAGAATCTGTTCATTTTTCATATTTTCCCCTGTTTTTCAGATGCATAGTCTCTATTGATCTAGATTCAAGTCTGCTGATTTTTTTCTTCTACCAGCCAAATACACTGTTGAATCCCTTTGGTGGATTCCTATAAGAATAGTTAATAACTTCCTGCTAATTCCTTTTGCTAAACCCAGTAATTCAATTCTGCCTTCCAGAGGTGACCTAAGCCTGACCCCCAGGCACATCCCTCCTGAGAGATTTCAGGACCTTGTCTTACCAACTTTCATGGAGGTTTGGTCAATATCACTGGATTCAAGGCAAATGCCGTTATTCCTGTTTTAAATAAATGAGAAAATTAAAACACAGAATTGAGCAGTAATTTTTTCAGAAAATGAAGGACTGGAGCCGAGGTCTTCAGAGTTTTAATCAAGCCAGTTACTGAGTGTGTATATGAGTCACCCAGGGATTTGTTTAAAATCTGAGAACAGTAATACAATAGGCAACTAGTTACAGGTTCAAAAGCACTTAGGAGAGAACAACAGGCAAGTCCAAACATTGAAAAGTAAAAAGAAGAGAAAATACCTCATTTTCCAGTGGAGAGATTGTTACTACACTGGAGTCGAGAGAAAGGACTGCAAGCTGGGACTTAGTGACCAGATAGTTCTCACCCTTAGTAAGAACTCAGTAAGAACCTTATCTTAGTAAGAACATTATCCTAAGTATGACTAACTTTCCCAACTGCAAATAACCTTAAAGAAAAAACTGACAATTAGAACATTTTAAGCCATTAGCTGAAATGAGAGTTCCAAAGCAGTAACTTTAGATCACCTCTGGAGTTGGATGGTTTCCCTTTTTTTTTTTTTAATTTATACCCTATTTTGTTCCAAAAAGACTTAAGATTATTTCTGGAATTTATTTTTGTACAAACATTTACCAAGTGTCTATGATGGCAGGCTCTTTTATATAAATGAATAGAGCAAGGTCCTGCCACCAACATCTCAGAAACAGGGAACTGAACACATAGATCCAAACCCAGTCTGTGGAATCAGGCAGCCCTAGATCTGTGCCCCAGCTCCTTTCCTTATTAAGGTAAAACCTTGGACCTGCTATTTGACCTCTTCAATCCTCAGGTTCTTTGTAAAACAGGGAAAACCACATCATCTACTTCACTGGATTTGGTGGCAGTTAAATTGTATAATTCTCCAAATGTTGAAGACATGACTATCTTTCAAACTTATACTGAATGGGAGACAGTTATTTAACTCACTAATGAGGAAACCAGTAGGGTCACAAAGCTGATTCAAAGGCATATGTGAGAGACTGATACACATAATAAATGAAAAAAAGTGCTAGAATAAGATTGCTAAATTATTTTTAGACTGGTATATCCTATAGAGTAATAAAACTTAATATTTGGGGTTATCTTTTCTATGGAAATTATTTGCATTTCTGCCACCCAAAAATTATTTGAAATTTATCAGTCTGCTACAAGTTGGCATCTAATTCCTCCTGGACCTGAATCAATAGTAAATGGGAGGTCAAACAAAGATGTATGTCTAGAGAATTAGATAATCTTTGGGTAGTCCTGTTAGACAATATTCCAGCATGAAAAGACATGCTGTCATCAGTTTGCCTTATTTCCAAGTTTGGGATAATTTTTCTTAATACACCTTAAGTGTTTAGCACAGAGCTTGCTACATAATAAGTGCTGAAAATATGATAGCATATTTATCATTTCATTCTTTATAATCCTAGCTCTGCTGCATACTAGCTGGGTGGTCTTAGGCGTGTTTTCTCTTTGCTTTAGTTTTTTCATCTATAAAATGGGGATAATGGTGTTTTCTACCACACAAGCCTATCAGGAGGATTAGGTAAAGATTTAATATGCACAAGACACTTAGTATCTGGCACATAGGAGTCACTAAATAAGTGAAAGTGAATGCTGTCATTCTCCAGAACACTTGGTGTCACACTACAGCCAATATTTTCACAATATAAGGAAATGAAAGGGGAGGAAATTGCTGTAATGTTGAGAGGATGGGCATAGCTGGTCAGAGAATGCCCAAAGAAGACCTTTGCAGCTTGAACTTGGACTAAAGAACAAGCTATTTATAGCTGTGCTGGGAAACCAGCTCACCCTTGCCTCAAGCATTATTAAAATGGACGTGTTCCAGAGTTCCGAAAGCAAAGATAAATTTCATACTCTTGTCTACTTTTTGTCCTCATCCTCACATAGTAATAATATGCAACACACTTTCACAGGTTACTACAAGCACTGCCCCATTCTTCTAGACCTCTTGTGGCCATGACATCTTTCCCTGGGGATGAAAATGTTAATTACTTTTTACTAAAAGCAGCTTCCCCAACTTGTTTGACTGCCTTATTTGATGTGGAAATAGAAAGCAAATGTCATCACCAACCAAACGCTCTACACAATCACAGCCCAAATAGCCAAGAAGCTACACTATTTTCATATTTTCTCCTCTGTGTGAGGAGCATCTGAACTGTGTGTAGAGAAGACTAATTATTCTCTTCCCACAATCTTCTCCTGGAATTGGTACATTGGGGAATGCACTTTAGACCAATGACCAGCTTATGCTGGTGTAAATAAGACACCCATCTGAGCGTTGTGGACTTTTCTGTTCCATGAGTCATTATATGAAGGATAAATAACATGATCATAAATACCCAGAACCCCCAGAGTCAGAACAGCTATTTTTTTTCAGTGCACACAAATATTGATGAAAATAGGTTTAATGGCAGTTCCTGTGGATACAAGTTACTAGGAGTTGTGCACCTGGAGTTGTGTTTCTCTCCTCCCAGGTCGTGGTTCCTAAGGTGAGATTCAGCTCTATGAAGCCACAGAGTTCAGACTGTAACTGTCACTGAAGATGTGCATTTTAATAAGCCCATTTCAAGAATAAGATGGGCTATACTGTGTCACCCTATAAACAGGTGATTAGTGTTAAAAGGTTATCACGGCCTCTTCAGAAGTGATTCATCCTTCCCTATTTATTTATTCATCTATTCATTTGTTGACTGTCTCTAATGATAGAAGTAATAACTATATTACCAATTTCAGATAATCGGTATATCACAGAAAAGTACAAGGAAATAGCCAAAAATTCTGCATAATTCCACCACCCAAATATAATCCTGGCAACCGGTTTTTGTTTTGTGTACTTCTAAAGTCGTTCATGAGAGAAAGATTAATCATACCTTTGTACATTTGTTCATACATTTGTAACCTGCCTGGCAGGTGAGGGTTTGTTCCAGTTATCTAAGTCTGCATAACAAACCACCTCCAAACTTAGTAGCTTTAAAAACATCAATATTTATTTTACTCACAAATCTGCAATTTGGGCAGGGCTTGATGGGGACAGCTTGTCTGTGCTCCACTTAGCACCAGCTGGGGCAGCTCAAAGGCTGGGGTGGCATTATCTGAAGGCCACCTGGTTTGCATGCCAGGTGCCTGGGCTGGAAAACTAAGACCTGAGACTAAACAATTGGGTGTTCCCAGGCACCTCTTGTTTTCTATGTGCTCTGCCCTCATGTTGTCTCCAGCATGGTAGCTTCAGGTGGGCTGGACTTCTTACATGTCAACTTAGGGTTCCCAAAGCTTGTGTACTGCCTGGGGTTGGGGGGACACTGTGTCACTTTTATAACTTGGCCTTGAAAGCACACAGCATCACTTCCACCACATTCCACTTGTTAGAATCGAGTCACTAGAACAAGCCCATATACACAGAGAGGGCAAACTGGAATCCATCTTCTCAGAGGAACGTCAAAGAGTTTCTGAGCATGTTTTAAAACCCCAGGGAATTTAGCAACTAAATGAATAGTTGAATAAATAAATAGGGAAGTATGAATCACTTCTGAGAAAGGTTGTGAAAATCTTTTAACACTAATCATCTGTTTCTATTGTGTGCCGTATAGCCCATCTCATTCTTAAAATATACCTATTGAAGAAAATGCATACCTTCTGTGGCAGTAAACATTTGTTGGAATGGACCTAACAAGACATGAGTATTTTCCTGTATCAGTGAATAATTTAACAGCATGATTTTAAGAGTTGCATTGTGGATTTATCATAATTTATTTAACCAATTTCCAATCACTCAATGTCAGATATTTAAACCATTTACTTTGTTATATAGATAAGTCTATGATTACAGAGTTTTCTGTTTTCTTTTGATAATTTCAGGAACATAGAAGTTCTGGATGAAAGGGATATGTATTTTTAAGGTTTTGACTATCTACTGCAAAAGTGGCCTAGATACTTTAAAAGAAACTTCAGTTTTTATGAAATTTTACAAAATTAAGCAGAAGATACAGAGATTTCCCATATGCTCCCACAGCGTAGCCTCCCCCATTATCAACACTTGGTACATTTGTTATATTGATGTACCTACACTGACGCATCATAATCACTCAGAGTCTATAGTTTATACTAGGGTTCACCTTTGGTGTCGTACCTTCTATGGGTTTGCACAAATGTGTAATAATATATAACCATCATTATAATATCATACAGAGTATATACAGAGTGTAATGACATGTATCCACCATTATAGTATCAGACAGAATAGTTTCACTGCCTTAAAATTCCTCTGTGCTCTGCCTTTTCTCCATCCCTCCCACCAACCACTGGCAACCACTGATCCTTTTGCTGTCCCCATGGGTTTGCGTTTTCCAGAATATCATATAGATGAAATCAAAGAGTATGTAGCCTTTTCAGAATGGTTTCTTTCACTTAGTAGTATTTATTAAAATTTCCTCCATGTCTTTTCCTGGCCTAATAACTCATTTCTTTTTAGCACTAATTAATATTCCATTACCTGAATGTACCAGAGTTTATTTATTCATTTACCTAATTGAAGAACATTTTAGTTGCTTCCAAGTTTCGGCATTTATGAACAAAGATGTTTTAACATCTGTGTGCAGGTTTGTGTGAACATAAATTCTCACCTCCTTTGGTTGTATACCAAGGAACATGACTGCTGGATCATATGATAAGCCAATGTTTAGTTTTTAGAGAAACTGTCTTCCAAAGTGACTGTATCACTTTGCATTTCCACGAGTAATGAATAAAAGTCCCTGTTGCTTCACATCCTCACCAGCATTTGGTGTTGTCAGTGTTCTGGATTTTGACCTTTCTTATAGGTGTGTTGTTCTCTCTCCTTTTTGTTTTAATTTGCATTTCCCTAATGATACAGGATATGAAGCATCTTTTGATATGCTTATTTGCCATTTATATATCTTCTTTGGTGAGGTCTTTGGCCCGTGTTTTAATCAGGGTTTTTTTTTAATTGTTGACTTTTAAGAGTTCTTCATATATTTTGGATAAGAGTTCTTTATCAGATGTGTCTTTTTTCCTAGCCTGTGCCTTGTGTTTTCATTCTCTTGACAGTATCTTTTACAAAACAGAAATTTTTACTTTTAATGAAATTCAGCTTATTGATTATTTCTTTCATGGACCATACCTTTGGTATTGTATCTAAAAAGTCTGTGTCAAATCCAAGGTCATCCAGATTTTCTATGCTATCTTCTAACTGTTTTACAGTTTTGCATCATACATTTAGGTCTGTGACCCATTTTGAGTTAGCTTTTGTGGAGGGTGTATCATCTGTGTCTACACTCATGTCATGTCCTGTTGTCCCAGCTCCATTTGCTGAAAAGACTACTTTTTCTCCAGTGTATTGCCTTCATTCCTTTGCCAAAAACAAGTTGACTGTATTCATGTGGGTCTACTTCTGCACTTTCTATTCTGTTCCATTAATCTATCTGTCTATTCTTCTGTAAATACTACACTGTCTTGATTATATTTTAGCTTTATAGTAAGTTTTGAAGTCAGATAGTGTCAGTCCTCCAACTTTGTTCTTGTCCGTCAATATAGTGTTGGCTATTCTGAGTCTTTTGCCTGTCCATATAAACTTTAGAATCAGTTTATTAATCTCCACATTATAACTTGCTGGAATTTTGATTGGGAAGGCATTGAATATATAGGTCAAGTTGGAAAGAACTTACACCTTGACAGTATTGAGTTTTCCTCTCCATGAACATGGAATTTATATCCATTTATTTAGTTTTTCTGATTTGTTTCATCAGGGTTTTGTAGTTTTACTCATATAGATCTTGTTAGATTTGTACTTAAGTATTTTACATTTTGGAGTGCTAATATAAATGGTATTGTGTTTTTACATTATTGTGATTTGTTCATTGCTCATATCTAGGAAAGCAATTGACTTTTGTATATTAACCTTGTATCCAACAAACTTGCTATAGTAACTTATTAGTTCCAGGAGGTCTTTTTGTTCTTTCAGATTTTCTCCATAGTCAATCATGTCCTCTGCAAACAAACAGTTTCATTTCTTCCTTCCTAATCTGTATACCTTTTATTTCCTTTTCTTTTCTTATTGCATTAGCTAACACTTCCAGTGTGATGTTGAAAGCTTTGAGTTTCTCTCCTTTAATTATAACATGAGCTGTAGACTTCTTGTAGATTTTTTAATCAAGTTGAGGAAGTTCAAGTTCCTAGTTTACTGAGAGTTTTTAATCATGAATAGGTGTTGGATTTTGTCACATGCTCTTTTTAATTCTAATGATATGATCATGTGATTTTTCTTCTTTAGCCTGTTGCTGTGACAGATTACATAAATTAATTTTAAGTGTTGAACTAGCCTTGCATACTTGGGATAAATCTCACTTGGTTTTTGTATATAGTGCTTTGTATACATTGTTGGATTTGATTTGTTAATATTTTATTGAGGATATCTGCATCTATGTTCATGAGAGATATTAGTTTTCTTTTCTTCTAGTGCTTTTGTGTGGTTTTGATAGAAGGGTAATGCTGCCCTCATAGAATGCATTAAGAAGTATGCCCTCTGTTTGTACTGAAAAAATTTTTAGGGAATTGGTATAATTTCTTCCCTAAATGTTTGGTAGAATTTACCAGTTAATCCAGTTGAGACTGGTGCTTTCTATTTCAGAAGGTTATTAATTATTGAGTCAATTTCTTTAATATATATAGGTCTACTCAGATGGTTTATTTCTTCTTGTGTGAGTTCTGGCAGACTGTGTTGTTCAAGGAATTGATTTGTTTAGGTTATCAAAATTGTGGGTATAGAATTGTTCCTAGTATTTCTTTATTCCCCTTTTAGTGTCCACAGTATCTGTAGTGATGTGCCATCTTTCATTTCTGATATTGGCAATTTGAGTTTTCACTTTATTTTATTAGTTAGCCAAGCTAGAGGCTTATCAATCTTATTGATCTTTTCAGAGCATCAGCTTTTGGTTTCATTGTTATTATTTGGGAGAAAACTGTTAACTGTTAGATCATTTAAGAGTAAGAAAAATAAGTTTTATAGTTTACTTTCACTTATTCCTTCTTTGATGTTCTTTCTTTGTATAGATCTAAGTTTCTGACCTATAATGTTTTCCTTCTCTCTAAAAGAACTTTTAACGTTTCTTGCAAGACAAGTCCACTGGCAATAAATTCCCGCAATTTTTGTTTTTCTGCGAAAGTCTTTATATCTCCTTCACTTTTGAAGGATGACTTCACAGGGCACTGAATTCTAGGTTGGGTGGTGACGGGTTTCTCTCAACAACTTAAATATTTCATTTTAGTCTCTTCTTGCTTGCATGGTTTCTGAGGAGAAGTCAGATGTAATTCTTACCTTCGCTGCTCTATAGATAAAACGTTTTCCCCCTCCGGCTTCTTTCAGGAGTTTTCCTTAATCTTCAGTTTTCTGTAGTTTGAAAATATATGCCTAGTTGTAGGTTTGGGGAGTTTGAGGGGTTTGTTTGTTAGTTTCTGCATTTACCCTGCTTGGTGTTCTCTAAACTTCTTAGATCTGTGGTTTGGTGTCTGACATTAATTTGGGGAAATTCTCAGTCATTACTGTTTCAAATATTTCTTCTGCTCCTGTTTCTTCTCCTTCTAGTACTCCCACTCTCATATGTTAAACCTTTTGTAGTTGTTCCACGGTTCCTGGATATTCTGTTCTGTTTTTTTCCCCAGTCTTTGTTCTCTGCTTTTTGGTTTTGGGGTATTCTATTGAGACATTCTCAAGCTCAGAGATTCTTCCCTCAGCTATGTCCAGTCTACTAAAAGCCCATTAAGGGCATTCTTCATTCCTGTCACAATGTTTTTTATCTCAATCATTTCTTTTTGGTTTTCTTAGAATTCCCATCTTTCTTCTTACATTGCCCTTTTGTTCTTATATGCTGTCTACTTTATCCATTAGAGCTCTTAGTATATTAATCATAGTTGTTTTAAATCCCCAGTGTGATCATTCCAACACCTCTCCTTTATCTGAGTCTGGTTCTGATGCTTGTTCTGTCTCTTTATACTGTGTTTTTTGCCTTTTGGTATGTCTTGTAATTTTTCCTTGATAGCCTAGAATGATGTACTGGGTAAAAGCAACTGTTGTAAATAGACATTTAGCAATGTATCAATAGTAGTGAGGTATGAGGGAAGGGGAAGCATTCTATAATCCTATAATTAGATTTCAGTGTTATGTTTGTTTGGATTATGATTCCAGCTGATATCTAATGCAAAAACTGGAGAAAATGTAATTTAAAAAATAACAGGATCCATGTCAAAATGATGTCTGTTCTGACAGTATTTCATATCAGTTGTGCTTCTCAATACAGCATTATTTTACTCCTTTGCCTATTAACTGCTTTGCTGTGGACAATTTTTTTAACTGTGCATAACAATTTCTCTTACTTATGAATGATTACCAAATATACAAGATTTTACACTGTGCCTCTCAATCTGCTTCCATTCTTTGGAATGAATTCCTTTCTATTGATCTATTTCTAATTTTGTTTGAAAGTATGGCCTAGCCTTGATATGCAGTGTAAATGGCTTTTGTTGGAACTGAAGATTGTGCTTTCCAGTCCAGCTTTCCTCTAGCTCTGCTTTCAATTAAAGTTCAATTTTGCTCCATTGTTGGCCACAGTATGAGATGCATTATATAAAATCTAATTTGCATATACTGAAACATTAGAAGCACACCAGAGGCACTTCTTATTACTTAAATTCTAAAATTATTCCCTTATCCCACATCTGGTGGGATCATGTAAGGTTCATTTTTTTCCTATCCTCTGAAATCCCCCTGTGAGCCATTAGTGTTAGATGAAATCATCCTCAAAGACTCTGAAAAGAACTTTATCAAAGAGTCATACCTCTAGCATTGTGCTTTCTTGTTTTATTCACACATAAAAAAGTCAATATTCACATGAACAATTTAGCTTTACTTATTTCTACAAGCACAATGACATTATATTTACACTTAAGAAAGTGAGAAGGATCAATGATTTCTTGGAATTCTCTCTCTCTCTCACACACACACACACACACACACACACACAAGGTCTTGTATATATATTCTATTTTGGTTATAACCCCTGTGGTTGCATAAAGCAGAAACCCAAAACAAACAAATTTAACCAAGTGAAAATTCATTTGTTCAAATAACCAGAAACTCCAAGGGCAGATTTTCAGGCACGGATGACCTAAGGGCTATAGGTACAAGCAGTATCTTCAGGCTTCAGTCTCAATCTCTTGCTACATTGGACTGGTTTGGATCAGGTGCTTATCCCTGAACCAACTCCTGTGGCCAGAGTGTGAAACCTGTCCATTGAACAGGTCTGGTCATGTAAATCTCCTGAATCCAAGCCCATCCAAACACTTTGACAGAGAGTTGGGAGGGGTATTTCCCATGAAAAGATCAAACTGATTGCCAGAAAATGGTGGTATATTGTGGGAGGTACACAAAATCAATATCCACTAAACTCTGTAGACAGTTTGGAGAATCAAGCATTCCTCCAAACCAGATCTGACTCTCAGCCCTCTTATTCAACTACTGTGCTTCAATAAACGAAATGATTCAGTCAAGAAATTAGGTCAGTGAAAAACATTTGAAAACTTGCACTGTGTTGAAATATGGAGCCTCCAAGTATTTCTCTTTTCAAATGGTATGCTGTCATCACACATACCAATGCAGTAGCTCACCATAGTCATCATGCCAGTAAGAGGGTCAGCACCAATGAAAAAAAGGGTTAATAATTCCAGTCACAATTGAGGCAACATATTTATCTCATCTATCTTCCAAAAGGCCACTAAAATGACAGTAAGAAAAAATAATTTTAAGAATAAACATTGTAGTACAAAGAGAATCATAGAAGAGATGACAGCAGAAAGATCTTGGAAGCTGGGAAGCAGATGGATAAGACTTGTGAAAGGTGAAAACCGGGCCAGCAAGGGGTGTGGGATCCAGAAGCAAGTCAAATCAAGGCAGAACGGGTGAAAATTAAGGGCTTCGAGTGGAGTTTAGGTGGGGAATCAAAAAAGAAGAATCTGACAAAAGTTAGGCAGAGAAGTAGACATCCAGACCTGCCTTCCAACCCAGAGTAGCCTGGGGGCTAGCCTTACAGCACTCGGGTAAAAGACAGGAGGTGTCGTCTCTGGAGGCGTTGAAAGAGAGACACTGAAAACATGTGGGCCTCAGGAGAGGTGTGTACTGAAAGGTGTATCTTTCCTCAAGAATTCTAAATTTGATTTTTTTAATGAGATAGAATTGACACTGTGTATGTTTAAGGTGTATGTGTTTATTAGATACAGTCATATATTGCAATATGACTATCACCCTAAATTTGACCCTGGATTTCCAAGTTATTATGAAGGTATAGTAGTCAGGTAGAAGAATAGAAAATATTTTTAAAATTTATTTTATTGAAGTATAGTTGATTCACAATGTTGTGTTCATTTCTGCTGTATAGTTAATTGATTCAGTTTATATATATATACATACATATTCTTTTTAATATTCTTTTCCATTATGGTTTATCACAAGATATTGAAGATAGTTCCCTGTGCTATACAGTAGGACCTTGTTGTTTATCCATCCTATATAAAATAGTTTGCATCTGCTAATCCCAAACTCCTAATCCATCCTTCTTCCACACCCTCCCTCTTGGCAACCACAAGTCTAGAACATATTTTATTAGCAATTTGTTAGCTCTATTTATGCTTTTTATGTTGATAGAGATGTAGTATGTGGGCCTCCATGGGTACTCTTGCCTCAGGTCCTACAAACAGAGTTCAAAACAAACAGGATAAAAGAACCTTGAGGAACACAGACAGTGTAGGGAACAGAAACAAACAACAACAACAAGCCACACTGTAACTGACATGCTCATAGAGATAGGAAGAGATGCTGCCCAAGAGGTGGAAGGGGCCTGAGCCCCTTCCAGTTGCTGCCTCTCCCTGGCCTTGGCAGAGCCACTGGCTTGAGTGAACAGAGGCCCCTCAGAGCATCCTGTGCTGCCTGTAAGAACATCCCCTTCTGGAGAGATCCCACATGCACGATTGGCACCACTTTCCATGCACCTTAGGGGGTCCCATGGAGCTCCTTTGCTCATGGCAGAAACTATCACCCCCTCCACCGACATTCCACTACCGTTAGGCCTGAGCCTGTGTCCCTTGGTCACCGAGAAGAACAGGACAAGAACCTCAGCCCAATGGCATTGAATTCCCTAAACTGCTTTCCTCATCCTTTGTTTCCTAGCCCTGAACCTCCACTCTGACCTCTGGAATATGGGATTAGATACAAACTCCATCACCAGCAAAACCCCTACATCCTCAATTTCTTTTCTGAAAATTCTCTTCACTTTCTGACCCTCAAAGAGACCTGGCTTCTCCAAAAGCTATAGTTTTCCACATGCCTGATGCAGGTGGTATCCGTTTTCCCTCCCACATCCCCTGCACCACGGGGCCTCCTCACCATTTCCATTTCTGTCTGCTCCCCCCTAACACCCCTCTGAATTTCCTCTGAAGCTCAAGTGTGCACACTCCGTCAGCCACCACCTTTATTAGACTATCTTAAGGTCACTTCCCCTCATTCCATGAAGATCTTAGCACCTGGCTTGTGGTCCCTTTCTTCAGCACTAAACCAGCTGTAACATTTGGCATGTCAGTATGGAGACGGTCTACCCAACACCCTGGCTGTTTGGTTCCTTAAGTTTCCCTCCTCCAAGCAACCATTTCCTGAGCTCCCCTTCCCCCAGAACACTTCATCATTACTCTGCATCCATACTCTGCCCTCTCACTTTGCTAGCTCTCTCAGCCAAACCCCAGTTCCACTCACTCCACATGTGCGCCTATGCAGTTGACCATGGCTGGAAGAAAATGAGGTAACAAGGCTGACTGACCTTATTTAAATTTGTGATCAGTAATCCCACTTGGGCCTTTAGTGCTGATTAGCAGAACGAACACCCTTCTTTCTTCCTTTTCCACCCCTACTTTCCTAGGTTAATATTTCACCTTTTCAAACCCTTGTACACTGTTGGAAAGAATGTAAATTGGTGCAGCTACTATGGAAAAGAGTAAGGAGGTTCCTCAAAAAACTAAAAATAAAGTTACCATATGATCCAGCAATCCCCCTCCTGGGAATATACCAAGATAAAACTCTAATTCAAAAAGATACATGCACCCCTCTCTTCATAGCAGCACTGTTTACAATAGCCAAGACATGGAAACAACCTAAATGTCCACCGACAGATTAATGGATAAAGAAGATATGGAGAATGGAGCCCAAGTTTCCACAGAGCTGGAACTCCTGGCTTGGGGTCTCGTCCCTCCACTGTCATTGAACTGCCCCGGAGCCCAAGGGGAGGGTGGCCTCACTGAGGCTGCTGGCTCTGGAGGGGCCCCAGCAGCCAAAGCCATGACGGTCCTGGGGACTGCAGGCCGGATCACTCATCCTGGGGTGAGCCAGCTGCCATGTCATGAGGACGCTCAAGCAGCCCTAAGGAGACATCCATGTGGCAAGGAACTGAGGTCTCCTACCTACAGCCATGCCACACCGCACAGCATGGGGGACCCTAGTTCCCCAACTAGGGATTGAACCCACACTGCCTGCACTGGAATCGCGAATTCCCAAGCACTGGACTGCCAGGGAAGTCCCTGTCTTTTATTATAAAAAATATGAGTACAAGAAGGCCCCAGAGCTTCCAAAAGGCTCTTGTTGATCCAGCCATGTGTCCACGCTGTGCCTCTGAGGTGGGAGAGACAAGTTCAGGACATTGGTGCACAAGAGACCTCCCAGCTCCATGAAATATCAAATGGCGAAAACCTCCCAGAGATCTCCATCTCAGCACCAAGACCCAGCTCCATTCAATGACCAGCAAGCTCCAGTGCTGGACACCCTATGCCAAACAACTAGGAAGACAGGAACACAACCCCACCCATTAGCAGAGAGGCTGCCTAAAATCATAATAAGGCCAGAGACACCCCAAAACACACCACCAGACATGGACCTGTCCACCAGAAAGACAAGATCCAGCCTCATCCACCAGAACTCAGGCACTAGTTCCCTCCAACAGGAAGCCTACACAACCCACTGAACCAACCTTAGCCACTGGGGGCAGACACAGAAAACAACGGGAACTATGAACCTGCGGCCTGTGAAAAAGAGACCCCAAACACAGCAAGGTAAGCAAAATGAGAAGACAGAGAAACACACAGCAGATGAAGGAGCAAGGGAAAAACCGACCAGACCTAACACATGAAGAGGAAATAGGCAGTCTACCTGAAAAAGCGTTCAGAATAATGATAGTAAAGAGAATCCAAAATCTTGGAAATAGAATGGAGAAAATACAAGAAACGTTTAACAAGGACCTAGAAGAATTAAAGAGCAAACAAACAGTGATGAACAACACAATAAATGAAATTAAAAATTCTCTAGAAGGGATCAATAGCAGAAAAATTGAGGCAGAAGAACGGATAAGTGACCTGGAAGATAAAATAGTGGAAATAACTACTGCAGAGCAGAATAAAGAAAAAAAAATGAAAAGAATTGAGGACAGTCTCAGAGACCTCTGGGACAACATTAAATGCACCAACATTCGAATTATAAGGGTCCCAGAAGAGGAAGAGAAAAAGAAAGGGACTGAAAAAATATTTGAAGAGATTATAGTTGAAAACTTCCCTAATATGGGAAAGGAAATAGTTAATCAACTCCAGGAAGCACAGAGAGTCCCATACAGGATAAATCCAGGGAGAAACATGCCAAGACACATATTAATCAAACTATCAAAAATTAAATACAAAGAAAAAATATTAAAAGCAGCAACGGAAAAACAACAAATAATATACAAGGGAATCCCCATAAGGTTAACAGCTGATCCTTCAGCGGAAACACCCCAAGCCAGAAGGGAGTGGCAGGACATATTTAAAGTGATGAAGGGGAAAAACCTACAACCAAGATTACTCTACCCAGAAAGGATCTCATTCAGGTTTGACGGAGAAATTAAAACCTTTACAGACAAGCAAAAGCTAAGAGAATTCAGCACCACCAAACCAGCTCTACAACAAATGCTAAAGGATCTTCTCTAGGCAGGAAACACAAGAGAAGGAAAACACCTACAATAACAAACCCAAAACAATTAAGAAAATGGTAATAGGAACAAACATATCAATAATTACCTTAAATGTAAACAGATTAAATGCTCCAACCAAAAGACATAGACCAGCTGAATGGATACAAAAACAAGACCCATATATATGCTGTCTACAAGAGACCCACTTCAGACCTAGGGACACATACAGACTGAAAGTGAGGGGATGGAAAAAGATATTCCATGCAAATGGAAATCAAAAGAAAGCTGGAGTAGCAATTCTAATATCAGACAAAATAGACTTTAAAACAAAGACTATTACAAAAGACAAAGAAGGACACTACATAATGATCAAGGAATCGATCCAAGAAGAAGATATAACAACTGTAAATATTTATGCACCCAACATAGGAGCACCTCAATACATAAGGCAAATACTAACAGCCATAAAAGGGGCAATCAACAGTAACACAATAGTAGGGGACTTTAACACCCAAATTTCACCAATGGACACATCATCCAAAATGAAAATAAATAAGGAAACACAAGCCTTAAATGATACATTGAACAAGATGGACTTGATTGATATTTATAGGACATTCCATCCAAAAACAACAGAATACCCTTTCTTTTCAAGTGCTCATGGAACATTCTCCAGGATAGATCATATCTTGGGTCACAAATCAAGCCTTGGTAAATTTAAGAAAATTGAAATCGTATCAGGTATCTTTTCCAACCACAACGCTATGAGACTAGATATCAATTACAGGAAAAAGTCTATAAAAAACACAAACACATGGAGGCTAAACAATACACTACTTAATAACCAAGAGATCACTGAAGAAATCAAAGAGGAAATCAAAAAATACCTAGAAACAAATGACAATGAAAACAGGATGACCCAAAACCTATGGGATGCAGCAAAAGCAGTTCTAAGAGGGAACTTTATAGCAATATAACCCTACATTAAGAAAGAAGAAACATCTCAAATAAACAACCTAACCTTACAACTAAAGCAAATATAGAAAGAAGAAGGAAAAAACCCCAAAGTTAGCAGAAGGAAAGAAATCATAAGGATCAGATCAGAAATAAATGAAAAAGAAATGAAGGAAATGATAGCAAAGATCAATAAAACTAAAAGCTGGTTTCTTGAGAAGATAAACAAAATTGATAAACCATTAGCCAGACTCATCAAGAAAAAAAGGGAGAAGATTCAAATCAATAGAATTAGAAATGAAAAAGGAGAAGTAACAACTGAAACTGCAGAAATACAAAGGATCACGAAAGCTTACTACAAGCAACTCTATGCCAATAACATGGACAACCTGGAAGAAATGGACAAATTCTTAGAAATGCATAACCTTCCAAGACTGAACCAGGAAGAAATAGAAAACATGAACAGACCAATCACAAGCGCTGAAATTGAAACTGTGATTAAAAATCTTCCAACAAACAAAAGCCCAGGAACAGATGGCTTCACAGGTGAATTCTATCAAACATTTAGAGAAGAGCTAACACCTATCCTTCTCAAACTCTTCCAAAATATTGCAGAGGGAGGAACACTCCCAAACTCATTCTACGAGGCCACCATCACCCTGATACCAAAACCAGACAAAGATGTCACAAAGAAAGAAAACTACAGGCCAATATCACTGATGAACATAGATGCAAAAATCCTCAACAAAATACTGACAAACAGAATCCAACAGCACATTGAAAGGATCATACACCATGATCAAGTGGGGTTTATCCCAGGAATTGCAAGGATTCTTCAATATACGCAAATCAATCAATGTGATACATCATATTAACAAATTGAAGGAGAAAAACCATATGATCATGTCAATAGATGCAGAGAAAGCTTTTGACAAAACTCAACACCCATTTATGATAAAAACCCTTCAGAAAGTAGGCATAGAGGGAACTTTCCTCAACATAATAAAGGCCATATACGACAAACCCACAGCCAACATCGTCCTCAATGGTGAAAAACTGAAACCATTTCCACTAAGATCAGGAACAAGACAAGTTTGCCCACTCTCACCACTCTTATTCAACATAGTTTTGGAAGTTTTAGCCACAGCAATCAGAGAAGAAAAAGAAATAAAAGGAATCCAAATCAGAAAATAAGAAGTAAAGCTGTCCCTGTTTGCAGATGACATGATACTATACATAGAGAATCCTAAAGATGCTACCAGAAAACTACTAGAGCTAATCAATGAATTTGGTAAAGTAGCAGGATACAAAATTAATGCACAGAAATCTCTTGCATTTCTACACACTAATGATGAAATATCTGAAAGTGAAATTGCGGAAACACTCCCATTTACCATTGCAACAAAAAGAATAAAATATCTAGGAATAAACCTACCTAAGGAGACAAAAGATCTGTATGTAGAAAATTATAAGACACTGATGAAACAAATTAAAGATGATACAAATAGATGGAGATATATACCATGTTCTTGGATTGGAAGAATCAACATTGTGAAAATGACTATACTACCCAAAGCAATCTACAGATTCAATGCAATCCCTATCAAATTACCACTGGCATTTTTCACAGAACTAGAACAAAAACTTCACAATTTGTATGGAAACTCAAAAGCCCCTGAATAGCCAAAGCAATCTTGAGAAAGAAAAACGGAGCTGGAGGAATCAGGCTCCCTGACTTCAGACTATACTACAAAGCTACAGTAATCAAGACAGTATGGTACTGGCCCAAAAACAGAAATATAGATCAATGGAACAGGATAGAAAGCCCAGAGATAAACCCATGCACATATGGTCACCTTATCTTTGATAAAGGAGGCAAGAATATACAGTGGAGAAAAGACAGCCTCTTCAATATGTGGTGCTGGGAAAACTGGACAGCTACATGTAAAAGAATGAAATTAGAACACTCCCTAACACCATACACAAAAATAAACTCAAAATGGATTAAAGACCTAAATGTAAGACCAGACACTATTAAACTCTCAGAGGAAAACATAGGCAGAACACTCCATGACATAAATCACAGCAAGATCCTTTTTGACCCACCTCCTAGAGAAATGGAAATAAAAACACAAATAAACAAATGGGACCTAATGAAACTTAAAAGCTTTTGCAAAGCAAAGGAAACCATAAACAAGATGAAAAGACAACCCTCAGAACGGGAGAAAATATTTGCAAATGAAGCAACTGACAAAGGATTAATCTCCAAAATTTACAAGCAGCTCATGCAGTTCAATACCAAAAAAACAAACAATCCAATCCAAAAATGGGCAGAAGACCTAAATAGACATTTCTCCAAAGAAGATATACAGACTGCCAAAAAACACATGAAAGAATGCTCAACATCATTAATCATTAGGGAAATGCAAATCAAAACTACAATGAGATATCACCTCACACCGGTCAGAATGGCCATCATCAAAAAATCTACAAACGGGGCTTCCCTGGTGGTGCAGTGGTTGAGAATCTGCCTGCCAATGCAGGGGACATGGGTTCGAGCCCTGGTCTGGGAAGATCCCACATGCTGTGGAGCAACTGGGCCTGTGAGTCACAACTGCTGAGCCTGCGCGTCTGGAGCCTGTGCTCCGCAACAAGAGAGGCCACAATAGTGAGAGGCCCATGCACCACGATGAAGAGTGGCCCCCGCTTGCCGCAACTAGAGAAAGCCCTCGCACAGAAACGAAGACCCAACACAGCCAAAAATAAATTAATTAATTAATTAATTTTAAAAAAAAACTACAAACAATAAATGCTGGAGAGGGTGTGGAGAAAAGGGAACCCTCTTGCACTGTTGGTGGGAATGTAAATTGATACATCCATGATGGAGAACAGTATGGAGGGTCCTCAAACAACTAAAAATAGAACTACCATATGACCCAGCAATCCCACTACTGGGCATATACCCTGAGAAAACCATAATTCAAAAAGAGTCCAGTACCACAATGTTCATTCCAGCTCTATTTACAATAGCCAGGACATGGAGGCAACCTAAGTGTCCATCAACAGATGAATGGATAAAGAAGATGCGGCATATATATACAATGGAATATTACTCAGTCATAAAAAGAAACGAAATTGAGTTATTTGTAGTGAACTAGAGTCTGTCATACAGAGTGAAGTAAGTCAGAAAGAGAAAAACAAATACCGTATGCTAACACATATATATGCAATCTAAAAAAAAAAAAAGGTCATGAAGAATCTAGAGGCAAGACAGGAATAAAGATGCAGACTTACTAGAGAATGGACTTGAAGTTATGGGGAGGGGGCAGGGTAAGCTGGGACAAAGTGAGAGAGTGGCATGGACATATATACACTACCAAATGTAAAATAGATAGCTAGTGGGAAACAGCTGCATAGTATAGGGAGATTAGCTCGGTGCTTTGTGGCCACCTAGAGGGGTGGGATAGGGAGGGTGGGAGGGTGGGAGACAGAAGAGGGAAGAGATATGGGGATATATGTATATTATAACTGATTCACTTTGTTATAAAGCAGAAACTAACACACCACTGTAAAGCAATTATACTCCAATAATGATGTTAAATAAAAAAGAAGAAGATATGACACATATATACAGTGGAATATTACTCAACCATAAAAAAGAATGAAACAATGCCATTTGCAGCAACATGGATGGACCTAGAGATTATCATACTAAGTGAAGTAAGTCAGATAGAGAAAGACAAATATCACATGATATCGCTTATATGTGGAATCTAAAAGACGACACAAATGAACTTATCTATGAAACAGAAACAGATTCACAGACACACAGAACAGACTTGTGGTTTCCAAGGGGTGGGGTGGTGGAGGATGAATGGATTGGGAGTTTGGGATTGATTAGCAGATGCAAACTATTATATATAGAATGGATAAACAACAAGGTCTTACTGTATAGCACAGGGAACTATATTCAATATCTTGTAATAAACCAGAATTTAAAAGAAAATATAAAAGAATGTGTATATATTTATGTATAACTGAATCACTTTGCTGCACACCAGAAAGTAACACAATATTATAAATCAACGATACTCCAATAAATAAGTAAATAAAAATTTCACACATTTTCCTTTCTCCTCAAACCTTCAACATCTCCATCCCCATCCTTATCCTCAATTGATGTCCTTGCTTCTTATTTCATCAAATAAAGAGATATAGTGAGAAGAAGGTGTCTACATGCTACTACCACCAAATCTCCTGGTCTACCTGCATCTGTGCCCATCCACTCTGTCTTTACTCTCATGAAAAACGGATGAGTGGTCCTAGCTCCACTCCAAGGCCAATTCTTTCCGTATTTATGAATTCCACACCCCCACCTACTCAAGAACAGATGTGCTGCAACTGCCCTCTCTCTATTCTGCATCATCAATTTTCCCTCAAACTAAAAATGAGGGCGGGTGTGGGGGGAGAGGAAGAGGAGGCACAAACACGCTTGAACTCCTATCTGTCCCTAGCGGTCACTGCATCGTTCTGCCACCCTTTCAGCAAACTCACAAAACAGCATCTATACTAGTTGTGTCCAATTATTTTCCTTCATTCTCCCTTGAATCCACTACAGTCAGACTTTGGCCCTTGTCACTCAATCAGAACAGCTTTTTCTGTTGTCCGTGAAATAGTAAGTCCTCTTTTACTCCCTCAAATTGCGGCATTGACACAGTTAATCCCTCCCTCTCTCCAGGAACATTCTTCTCTTGGTTTCTAGGACTCTATCTTAGTTTTCCTCCTAACCTTGCCAACCACTCCTCATCAGTCTCCTTTGCTGGTTCCTCCTCACCTTCTCAATCTCTGAATGTTGGAATGTCCAGGATGCAGTCCTTGGAGCTCTTTTCTTTCCTTCTCTCTAAATGGCATGGGCTATTGATCACTCCTAATTTATATCTTTAGTCCAGACCTTTCCTTTGAAATCCAGACTCATCTATCCAACTGCCTTCTTGATAAATGAACTTGGATCTCTAATATGTATTTCAAACTTAACATGATTGAAACCGAGTTTTTTATCTCCCTCTCAACCTGGCTCTTCCTATATTGTCCTCGTCACAGTAAATGGCAACAATTCCCTTCCTATGCTTGGTCCTAAAACCTTGGATCCATTCTTGAGCCCTCAATTTCCTCAGCAACTCTTGTCAGCTCTTCTTTTGAAGTATATTCAGAATCTGGCCACTTCTTGCTCTATTAGGGGTCCAAGTTACCATCACCTCTTACCTGCACTACTGCAACAGCTTCCCAAGCATTCCTTCTATTTCACCATTGCTCTCCTATTGTCCCTTCTCCACCAGGCAGTCAGAGCCATAGTTTTTTGTTTTTTGTTTTCTTAGGTTTTTTTTTTAATTGAACTATAATTGATTTCCAATGTTGTGTTAGTTTCAGGTGTACAGCACAGTGATTCAGTTACACATATATATACATTCTTTTTCATTTTCTTTTCCATTATGGTTTATCACAGGATATTGAATATAGTTCCCTGTGCTATACAAAAAAACCTTGTTGTTTATCCATCCTTATATAATACGTTGAACAGCTAATCGCAAACTCCCAGTCCTTCCCTCCCCCTACCTCTCCTCCCCCTTGGCAACCACAAGTCTGTTCAGAGCAATATTTCCCAAGTGTAAAAGTCAGACCATGCCTTCCCTGTACTCAAAATCCTCCATGATTTCACACCCCTGATTCCTCTCTGACTTCACCTCTGATCACTCACCCCCTTACTCATCCCGATCCAGCCACACTGATCTCCTTGACTTTCCTTAAATTTCCCATATCCCCACCTAAAGACATTTGTACTTTCAGTTTCCTCTGCCTGAAAAACTCTTCCCCAATATCACATCTTACTTCCTCACTTCTTTCTAGTCCATTCACAAATTTCACCTTGCCTTTGAAACCTGTCTTGACTTCGCCTCTTGCCAGTCACTCTCAGCCTTCCTTGACTCTGCATTTTTCTTCAGAGACTTATCACTACCTAATTGACACATTGAATGTTTTTGATTGTGAACTCCTTTTCGATTGTAAGCTCCTTAAGACAGAGATTTTGTTTGTTTATTCACTGCCAATTCTGTAGTGCCAAGAATAATACCTAGGACATAATAATTGATGCTCAATTAATATTTGTTGAATGAAAATGGTTGATTGAAATTCAGTTGAATCACCAAAATAAGAACAAAAGAAAACATCTAGAAAATGGAACCAAAATGCTCTTGAAAATTAAAATATGACTGGTGGAATTAAAATCTAGTAGACAAATTTGAAGATCGAGTGGAGAAAATTTTCCCAGGAAAAAAAAAGACAGGAAATAGGAGAGAAAAGATGACAAAATAAAATGAGCTGGATAGAAAGGAAAATACCCAATACTGGGAATTCCAGAAAATGAGATAAGAGAAGAGAAGGAGAAGATGATCAAAGAAAGAATTCAATAAATTTCCCAGAACTGAAGGACATGTGTTTCCAGAATAATTTTTGCATCAAGGGAATACAAAATTACACAACACTCATGTAAAGATATTGGTCTATATCCAACAAAATATATATACATTTACCATTAGACCAAGCAATCCCGCTCCAGGGCTGTATCCAAAAGATATACTTGCAAATATGCCAAATGACATACGCACAAGGATATTTATTATAGAGTTATTTGTAGTAATAAAAGACTGATGACAATCCAGATGTTTATCAATAGGAGAATGATTAAATAAACTATGTTATCCAGTTGTAAGTAAAAATTTTGATCATAAGAAGAAATGCAAATATGAATGGAAAATTGGATAATATTAAGGCATTATTATTTAGTTTTAAACAGGTAATAATAACATCATAAATATGTTAAAAGAAAACTCATCTCTTAGAGAGGCATATTAAAGAATTTATGGGTGAAATAATAGATGTCTTGCATTACACTTAAAATATTCCAGAAAAAAATTTAGAAGAAGGGGATGGATAAAACATGACAGGCAAAATGTTGTAATTGTTTAATCTATATGATTAAACATGATTGTATGTAGACATTCATTATAATATTATCTTTACTTTTGCATATATTTGGAAATTACTGTAATAAAAATATTTATCTCCAAACGCAATGGATTTTTTATTACCATCATTAATGTACATTATCCAAAAATTAGTATATACTAGAGAAAAATGAAAGTCCTAAAAGCTGAGAGAAAGAGAGAGAGAAGTGGGGGAGGAGAGAGAAAGAGAGAACAGATCACATAAAAAGAATCAAGAATTACAAAAAAAATTCAATCCATGAAAAAAAAAGAATTACAATGGCACTGGGCTCCTCAGTAGCAAACTTGACCCCAGAAGACAATGAAGAAGTGCCTTCAAAATTCTGAGGAAACAACTCGCAGAATGGAGGAAATATTTGCAAATCATATAACTGATAAGAGACTTGTGCTCAAAATATAAAAAGAATTTCTACAATTCAACAATATAAAGACATATAACCCAATTAAAATACCAGCAAAGAATTTAAATAGGCATTTCTCCAAAGAAGATGTACAAATTTGAAAATAAGTACATGAAAAGACGCCCAACATCATTAGTCATTAGGGGATGCAAATCAAAACCACGTTGAGATACCACTTCACATCCACTAGGTTAGCTATAATGAAAAAGACCATAACAAGTGCTAGCAAGGCTGTGGAGAAAATGGAACCCACATACATTATTGGCAGGACTGTAAAATGGTACAACCCCTTTGGAAAACAATTTGGTGGGTCCTCAAACTGTTAAACATGGAGTTTCCATATGACCTGCAATTTCACTCCTAGGCATAGACCCAAAAGAACTGAAAACATATATCCACATAAAAACGTGTACTTGAATGTTCATAGAAGCATTATCTGTAATAGCTCCAAAGTGGAAACAATTCAAATGTTTATTAAATGATAAATGTGTAAACAAAATTGCAATATCCTCACAATGGAATATTATTTAGCCATAAAAAGGAAAGAATTATTGATACTACAACATGAATGAACCTTTGCCAACAAAACACTAAGTGAAAGAAGCCAGTCAGAGAAGAAGCACATATTTTATGATTCCATTTACATGAAATGTCCAGAATAGGCAAATTCATACAAATGTAAGGATGATTAGTGTTTGCTCGGGGCTGGGGGAAGTGGCAAATTACTGCGAATGATTCAAGGTTTCTTTTGAGGGTGATGAAAATATTCAGGAATTAGATAGTGGTCATGACCGCACAACCCTGTGAATACACTAAAAACCACTTGATTGTGTACTTTAAATGGATGTGTGAGTTATATCTCAATAAATCTGTTACTTTAATATTTTTGAAAGCATGACCACGGATGCCAGTGGGGTCTGTGGCTCAGTCAGTTGGCATCCACTCTTTGACTTCTCTGCTGACTCACCAAACTTTTTAAAGGATGTTCAAGCAGGCTGCTCAGTTTACTTACTAATCCAGAAATTTTGGGTTATTTTGCATTTGCAAATCTTCACAATCAAGTCCAGTGAAAGTGCTTTTTTAGTTCATACTGATGATTAAAAATCCATGCTCATAGACTACCCTTGACTGATCTCCAACACAAAATAATTTTACATGGAACAGATACAATTGAAAAAACTTTCCAAATCGAGGCTTAAAGAGTTAAGATCAAAGAGAGAAGGGGTCAAACTGTGACTTACAGCAGTGGTTACACCAAGATATGGTGATACATCCAACTGCAGGGTTGAATATTATCTCTTACATTGATGAGCAGTTCAAATGTTATCTGTGTGATGAACATGTATTGAACAGACAGTCATATCACAGAGAACACGATGCATTGTTGTTTTTACACTTTCATCTTTTGAACATGAACTTAAATTATTTGAAGCTAAATTTATTAAGATAATACACATGAACTATTGTATCTGTAATTGCAAAAGTTTACAACCTTAGTGATAAAATGACCGCCATTGAAGAAATAGATTCTTGATAAAACTGAAAAACATAACATCAAAGTTTATCACTTCTTAGGAGAAGAATCAGATGAAGATGAAGAGTTTAAAGATCAGACTAGGCTCTCTCCAGTCTCGGATTCCAATTTCTGCAGATAGACATGAATGGCAAGGGGTTAGAAATCATTGCTCTCCGTGGGGCTTTGTGGGCATGAAGACCCCAGGACAACATGACAGGAGCTGAGCACAGAACTCATCGCCCACCTGCAGACCTCAAGGGGCTAACCCAGGACTTTCACTATGAAAGGCTTAAGAGAAACAACAAAAAAGCGAGGATCTGAATAAAGACCACACCTTGCTGGAAATGCTAGTTGCATGCAAGAGATGAATGCAGGTGAATTTCATGAATGCAGACACAGATGCAAAAGCAAATGCAGGGTGGAAACGGAGATGGCTGTGCTCCTGAGCACCTGTGTAAGGGAACCGCCAGAGCAAGAATGTTGTTATTCATGCAGTTGTTGGAAGAATGCCCATCCTTTTAACAGTTCCTGTGGAATTTAATTTTGCTTTCATTTTTAGATGAAAGATAAAAGCATCTTTTTTTTCTAAAAAAGTACTTTAACATTATCATCATTGTTATGTTTTTTAATTGTGCTGTAAATTTCTTTTCATTTTTCTTCCTATTTAACCATGAATGCTGGAATTGGTTTTCAATAACTGCTCAGACAGTATCATTAATAATTAACTTCTTTGAGGTCAATAGACCTAACTAGCTAATCGTTGATTAGAACTATTGATTTATATCAAGAAAAAAAATTCATTAAGTCAGACAGAGAAAGACAGATACTATATGACATTGTTTATATGTGGAATCTAAAAAAATGATACCAATGAACTTATTTACAAAACAGATATAGATTCACAGACATAGAAAGCAAACTTATGGTTACCAAGGGGGAAACAGGGTGGGGGAGGGATAAATTAGGAGTTTGGGATTAACATATACACACTACTGTACATAAAATAGATAAACAACAAGAACCTTTTTTTATTTTAACTTTCACAACCTCACTTTAGTAAGACTTGTACAGGCTTACTAAATACAATTAAGAGTTATACCATCTATACCCTAATAAGGATTGAAAATTTACATTCCAGTTTACTATTTAGCTTAAAGAGTTTAAGTCCACTTCCATATCTATAGAGCCTATTAAGGCTAGATGGGCACACCCCCATCTTTCAGGTCATCCTTAACCCCTTTGTCCTGAGAGAGGAGACCTAGCTGCTTCTTTAGTTCTTCAATGTCTTTTTCTTGATCTATATTCATTATTTTGTAATAACTTATAATGGAAAAAAATCCAAAAAAGAATATATATAGATTTCTATATCTATATCTATATCTATATATATAACTGAATCATTTTGTTGTACACCTGAAACTAATACATTATAAATCAACTCTACTTCAATTAAAAATTTTTAAATTTTTTTTTAATTAAAAAAAATTCACTTTAAGTTGTTTTTGAGTGGCAAGACGTCAATCTACTGATACAGAAAGACTAGTTGATGGGGCCTGGGATGAGGCCATCACTGAGCATGCAGTCCCACTTTGTCTCTTTCTTGGGTCTTACTGTGTATGTTTGAGCACAACACTTAAAGCCAGCTTGCAGTTACCATTCAACACAGATAATTTACTTATACACTTATCTGCTTACCAAGTAAAACAGTGGAAAACAATGTAATGAGAAAAATCATACTTAAATAGCTTTGGAGAAAAGAAAGAGGCTTCCAGGGGGTAATTTTAAAAGTCCTCTGGATTCTGATGCCAAATAATTTTAAAAGTTAAAGCAATTGCAGTAAACTCATTCTAAGCCATTTTTAGTTTATAATCTTCTAAAATGTTTATTCCTCGAAAGTTAATATTGGTTACATTGTGCTACAGAAAAAAAGTCAAATAGCTTATAAGCTCCAATTATTGGATTTTAAATTAGAATTCTTACCTACAAAATGAGAGAGTCAGTAAACTATATTTTCATTAACTAAATTTGAATATAATGTTCTCTCTTTTTAAAGAATTTTAAAAGCTTTAATAGGCCTGTTGCAAAACCATTTTAAAGATCAGTCTCAGCATTATTCATTAGGTTCATTTGGGGGTTAGTCTTCAAGATCCCAGACCCAGGATGCTCTTGTGGGTTTGGCCAAATGGAGCCCTGGTACCTACCAGGCCTTCCTGACTTTGTTCCCTTTTTGGATAGTTTTCTGATGGAATGAGATTAGTAGTGATCACTGTGTCGTGTTTGGATGGTCTCAACCATTGTCATCCGCTGTTATTTCCTTCATTCTGAGTAATACAAATTTTTCCACATGTTGTCCAAGAATAAGATGTATCTGAAATCAACGCCAGTAGATTTCAGGTGCCAAAGGTCAAAGGTACTCATGTTCACCTACTGTGTGCAAAATGTAGCCTTTTTCCTTTTTAGTGTACCTTACTGTAGTACACTAATATGGGAGTTGAAATTCAAAGTGTTTGCTTTCTTTCAACATTCCTACTGATATTTTTAAGTTAGTCCCCCAAAATTGATATAATAAGGGAACTAATGGGAGTAAAGACAGCAGTGGGTGTTGGTTTATTTTCATTTTCATTTTCATCAATGGGAGGTATAGAGATTGAAAAGAATTTCAATATAAGGAGAGGGAGGGAGTTTTGTTTTATATTTGGTCAAACCAAAACTAAAAAAAGGATAAGTTAAAAATATTAGTTTTGAAGGTATACTACTTCAAAAATACTCAAGTTTCTCATTAATACTGCACATTTATCCTTGAGTAACTATGAATGGTCAAATGTGATATGGTTTCCTTTTAAGGAACTTTTTAGTATTTACCTTTAGGAGTTCTATCAATATGTTATATTTGAGTTATTATGCATGTTCTTACCAAGAGGAAGTATTCTATGACTTCAGTAGATTACATAGAAGGTCAGTTTTTAAAATTATTTTGACATTTGTTAATTATACTAAATTGTTTTATCTATTTGTAAATGACCACTATAAACTAAGCCTTGTGACGCTCCAGTAAAATTACTACTCAGCAGAAGTTAACATTTAATCATGTTTATGAGGGTGAGGGAACCTATAGTTTTTATGTCATTGTTTTGCTGCCTAGATTTAGAAAACTGATTTTGTTCATTATATTACATTATTTTACCAAAATATTACTAATATCTACCTATAAAAATGTACTTTGGAAACTACTTATTTTACACAACAAATGTATATCTACTAAACTTTTTTTTTTTTTTAATTAATTAATTTATTTATTTAATTTTTTTTGGCTGTGTTGGGTCTTCGCTTCTGTGCAAGGGCTCCCTCCAGCTGCGGCAAGCGGGGGCAGCTCCTCATCGCGGTGCGCGGGCCTCTCACTATCGTGGCCTCTCCCGTTGCGGAGCACAGGCTCCAGACACGCAGGCTCAGCAGTCGTAGCTCACGGGCCTAGTTGCTTCGCGGCATGCGGGATCCTCCCAGACCAGGGCTCGAACCCGTGTCCCCTGCATCGGCAGGCAGACTCTCAACCACTGCGCCACCAGGGAAGCCCCTAGTAAACTTTTTAATCAATAAAGTACTATTGTTTATATATTTTCAAAAGTTCTGAAGGAAAATCGTTTTAAACCTGGAATTCTAAAATAAACCAAACAATTGTGAGGGCAGGATTAAGATATTTTCAAACATGCAAACTCTCAAAACATTTATTATGCATGCAACTTTTCTTGGAACATTATCAAAAAATGTGTTATAATAAACCAAGGGAGCAAACCAAGATAATGGAAAGCCTAACTCCGTCCAGTAGGTGGTCCAATCAGAAGAGAGATGAGAGGAGTCCAAGGTGATGACGAAAACAGATCCAAGGGCAACAGACCCAGAGATTGGCCATGGACAGAGGCTCTGGGAGCTTTTCTCCAATAAATGATAATTGTGATGGACGACCTGATAGGTAAGGACGTTTTGAGGGAAGATCCATGTCCCTGGAAGCAAGTTTTGGGGATAAATTAGAAAAAGACACACTAACAAATTATTTTGAGGATGTTTTTCTAGAACACTAAAAAAATTATTAGCTCCAAGAGAAACAAATTTGTACAAAATAAGAAATGTGATCACAGTATACTATGTGACCCAGGTATGAATAAAATTTACATGGGAATAATAATGGAAGCAAAGAATATTGAGCTAACCAAATATTGTTATGTAAGTATATTGGAGGAATGGGGGTGGGTGGTTGTGCGAGTGTGTGTTTACTTGTGTGTGCAAAAACCTGCAAGACCCCTGCCTATCTGGGGGTGGGGAGAGCTATAACACCTATATCCTCTTCTGTAAGTGGACCATCAATAGGTAACAGCTAACACTGCAAAAACCAAGACTCGCAGTATAGTCATTTTATTTAGAAATATGGAGGTAAACTCCAAAAGAAATAGCTAAGAAAGTTGAAAGTTGTTGCCCCTGTGAAGCAGAAATGGGGGGTGAGAGGCAGTGCTTTATTTTTATAATGAACATTGTGGAGCTCTTTGACTTTGAAAATAGGTACAACTTTGATTAAAATATAAATTTTTAAAAGAAACATAAATAGATAAATATATACACACATGTATGTGTGTATACATATATATATTCAGAATTCACTTAATTCTAGCCACTATTCAATATTCAACTTTACACAAGAAGAGAGAAACCTTAAAACAGAAGCTCAAAATGTCTTGAATATGTCTTTATTTTGAGAATGAACAGGGACTCCTTTCAGAATCTGATGTAAATAAAGATCTCTCTACCAAGAAAAAGTGAACTCAAAATTCCAGAGAGTTCCACAGACTTCCTGAAGCCCATTTATGGATCCTCTGGACATCCACATATCACAATTTAAGAACCCTTCCTTTGAAGGAAATGTAATAAATATGCAGACACCTGAAAGGGCTTCACTGCTCCCCCAAGGGGCCTTCCTTGGTGGGGACCATGGGCATGGGGTATGCCATTACACCTTCTCATGCAGGTCACCCTTCCAAGCAGATCTCAAAGAGAGCCAGACTCTGAGCCTCTGAAGTTATTTCCTGCCCTCAGTGGTTTTGAGACCTGAGGACAGTGTTCCTCTCTTTGTTTCAAGAATGAAGGAAAACAATTCACCTCTACCTTGGACTTCTGATCGCACAGATCTGATCTCTACGCATTTCCTCTCCATTACCAATGCTGTTGAGTCAGAAAGTGTTGGTGCATGGTTTCATCTTCTGGACCCAATTTGGCCATAAAAGATGAAAGAAACCAAAACCAGATACTTTTCACATTAAAAATGATGAAGGCCCCACGGAATCTGGTACATGAATGTTTGCTCTTAGCATTTTTCCCGGATTTTGAGTCATTTGCAAGGGTCCATGTTAGGGTTGTGAGACATATTAAAGAAGACACACACAGACAAAAAACCCACTAAATTAAGAAGCATTAGGTGAAGTTCTAGTCCGGAGTGGCTTTGAACCAGTGAGTTTTCACAGTTACACATTAACTGGCTGTTGAGTAAGCCACCAATCGCTCTCTTTGGTGATCTACAATTCACATACAACCTGCTGCCAAAATCAAGGGATGCCAAATCACATTACTTATAAAATGCAGAAGAATATTTAAGGTGCTCTTTTTTGCACGTTGGCAGGCATCCCTACCTAAAAGAAAGAAACTAAGTAAGATTTTGCTAGACACTCACACAACAGAGAAGAATTTTTTTTTTTATTTTTCAGCCTTTCTAGAACTGGTCAATTGCAAAACTACCCTCTCCTCCCCAATTATATTTTGAAAAAGGTAAAAAGCTACCTCAGAAAGTACTAGTTTTCCATATTTGGGCCTGCAGTCAATTGAATTTCACCAAAGCCCTCTCAGTTTCTTTGTTTTTTTCAATAAAAGCCCTTGTAAGCAGGAATATACTGTGAAATTATTTTTCACTATTAGTTAAGAGGCTTCCCTTACATGTTTTTCCACATTAAATAAAAACAAAGACTCCCAAAGGAATTAAAAAATAAGGAAGAATAAAATCAGAAAAAGCACATATTAGTCACATGCAGAGTCATAAGGATATGATAAAAGACATGTCAAATGGTTTAGCACTTAAGAGGTACTTCTGTAACGGCCATTTAGAAGAGAGGGCTGTAAGCCACCCCATACCTGTAATCACCATGACCTTCAGAATTATGGGTCAGAACCCAGCCAGCCCACCTCGCAGCCAACATGCCCTATAATCAGAGGCAAAGTAGAAGTGCATTTTTAATTCCATCAGTCATCTTTTAACTGATCTATCTCAGTACCCAGGACAGGATAATTTGCAAGAGGGTATTTAATAATACTTTTTAAATAGTAGAGAAGGGCAATTGGAAAAATAAATGAAATCTTCCATTCACTCAGAAGCTCTATTTGCACTAATGTCATTAGCACCCCCTTCCCCCAAAGTTCTTTCTCTACTTGTCTTATTTACTGGTTTGCTAACTGAAAGATGAATTGAGGCTACCAAATCTTTTAGAGTTAGAACTCTCTCCTGGATGGCAGGACCAAGATATACATTTACTTCAGCTCTGTAATCCCAGTGTTTTAGTGTCTTGCCTAATGCTCCTCGGCTTCAAATGTTTAAGAGACTGTTTTGTCTCTTTCAGACCTAAACACATACACCTGGAACACGTCAAGAACTCTATTTAAATTTCTTCTCTTCCCTTGATGGTCCTCCAAGGGCATAGCTGAAGCTCTCGGTTGCCTACACTAAACCCCAATTTTATCGGAATAACCTGCTTCTGCCAAAAAGCCAAAGGCTTCACCAACCTTCCATGGCAATCCCGTCCCCTTGCTATTGATTGCTTTAGGAATTGTCTTATCATGCAATTTTGGCCACTCACTCACCAAGAGACGTCTGCTGGAGTTTGCATGGGAAGATGTGCTCTTCAAAAGACATACAGAAAAAAAGACCCACGTTTTCTCTGGGCAATGTCTGGAGGTGATGCCTATGATTGTTGTAGGCTCTTGTTACCCTCAATGGATGGTGGGGCAAAGAGGGTCACAGACAGAACCTAACAAACAGTGTCTGAAACCTGCCCTCCCTCAGGACACCTTGTGATGTGAATTAAGGAATTCCCTTGTTCTTCGAGCCAATTGGGTTGGGGTTTTCTGATCCTTGCAGCAGACAGCAGCCTGACATGTTCAGAGGGTAATCCAGAGGACCTTTACCCAGGGGATATTCCTCTTTGGGTCTTTGTTCTTTGCTAGTATTTTCACAATCCCACCCCCAGGGTATAATAAGTAGCTAAACCAAAGGGGAAAACATCCCTAGGCCACAACACTCATAAAATTTCCCTTAACATCATCTGAAATAGGGCCAGATTTCTTGAAAAAAAACCTCAAGATATATCTTTGGGAAAAGCTGGGAAACTAAGTTATAATAATTACCAATGATGTCAAGTAGCACTCCTGCAGAGTGAGCTTGTGGGCAATAACCATTTGATTAATTACTTCCATTCATGTTGAGGGCTTAAAGAAAAAAAGTGACAATTAATACTTTTTTAAAAAGAACTATCCAGAAGTGATAGAATTAAGGATAAAGTAGGGAGGCATAAATTTAAAAAGAAAAAAAGAAAATATAACAAAAGGATAGAGTTCTCCCCAACCAAGAGAACTTCACAGAGTTTGCTTAAGAGATTTCATTTCTAAATAAATCACATTTTACAATCACCAGTGGAAAAGGGCAATAAACAACTTAATCACCAGTTGTGTATTATCAACATTGAGATCTACAGTTTATGCTTCTTTAAGTGGACTACTGAACATGGTGGGGGTGTCTACAGAGAACTGGATCAACTTGTTGACACTGGCAACAAGGCTCACAAACTATTATGTATAGAATGGATAAACAACAAGGTCCTACTGTATACCACAGGGAACTATATTCAGTATGCTGATAAAACATAATGGAAAAGAATATGAAAAAAAAATATATATATATATATAAAACTGAATCACTTTGCTGTACAGCAGAAATTAACACAACATTGTAAATCAACTATACTTCAATAAAATAAATTTTTAAAAAAACCATGGAGTAGGGGCCCAACAGTCAGAGGTGGTGTTGGGACGTCATGGGTTTCAGCTAGTTGCTGGGATAACATTCAACGCATCAAGTTAGGAATAGAGGACTGTGACCTAACTAGCTTCCCTGCACTTCCTGGAGCATCTGGGTGAATGTCATTCTGCTTTCTTTCAAACAGATGAAACTGACTCTTCAGATGGAACTGATAGAGTGAAAGACTGAGTCTAATGTGGTAAGAAGCTGTTAAAAGATTAGCATTGGCTTTGGGTGGAAAAACAATTATGCTGAATTACAAAGACATCTGCCACACACTCAGCAAACGATCAGAGAAGCCAGATTTTCCTCACATTTTACTTCCTGGACCCTTTTCAACTTTCAAATAGAATACAGTGCTCTGATTATTTTCCTTAAATAAACTCAGAACAAACTTAGCCGGATACTGTTCCCTATAGAACCTTTTTTTTCCAACCACTTACCCAGCAGGAAATAAAAGTGACACCCTCTATCTCTATAGTGCTTCACAATTTTCAAAATTCTTTAATGGGCATTCATTCGATAAACAACATTCGTTCATTCATTTGCATTAATTCATTTGATAAAAAACAACAAACTTGAGCTTCTTGCAGCTCTGCTTAAAGCAATTCTACAAAGACAGGGTGTGCATTCCTGTCTGCTGTCCCATTCATTCATTCATTCATTCAATAAATATTCATTGCCTACAATGTGCCAGACACTGTTCTAAACTCTGGGAGCACAGCAGTGGGAAAACAAATGGACAAAATCCCCATCCTCCTGTCACTTACATCCTCATAAACACAATATAACTGTTTTACATATTTCCAATTGGTTATGGCCCCATCATTAGCAAACAGCTTAGTTTTTCTCTGTGCTGCATTAAGTATGCAAGGAGGTTTAAATAACTTTTTGAAGGAGCAAGACCCAAAAACTAATACATTGAGACAGGTTGCTACTCAACAGTATGGGGAAAGTTTATTAATTCACGAAGGGAAAAATTCAGGCTTCTTTGAAGTATTTCTCAAGTAAGATTTCCATTCACTATAAATCCAGCGAAGAACAAGGAACATCACAGTACTTCTTACACCCATTTATCACATGCAGATTCATTATGTGCAGGGCATAGTACATTTGTTTTCACTTGAATACATACATCAATTCCTCGATGTTAGTAAAATTATTTAAATTTTCAAGATTAAACACACACATACCCACATCTTGGAAAAGCAAAGTGAAGTTAACTCTGTTGTCAGGCTTCTGTAAGTTAATAGATATGATATGCTTAAAACTGCCTGGCAAAGAGCAAGCATTCGATAAATGTTACCTATTAGTACTATTTCACCACGTTTAAAGATGAGAAAACCCAGGCCCAGAGAGGCAACTTGCCCAAGGGGCAAAGCTGGTTGGTGATTGAATAGGGACCTAGCCCCTCTAGGGGCTCGTCCTGTCCAGCCCGTTCTGGAATTAGCCAGCCAGCACCAGTGTGTCTCCGTATCAGCTAGAACGCACTTGAGTAACAAGAATGAGCAGGGAATCTAGCATCTGTTAGTCATAAGCCTAACCACTTGATCCCTTAGAAATGGGACAATAAGGTCCTGGAAATACTGGACATAGAATGCTCCTGTTATGGGGGAAGGGCAAGGTCACGGTGACAGACAGGCCTGGGGAGAGTGAAGTTCTCCCCTGGGGAGCCAAGACCAGGCTAAGGGAAACGCCAGTGACAAACATGCCGGCTTTGTGACTTATCTGGGGTTTTCACTTTTAACTCACCAGACGCGTGTCCTGGGAAGGAGACAAGGAGGAAATCTCGCAGCTACGTAACTCCTGACCGTTCTGAACTTCTTCCTGCGCAGGTACTGGAAACCTGTCTGTGGAAGGTCTGTGGGGATGGGCACAGCTGGCAAAGGAGAAAAAAATAAGCGTCCTCTCTTCAGGGGAAAACCTGTCCTTCTCTGCGTCAGTTCAAATTAGTAATCTAAAAGAATTAATCTACTTTAGGACTGTTCTTACCCCTCGGATGCCTCCACACCGCAAAACTTTTGTCAAAATTGCTGATTCTGTACAAGTTCCATTCTCCCAGGTTCACTTTAATTACTAAAACATTTACCCAGTGGGATAGAGGCATGGTTAGTTAGCATGACGACTTCTTTAGACTGACCCTGCTAGATCACACAGGGAACTTTTAGTGAGGGGGGGTTGTAGTTTCGTTTAGAGGTATCCTTTTCGACGCTCAGCACTACGGTGTTCACCGGACGCTCCGAGGACGGAGCATGCGCACATCTGCCGACGCCCTCTGCGCTACAACCACCCCCCTCCCCCGCCCCGATAAGGCCTATTGGGAGAATATCTTCCTTGTCTACAAGGAAGGTTGGGGGTTGCCGCTGGAAATGACTCTAAACTGAGAAGTCCTACTGCTTCCTTGGGGCTGATAGTATCCCTTCACCTTGGAGGGGCCATTAGAGCATCGGCTGGCCTTCTGGAACGGTCCTCATTGGTCCAGCCCTCAATGGCAGATTGAGGATCAAAGTTCCGTCTGTGTATGTGATCCGACCATGGTCCGTTCGTTCTCTCGCCTTAACTCTGGGGGGGGCCGTCAGAGCCCTCAGAGCACTGAAGCATCACCCCTCTCCTCCTTCCGCTGCTTGGAGGCTGTTTCTATTTCTCTGAAATCTGGATGCTAGATAAGCTCTGGCTTTAGTTACAAAACCCAGAGGACGCTAGAAAGCCAAGCACGGGTGCCAAGCCGCTCGGACCCGCAGCCTTCATCAAGGACCTGGTTGCAACTGCAATCCTTACAGTTTTAGAAAGGAATCTCATTCCAAGGCCAGAAAGAATCATCTGGTATCACATGGGGTAGATTTATTGGTCAAAAGCCTAATGATAAGAGAATTATGAAATCTTCTTAGTCTGTTATTTAAAAGATACAAAAGCATTTAGCGTCCTTCAAATGATAAACGTATAAACATAAGTTTAAGAGAGTCTGTTGAACTCTGTCTGTGACTCCACCCATGAGCCCAGGGAAGGCTCTGAACCCTCGAGAGAGCTATGTCTGGCTGATCCTCTGGGGACACGAGGTGACAGATGCACTGAACCCTCCTCGAGAATCACTGTCCCCCAGCAGCCCCGAGCCATGGAATAACAGAGTTGTGCGCAGCAACCTTGGCAAAGGCATACAGTCACGCTGGTCGTCGAGTTCAAGAGGAGGTCAAGAATTGTGCAGTGTACACCACCCATTACAGGCTATTTGTGGAAAGCCTCATGTGTATTTTCCTTACAGGACGACCATATGGTGAGGAGATGAAGCTGGCAGTCTGGTGTTTAAAGAATCGGTATCATAAACAGAGTAAGTGCAAAAGGGGAATTTCACAAATATTTAACTCAAAGGGAGATGTGCTGAGATGACAGAGGAAAATGTTCTCCATGGAACATTAAGTTAGGTGACTGTGCCCAAGGTGAAAGAACAGTCACAGCCTGCTACAGTGATTCATTTACTGTCCTGCCGACCACAAACCTACCCAGTAAGCCATGAAATTGCGTCTGGAGGCAAACTGTGGCCAAGCCCAGGAAGACCATCTATCACTTTCTGGGATGACTTTTAAAAATTAAAAGTAGGAAAGACTCCATAGAAATTAAAAATAAGAAAGTCTTCATTGTGGGACAAGTCTCATTGTGACTAAGAAAATAACTCCATTTAACTTTCTAGTTACAGAACTAGAGATGAAATGAGGGTTATCTAAAGGACCTCCAAAAATAAGCGAGTTAAGAGACTCTTTGCTGTTTTCAGACCCTGGCTTTGTGCACCATGGCGCTAGCCGGGGAGTGACTGAAGCCCTGGGAGGTATGTTTCTGTGCCTTCTCTAGAGAGAATTCCACCCAATCATAGTTACCTCTGCTTTCTGACAGCATCCGATCCAGAATAAAACCCTGCTTCCTTGAACCCTCACCAAAATCACCTACCACCAACCCAAACCCTGTAAGAAGTCCTTTCTAATCTCCACTTACTGAGATGCCCCACAATTCCCCATGGAGTGAAGTTTGCCTTTGTTGAACGCATTGATAAACCCAAACTTTTTTCCACTGCAGGTGGATTCCTGACCATCTCTGTCCAGAGGTCATTATCAGTGTAATAACAGAAGAAAGTGCTGGTACCATCTTACAGTTCAATCAGAGGCAGGCAGCTCCCTTGTGCTGTGTCAATACATATCATCCAAAAAGGTAGCTAATGTGGAAGATACAAATTTCTCTCTTTTAAGAGTCACTCAATCATTCTTTAAAACAGTATCAAAAATCACTAGTCAATACGTATTTGTAGCCTCTTTCCCTGTCTCTACCTCTAAGGAGAATTCTAGGTCATCGTTCCACTCTCCTTGGCTACCTTCCCAACTAGCAATGATACTGACTGGCTTGATCAGCTCTGGGCCATTGCTGGTATCACATCTGGGCAGTGGCGAGAACGAAAGCACATGAAAGACTCGTGGGAGGTGAAACCAGCCCATGTGACAAGGGCTGAGCTGGGGAAGCAGAGGAGGGAAGAGAGTCTGCATCAGCTGGGTTTCGAGGGGCCCATTTTGGAGACGAGGTCAGAGTCAGGAAAAAGAAGTAGTAGAGAATTTGGATGTGGATACGAGGAAGGAAAAGAAGTTTAAAGAAATGTTCCTCACTACTGTATATAAAACAGATAACTAATAAGGACCTACTGTATAGCACAGGGAACTCTACTCAATACTATGCAATGACCTATATGGGAAAAGAATCTTTAAAAGAGTGAATCTATGTATACGTATAACTGATTCACTGTGCTTTCCAGCAGAAAGTAACACAACATTGTAAATCACCTAGACTCCAATTAAAAAAAAAAAAAGAAATCTTCCTGTGCTTTATAAAAGTACCACACGCCCCTCCACCCTCTCTCCCCTGTTCACCTTGGTCTTTGGGGACAGAAGGTGGGAAAGATTTCGATTTCTTTTCATTATCTCTTGTTGGTGGTCTTTTTTTCAATGTTCTCCCTCCCCCCAGTGACTGAGCCATATGACAGCTGAGCCAAAAAAGTCAGCTCAAGGGTACCTAGATTTTTGCCCACATCCCAGCCCTCTCCTGAGCTCACCCCACCTTCCTGTGTTTATATAGCACTCACAGAGAGTGAGGCAGAATGGCCTACAGAATCATTATTTCTAATTGTCAGGTCTGTCTCCCCTACTGAAATGTGGGTTCCTTGAGGGCAGGGCCGGGACCATACTTATTTAACCCCCTGTGTACAGAGGTGCCTAGCATGAGGTACTCACTCAGCATACTTTGTTTTGTCAAGTAAGTGTCATCCGGCCTCCTATTCCAGCCATCACCACCAGATCTGTCAGCAGCAAGGCTTGGGAGAGACCCACGTAAGTCAGCCGGCATTGTCTCCTCCTGAATGCTTCTGTCTCTCTCGTCTCTTTTTTGTCTTTTCCAGTCCAGGCCCTATTGTAGAATAGTAATAATTAGTGCTGCTTACAGACCCTGTGCTAGGCCCTTTATATTCTTTTTTTATACATTCTTTTTTATCTTCTTTTCCATTTTGGTTTATAACAGGATATTGAATATAGTTCCCTGTGCTATACAGTAGGACCTTGTTGTTTGTCCATTCTATATATAATAATTTGCATCTGCTAATCCCAAACTCCCAATCCATCCCTCCCCCAGCCCCCTTCCCCCTTGGCAACCAAAAGTCTCTTCTCTATGTCTGTTTCTGTTTTGTGGATATGTTCATTTGTGTCATACTTTAGATTCCACATGTAAGTGATATCATATGGTGTTTGTCTTTCTCTTTCTGACTTACTTCACTTAGTATGAAAATCTCTGGGTCCATCCATGTTGCTGCAAATGACATTATTTCATTCTTTTTTATGGCCGAGTAGTATTCCATTGTATGCACGTACCACATCTTCTTTATCTATTCATCTGTTGATGGACATTTAGGTTGTTTCCATGTCTTGGCTATTGTGAATAGTGCTGCTATGAACATAGGGGTGTATGTGTCTTTTTGAATTATAGTTTTGTCTGGATATATGCCCAGGAGTAGGATTGCTGGATCATATGGTAATACTATTTTTAGTTTTTTGAGGAACCTCCATAATGTTTTCCACAGTGGCTGCACCAACTTACATTCCCACCAACAGTGTAGGAAGGTTCCCTTTCTCCACAACCTCTCCAGCATTTGTTATTTGTAGACTTTTTTGTAATGGCCATTCTGACTGGGGTGAGGAGGTACCTCATTGTAGTTTTGATTTGCATTTCTCTAATAATTAGCCATGTTAAGCATTTTTTCATGTGCCTATTGGCCATCTGTGGGTCTTCTTTGGAGAAATGTTTATATTAAGGTCTTCTGACCATTTTTCAATTGGGTAGTTTGGTTTTTTGTTGTTGAGTTGTATGAGCTGTTTGTATATTTTGGAAATTAAGCCCTTGTCAGTTGCACTGTTTGCAAATATTTTCTCCCATTCCGTAGGTTGTCTTTTTGTTTTGTTTATGGTTTCCTTTGCTGTGCAAAAGCTTGTAAGTTTGATTAGGTCCCATTTGTTTATTTTTGCTTTTATTTCTATTGCCTTGGGAGACTGACCTAAGAAAACATTGGTAAGATTTATGTCAAAGAATGTTATGCCTATGATCTCTTCTAGGAGTTTTATAGTGTCATGTCTTATGTTTAAGTCTTTAAGCCATTTTGAGTTTATTTTTGTGCATGTTCTAACTTCACGATTTACATGTGGCTGTCCAACTTTCCCAGCACCACTTGCTGAAGAGACTATCTTTTTCCCATTGTATATTCTTGACTCCTTTTTGAAGATTAATTGACTGTAGGTGTATGGGTTTATTTCTGGGCTCTCTATTCTGTTCCATTGATCCATGTGTCTGTTTTTATGCTAATACCATGCTGTTTTGATTACTGCAGCTTTGTAGTATTGTCTGAAGTCTGGGAGGGTTCTGCTTACTGCTTTGCTCTTTTTCCTCAGATTGCTTTGGCAATTCTGGGTCTTTTATGGTTGCCTATCAATTTTAGGATGATTCGTTCTAGTTCTGTGAAAAATGTCATGGGTAATTTGATAGGGATCACATCAAATCTGTAGAATGCTTTGGGTAGTATGGCCATTTCAAAAATATGCATTCTTCCAATCCAAGAGCATGGGATATCTTTCCATTTATTTGAATCATCTTCAGTTTCCTTTATTAATATTTTA